>NC_073624.1:150205162-150508192 GCF_029407905.1 Bubalus kerabau | reverse complement strand
GGGTCCAGCCTGGTCTTATACCTACTTCTTTCTTACATGAAAGGTAGCGGCCTTTAGATACTATTTTGTGGTTTGCTTCTTTGACTTTTACTTGTCAGTATGTCCTAGGAATCTCACCATCTCAGTTCTTAGAGAGTTTTAGGATCACTTTTCACAGCTGCATAGTACTCCAATGTGTGGTTGTATCATAGTTTATTCAGCTCCTCTACCAGCGTGTTCAGGTTACTTCCAATATTTTGGAATTACAAATAATGCTGTAATCATTCACCATGAGCATAAGTATTTTTATATTGATAAAAGTGTACTTTAAGGGCAGATTTCTAGAAGTAGGACTGTTCGGCCAAAAAATAAAGCATATATGAAGTTTGTCGAGTATTGCTGTATTAGCTCTCCAAAGGACTGTACCAATTTGCATTTCCAACAGCAGTGTCTGAAGGTGCCTGTTCCCCACTGCCTCCCCAGTGGAATGTTTGGTCACAATTTTTAATTTTTTCTAGTCTTGTAAGAAGTGGTATCTCAGAGTTGTTTTAATTTGCTTCTAAATATGAATGAGTTGTAACATCTTTTTTCATGTGTTTGAGTGTCACTGTTAATATCTTATTTTGTGAATTATCTGTTCATGTCTTTTCCCACTTTTTAAAAAACTTATTTTTATTTATTTTTACTGCACCTGGCCTTAGTTGTGAGATCTTTAGTTGTAGAATGTGGGATCTAGTTCCCTGACCATGCATCAAACCTGCGCCCCCAATGTTGGGAGTCAGCCGCTGCAATACCAGGGAAGTCCCCTTTTCCTACTTTATAATCAAGTTTTTTGGTCCTCAATACTTAAGAGTGTTTTAATGTATTAGGGATATTAGTCTTTTGTCTGTGGCATATATCATGAACATTTCCTCCTCATTTGTCAAATATTTGTATTTGACTTTCCTTAGTACTCTTGCCTGGAAAATCCCATGGGCGGAAGAGCCTGGTAGGCTGCAGTCCACGGGGTCACGAAGAGTCGGACACGACTGAGCGACTTGACTTTCACTTTTCACCTTCATGCATTGGAGAAGGAAATGGCAACCCACTCCAGTGTTTTTGCCTGGAGAATCCCAGGGACGGGGGAGCCTGGTGGGCTGCCACCTATGGGGTCACACAGAGTCAGACACAACTGAAGCGACTTAGCAGCAGCAGCAGCAGGGTGCTTTATTGTAAATTTTTAAAATTTTTTATATAATAAAAATTAGCAAGTTTTAATTTTATTGTCTCTGGATTTTGAGTCATAGAAAGCCTTCCCCTACCCCAACACTGGGCTTCCCGGGTGGCTCAGTGGTAAAGAATCTGCCTGCCAACACAGGAGATGCAGTTTCAACCCCTGGGTGGGGAAAATCCCTGGAGGAGGGCGTGGCAACCCATTCCAGTATTCTTGCCTGGAGAATCCCCATGGGCAGAGGAGCCTGGCAGGCAACAGTCCATACGGTCAAAAAGAGTCAGGCACAACTGAGTATGCACGCATCCATACACCTCAACATTAAAGAGAATTCACCTGAGTTTCCATCTAGTACTACCTGTATGATACCTCTGTTTACATTTAGATTCCTAATCCATTTAAAGTTTGTTTTTCTGTTTGGTGTAAAATATGAATCAAAGATTATCATTTTCTAAATGGCAACTCAGTTGTCCAAGCAGCATTTATTTAGAAGTCTGTCTTTAGCCCGGTGATCTGGGATGTCACCTCTGTATATATTATATTTTCATATGCATACGGGTCTAATTCTGGGCTTTCTCTTATTTTCAACTGGTTTATCTGCCAATTCAGGCAACCAGTTTCACATTATTTTAATTATACAGGGATTACAGTATGTTTCAATATCAGTAGGGATAGTTTTACTTCTTTATCCATTCTTGGGCCTCTAATTGATCTCTCTTGTTTAATTACATTGGCTAATACTTATAGCAGTGTTGGATGTAAGAAAAATGGTGGGTGTCCATGTTTTATACTGATCTTAATCGAAATGGTTTTAGTGTTTTCTCATTAAACAAGATACTGGCTTTAGGATCAGGATATATATATATGGGTCCTCCCTGGTGGCTCAGTGGTAAAGAATCCACCTGCAATGCAGGAGACATGGGTTTGATCCCTGGGTGGGGAAGATCCCCTAGAGAAGGGAATAGCAACCTACTCCAGTATTCTTGCCTGGGAAATCCCATGGACAGAAGCCTGGCAGGCCACAGTATATGAGGCTGCAAAAGAGTAGGATACAACTTAGCTAAACAACAGCAACATATCAGTATATATTATACTAAAAACTATTCTTTCATTCCGATTTTCTTGAATGTTTATATCATGAATAAGTGTTGAATTTTGTCCAAGGCATTTTCAGCATTTATAGATATAATCACATGATTTTGTTTCCTTAGATTCATTAATATGGTATACGATACTAATTTGGCACGTTATTAATATTAATGGATTAGTCTTGAACCAACTTTGCTCTTCTAGAATAAAAAAGATTTAGTCATTATATATCATTTTCTTCAAAAAGCCTGGAATTGGATACCAATGACGACAGCTACCACTTATTGAACGCTTTCTCTGTCCTCTACACGGATTATTGTCTGATTTGATCCTCAGGATATTGATGTGAACCCGTTTATCATTCAGTGATAAGTGAATGAATTGCTTTATCATTCCCATTTCATAGATGAGGAAACTGGGGCCAACATTGGTGAAGCTGCCTTACCAACATCACACAGCTAGCAAATAAGAGAGACAGGATTGAATTTTGGGTCTCAGTGATTACAAAGGTCATAGCAATACATGGGTAGCATTATTTAGCTGTTATTTAGATACAATTAAAATGCTTAATATTTGATAAGGTGTTAGAAGAGGAACACCTCTGTAGGAATTGGGGGGAGGGTCTGCCCCTACTTACCTGAACCCTGAGCTGCCCTCCTCAGTCTATTCCGCCTGAGCTCAGCAGAGGAAAGATGTGAGAGGCTGTGAGGACTGCTCCTGCAGGCTGCCCCCAGGCCAGGCGGCAGCCCTCAAGGACTGCCTAGTCCCCTTCCAACCTCAGCCTGGCTCAGTCCCAGCATTTATGTCTCAGGCTCTGGACAGTGTGGAAACAACTTGGAGAATGAAGACGGGTCCAGAAAGGTGGTGGGCTATGAGGGAACAAAGTGTAGGGAAGAAAACTAACCTCCACTCTCTGCTGGTCCTGCCTGCCCTGTTTTCTAAGAACAGGCAGTCAGCCGAGGGATTATGTAACTTCTGGTGGGCATGGCAGATGGCGTGCTGGCTCGGACACATCAAACCCAGCACTGACACTAACCTTCCCTGACGTGGAACCCCAGCCTCCCCTTCTCTGGGGTGTGGAGCAGAGAGGGATGGGAAGCGACCCAAACTCTTGTCATCCAGCTCAACAGCCAGGGCCAGCCAGGCCACAGGGAGAAACCAGGGCCCACCCGCAGCAGGAGGTTCCAGCCAGGGAAGTGGAAACATGGGCCCTCTCCTACCTGCCCCACAGTGAGCAGCTCCCAGGACATACTGCACAGCTAACCCTAACCCTAACCCTAACCCTACTCAGATCAGCAACCCCTGGGGTTTGGAGAAGTTTCCAAAGCACCTGTCCAGGCATTTTCTCCCTGAGCTCTGCCTGGCATTCAGCTTCTTTTATTCCTTTTGCTGATGGGTAAACTGAGGCTCAGAGTGGGCAAGTGATTTGGTTGTCACACAAAGAGAGAGTTGGTCTCAGGGCTGTAGCTTACAGACTCCTAGTCCAGTGCTCTTTCCAAATGCATATGACAATGCAGGCTTCCCCTCTTGATGTAACCCCCAGGCAGATCATCAGGTCACCCTGTGGGCCATCCTGAACCTTAAGTCTAATACTTGGTGTGTCAATAGGGTAATATTGGAAAGAAAGGAGGGGTGTAATCAGTGGTTTGCAGATTGCTTTCCTCCCAGGTAGAAACAAAAAGGAGCCGACCTTTACTGACCATGCCCCATCTCATTTCATCCCCCCAACAGCAACCAATCAGGCCCCAGTTCACAGTGAGGCGAGGCAGGCTCGGGGAGTTATAGTTAGTTGTTGGAGCCAGGACTTGAACTCAGTCTACTGATTCTAGGGCAGACCATCTTCCACTGGACAGATGAAGACACTGAAGCCCAGAGAGGGAATGGGATTAGCTCAATGACACACAGCAGATTAGCTGCATGGCTAGGATTAGAATCCAGGTTTCCTGATCCTCAACTGTGAGTTCTTTTTGTATGTATGCGTCTGTACAGAGCCGGGTGCACCAGCAGGAAAAGGTGGGGCCAGATTAGATGTGTGGATCAGCTCTGGCGATCTCGTGCTGCCAGGCAGGAGTTCCAGATCAGTGTTGGGGACTCCTGGCAAGAGCCAGCGGGTGCCCAGCTGTGAGGGTGGCAGTGGGGCTCGGACTACTGCTGCCTCGGCTAAGCGCCTGGGGGTATTTAATCTCCCAGGGATGCTCTCTGAATGTTAACACTGGATGTAGTGCTGGGGGAGCCTGCCTTAGCCAGACTCTGCAGCCAAAACTGCTCCCCTGCATCAAACCCAGCTCCTGCCAAGATGCTGGTGGCAGCTGTTCTGGAGGGCTGAGGTCTTTGGGCAGACCCTGCCAACAAACTTTCAGATATACTGTCTCAGCCCTTGCCTACTCCCAGGTCTCAGGACCAGTGTATCTGGAATGGACATTGTCTTGAGCCGCTAGACAGCAAGGTAGAGGGGAATGATCAATGGGCTTGGGGCTGCAAACTGGAAACAAACATCTTCAAAGGGCCTGGACCAGCCAGATGGGCCTCGTGAAGGCCACCTTGCAGGTAAGTACGGTGTCCACCTGCCAGTCTGCTTCCTCTGAGCACAGGCACAAAGGGCACGCGACTGCAGTCCTTGATCAGTTCTTTGTGGCTCCACTGGATTTCATGAATAAATTCTTTCCTACCTCAGGGTTCTGACCACTGAAGACTTGGCTCTGATTTCCATGGTACCCCGTGCACAGTATGTGGTCAAAGATGGAAAGCAGGAGAAAATGAAGGGAGAGAAGCAGGCAAAGCGGGGGTGTGGTGGGGGCTATAAGCCAAGCAGTGAGACTCTTCTAAAACAAGAGCAAGTCCAACGTGTGGCGGGGAGTGAGCCACAGCAACCTCCTGAGCGAGGAAGGCCTGCACTAATTCCTCCTTCATCTGCCCTGCAAGTGTTTATCAAGCTCTCTCTTTGCGCCTGGGATGGTGCTGTGTACCAGGGACATGTGACTGAGCAAAATCAGCCAAATCATACCCAGTCTCCCTAGGCACGGAGTGTTACAGCTGCTCTCCCATCACCTCGTTGTTTCAACCTCATCCTGCCTCCACTCACGGACCCTGCCTGCTCACCCCCAGGGCCCTGGCTTGAATGACAAGGAAAACGAAAGGTGGGAAGCTGCTCCATAAGGCATTCCCCGCTCTACCCCGTGTCACACCTGAGTCCCGTCTCTGAGTCTCACTCTGTCCTGCAGAGTGTCACAGAATGAGCAAAGGTGGGATGGGGAGGGAGCCAGGAACAGCATTCCTAGAACCCCCACTCAACTTCTTGTAAGCTCTTCATCCTCCATGGGTGCCCAGGCCCAGGCTGGGCAGGCGGGCGCCTCTGATCACATTACAGAGCTGCCTGCCTTCAGCTCCATCTCCTGATGCCAGTAATGCCTCTAGATGCTACTCAAGGCCTCTGGGGGTTGCAGGCTCCTGGGTGATCTCAACAGAAGACGTTCCTCCCAGACCTTAGGGATATCTCTTGATATCCACCAGGCCTAGGTAGGTCTCAGGGACAGAAAAGGCGGCCTCCTTCTTCTTGCCCCTCTCCCTGACTCTCTGGCCTACTGGGAAACTGCCACCAGGAACTCTCTGACCCCTGCTTTCCTGCCCAGAGATGTACAGGGAGAGAAGCAGGGCCCAGGCCCAGCCAGGGGGCAACCAGACTGGGGGCGGGCGGGGGGTGGGGTGGGGGAGGCAAGCAGGAGGGAGGCCATGGGAAATCAATGGAACCTGCTGTGTGCCAGGGCCACATGTCTATCTCACGTCACATCACCATCCCGGGAAGGCAGGGGGGTCATCCCCACCCCACAGATGGGGATACTAGGGTACACGGAGATTCAGCCACACAGCCCTGCCACTCAGTAAGAGTCAAATCCTTCTAATTCCAAAGCCTTGGCTCTTTCCACCAGGAAGGGACCCCTGGCTCCCGAAGTCTTGTTTTATCAGATGATCAGATGGCTGAATTCAAAATCCATTTCATGGGTGGATATGTCAGACGTTCCCACCCCACGCTTCAATATACACACCCTGTACCAAGAATGCCCTTTTTGTTCACCTGAGCTCTGCTTATCCTTCAAGGCCAGTTAAGTACCACCCTTCCCTCCTCCAGGAAGCCTTCCTTAACCAACCACCTAGCTCCACAAGAGCCTTCTCTCAACACCTGAAGGACTTCCTGTTGTATCACTCGATACTTGGCACCAACAGCAATGAGGAGAAGGAGGACAGTGAGTGCTATTGAGTGCTTTAGAATGTGCAGAGCACTTGCATACATCATTTCATTCATCCCCACAAGGATCTGATGAGATTGGCACTGTTACCACTCCTCCTTTACAAATGAAGAAACTAAAGCTCAGAGAGGGTAGGTAACTTGCTCCAGGATACACAGCCAAATGCCAGAATAGCCAGGATGTGAACCCAAGTAGTCTGACTGCACAGCCCACCCTCTAAACATCATGCCAGACCCCACTCCAGCACCACAAGCCTGGCACATGACTCACGATTCAGGAAGCAACACAAATCAATCCAAGGGTCAGGCCAGTGCTTTGCCCACCTCTGACCCAGTACCTCCTCATATCAAATGAACATCCATGTGTACCAAGTTTTAGGGATGAGTGCATTTGTGTTCCAATGCCTGGTGTGGGGACAGGATTCTTAATCCCCCAATCCTGAGTTCAACGACACTCCACCCCTGGAAATGAAACAGTGAGTTGGATGGCCAGGTCTGGACAGTGTCTGCCTACCACACCCCACACAGGGCCTCCCTGACCCTTGGTGGGGATATCAGGGTGGGGGGAGCAAGTACCTCTTTGTTCATATGCTCAGGGTGCCTTTGCCAGTGGAGGCCTTCTCTGCCTCCCAAGCCCTGCTTAGCATCTGGGGTTCTCTATCTATGAGGCAGGAGATGCTTATGAAACAGGAAAAAGGGACTGAGGTCCCAGAGGGTGATTTATAGCTTTAGAGAGAGAGAGACCCAGGGCTGCATAATGCTCACAAGGGCATTCTAGTCAATATATTGACTTTCGAGAGGGGCCTCTGTAAACACAGTGGTTCTGGGCCTTGGTTACCTCTGTCTCTTGCTGGGGCCTCTTCAGATGGAACCAGACCAAAAATCCTAGAGCCCTTAAGGATGGCTCATCCTTCCACCTTTCCCGCATCCTGAATTTACAGAGGGGACCCAGAGAAGGAAATCACTTGCCTAAGGTCACACAGCAGAGAAAGAGCAAAAGCCAGAACCTCCCAACTCCCAGGGCAGGAGTTGCCCAGGTTCAGGCCCTGAACCTCCTGGCCTTCTGGAGGGGGTCGTCTCTGGCATCGCAGGGCTGTGCCTGAGTGCTCCCTGAGCTCATTGTGTGCCAGGCCCTGGGCTAAGTGGTTTATCATATATGAGGTCATGTGAGCCCCAAAACAACCCGGTGAGGACAAAACTATCATTACCCCCATTTTATAGGTGAGGAAACTGAGGCAAAGAAGAGTTCGGTGAGCTGCCCAAGGCCATAGGGTTAGTAAGTGGCAATGCTGGCAATATTAATCTACTCAGAAGCTCAGTTGGCCACACCACGCACCTGCAGCTGAGGTCCTGAGGGTCCTCTGTGAGGAGAGGGGTTGGAGGGGCTGGGGGTTCCTAGAGGTGTTGACAGCTGAGCTTGTCCTCTCCAGCTAGCTCATGGCAGTAGCTGGGCTGAGGATTCTGTCCTTCACTTGTACTCCACTCTGTGTTCTCTGGTGGGGGCCTGGCAGAAGGCAACACAGTATACCTTCCCACACCTCCGTCCCCAGCGGAATCCCTATCATTGCTTAAAAAGTGTTTTCTGGGCTCACTCCATCTTCAAGAACCACAGAGAGCAAATCAAAGAATAAGAAATATTTTCCTCTCAAGTGCCAGCCCCAAGCTGCAACTACTCAGAGGTAGTTGAGAGAGGCACCACCCCTTCAGCTGAACCTGGGAGGGCCAGGATGGAAATACGGCAGAAAGCTGGCCCACCAAGGACTGGTGTCCACACAGGGTGGAGCCCTTGCAGATGCTGGCAGGGCCAACTTCTTAAGATTTGGAGAAGTCTCAGGTGGGCACCCCTGTCCCCATCTTGTCTCCTCTTCAGCAATGCTCTTAGAAAGACCCGAAAAAGAGCGTCAAGGGTCTCTCTTTTGAGACCTTGACTCTCAAAAGAGAGTCAAGGGTCTCTCGCATCACCCTCTCCAGGAAGCCCCAAGGCTCTCTTCCCCGAAGAGACAGTTGACCCTGGGACAACACGGCCTTGAACTGTGTGGGTCCACGTAAAAGTAGGTATTTTTTCAATGACCGTGGTACCCATCTTTTCATTTTATAGATGTTTAAGCTTGGGGATGAGTTTATGTTTGATTAGAGAGTACAATATGTGAAATCAAAAGAACTGTTTTGAGTCCTGATTCTATCCAAACCATTTCAGCTTCCTGCTCTTGGGTGAGTCATTTGTCAATTTCTTTATTTTTGAGGCTGATGTAGCAAAGACATTTTCAACTGCTGGGGAGTCAGCGCCCCTGACCCCAACATTATTCAAAGGTCAGCTGCAGTGTCATTGGCCTCATTTGCCACAGAGGCTGTTGGAATGTCACTTACCAATCTTGGAGTGGACATCAGCATCCCTCACACATGGTAACCACCTTGAGGGCTGGGGCCAGGGCTGCTCTGGTTCTGAGCCAGGTCTGAAGTGCACATCCTAAGTGGCACCCGCCTCCCAGTGGGGTTCTTACAAGGACAAACTGAGGTCTTACATATGAGAGGGTTTTATAATCTGTTAAACAATAAGTTCATCGGTGGGACTATGATTTTCCTAAAGGTCTCTCTAGTCTACTACAGCACACCTTACCCTAGAGTTAAGGATGGCAGGGGAGCCCTGTGTGACCAAGGAAATGAGGAACAGTGGAGTCCAGGGCTCATGTATGTGTCTCTATGTGTCTGCATACTCTTTTACATCCACGGAGAGTCCCAGGCCCAGCCATGCCTGCTCATGTTGCTCTCCATGGGCGATGCCACTCATCCGAGCTCAGCTTGCTTCTTCCCTGGCAAATTCCCGAGGACCCCACTCCTCCTGGAGGGCTAAAGCAGGAACCTGACCCAGAGCAGAGAGCAGACCTTCAAACCACAGGACCTGCCACTGTTTTAGGAAAGCAGACTGCAGGGGACCCCAGGACTCGGACTCCTGTCCTCCTGGGGGGAGTCACCCAAGCTCCTGGTCTAGCTAGCTATAGGGCCTGTCTGTGGCCAATCCATTCCACCTGCCCTCAAGTGAGGGAGCTTCTTGCCCTTCCAACTCCACAACCTGGCATGCAGACCAAATGGATCAAATCTCACTCACCTGGGTTCCCACCTCCTAAGAACACTGGAGCTTCCCTAGTAAGGTGGTGACTCAGTGTCCCCATGCTACACACACCTGTTTACACACAAACACACCACAGCTGCACCCACTTGCATTACCCACCCCAACCCAAACACATGCACCGCCATCCCGTATGCAAAAGGCACAACTCAAGACATGCCCCCTATCCCTCCTGCACACTTCGCCCCCCCACCCACACCCAGCACCCAACGCAGCACCACACCCACCCTCACCTCCCCCTGCACACTCCCACCTCCGCCCACCTCCTTCATACACATTCTCACCCCCACCCCGACCCGCTCTTCCACGCACACTTTCACACCACAGCATGCCGTTCTCGAAAAGAGCCGCGCAGCAGCAGGCGGGGAAGCTGCGAGGCGCTGGGGTCAGCCTGTTCTCGGAGGTGAGAAGGAAGCTCCGCGAACTCACTCCTTAACCGTGGCCCGAGAGCTGCCCCGGCTCCTCGGCAGGGGACGGGGTAGAGGGGGCTGGTGAGGGGGCCGAGGAGGACCAGAGGGTACGCAGGACAGGAAGCGAAGGGGGAGCGGTTGGTGTCGGTGCCGAGATACGTGCGTCCCCCAGGTACCCGCGAGCTGAATCAGCCCCGCCAGCGCCAGCCTCGGAGATGCTAACCGGGTCGCTTTGTCCGCAAGGGTAAATTCGGGAGCGTCCAGCAACCCAGGACTTCTGAAGATAAAGAAGGAACAAAGCAGGTAGGGTCCGGGGAGCGGGGAGGTGGCTGATTTATGCCTTCACTTCAGCAAATGTTTTCGCTGCCATTAGCCTCGCCGAAGTGGAGGGTCGGAGAGACAGGGGCGCGGTGAGGACTCGCCTGCCCTGAGGGGGCGCAGTGACTGGAGCGGTTGGTGCTGGCCGCCGGAGTTCGAATCCTGCGCAATCCAGCCGCCCGCCCAACTCCCAGCGGGAAGCCAGGCTTCTCTCAAAAAACACAGAGGAGGGGCTCACCTGGCCCTCGGTCACCCGGTCAGACTGGGGATAAACTCCCCAAGCTCCAGCGGTACCCGGCTGAGCGCAGGCCCATGGTGGGGCAGGAGGTGGCGCCCCATCCCCAACTTCAGGAGCAAATCAAAAGGAGGACACACGTTCCCTCCACCCACCTGAAACTGCCCTTCCTCATATTATTCTAATTACGATATTTTAAGTTTTCCTTTAAAAAAAAGCAAAGTAACAGAAAAGCACAGAACACACTTGTTTGGTTTCATTTTGCCTTCACAGCTTTAAACAGATTCCATTTGTGGAAGCTGTTTAGGAAACTGGGGAGGAGGAGGAAGTAGAGGCCAAAAGCGCCAGCCCTGGTCTTAGTGTCTGAATCCTTCTCTCCCTGCCTTGAGAGTAGTTTCTCCCTACAACCAACCCCACAGGCAACCCCTAAATCCCAGCCTATGACCCCTGCTCCTTAACCCTTTCCTCCAGGCCTCAGGGGTTCCAAGATAGTTCCTTGCTACCCTAATCCCAGCCATAAGGTTCAAATGACCATATGTTTGGCCAGCAGGCCCGGGAGGAGGCTCTAGGATGGGCCATTCAGAAATACCAACCAAGCACTTGGAATGTAAGAGATCCACCTCCCCTTCAGCCTCATCGCCAAAGTCCAAACCCTCCTTAGAAGATATTACAGGTAAGAAAGTGGTAGGCAGACCTGACAGCCTGCTCTGACAGCCAGGAACAGGTCACAGGACCTCAGTCCAGGGAAAATTCAACAACAAAATGGGTGCAGGAGATGAGCCCCTAAAGCTTCAAAATAAAAATGTAAACACCTATTTCACTTCCAGCTATACAAATGAGTGTCCAACGCCTTGTGACCCCATGGACTGTAGCCTGCCAGGCTCCTCTGTCCATGGGATTTTCCAGGCAAGAATACCGGAGTGAGTTGCCATTTCCTTCTCCAGGGGATCTTTCCCACCCAGGGATCGAACCCTCTGCTCCTGAATTGCAGACAGATTCTTTACCATTGAGCCATCAGGGAAGCCTCCATACAAATCAGGACAGAGCTTTAAAATGCTAACATGTAGTCCTGCAGACCAAGGGAGCCTGGATTGTGATTTATCTCACTGGGGTTCTTACTGAGGGGATCAGTGTTGGAAGACCAGGGATGAAGCTACTTTTGGGCACTTGCCTGGTCTCAGGGTCTCACCTTAACCTTTGGCCCAGCCCTGTTCCACCTCTCCCACCCAGGTCCATGCTCCCTGCAAGTTTTGCCCCTGCAAGTCCCAGTCCAACTCAGTTACCAAACCGACTCCATCTTTAGCTGCCTGCCTTAGCCAGGCCTTGATTTCAAAATCTCAATCCCAGACCCACGTGGACAGTCTGCAGCCCAAGTGGAATAAAGGAGCCCTGACAAGAATGAGGTTTATGAGGCCTGAGTGCAAATCTCAGATCTCTCCCTGAGTCCAAGTGTAGTCCTGGGCAGGTCAGGGCCTGTCCCAAAGCTTCAGCAGTTAAATAAGTGGATTTGAAGGGAGGGGAATTAATTTGTCCTATGGAATTCCCAGTTTGTGGGGTGGGGAGAGAAATTACATACAGAATTCCTCCCCTGCAGTGGTACTCTCACTTTAATGAGAAAAAGAATTAAGACACTCTTGATTTTCCATTTGTTTAAGTGAACTTGGCATTTAGTATAGTGTACAGGAAGACAAGGACAGGCCACCACCAACATACACACACACACACACAGAGCAAAAACACTAGGAAAACTCCAGTTTTAACCGCACCTTAAAAAGAAGCGTTATCATGACACCTTGGTTCCTTCTCAGCCATCCCAGCCACAGGCCAAGGAAAGGCTCATTAATAGCTCTAGGAAAGGCTGAGGGATAGGTAGGAGGAGATTCCCAGGGCTAACCTCAGCTTTTAAAGTGTCCTCTCTGGCCAGTCACTTGCTGACATCTCCTTCTAAGAGTCTGGGGCTTATGGTTCTGGGTTTGATTTCTCCACCATCAAATTTTATGGCTTATAAAAAATTCTCAGTGCTGTAAAGGGAACTCATTTCCAGATCCACTGAGAATAGGAGTAGGGGAAAGGACAGAGAGGTGCTTGCCTATTCAGGAGAGCTTGGAGACTCCCAAGAAAGACCGTGGATGGGACCATAAGCAGAAATTCAAAGTGGACTGAATCAGCCTGGCCATTGAACAGGAGCCTTGGATACAAATCTGCAATCTGCGGTCAAGAGAAGGTAAGATTCGAGGAGAGGCAACATCTTGGCCTTTTTTCCCCCATCTGTGCAGTGGAGCTCATGGGGGATCGCTGGGAAGACCTAATGAATATTCTGAAAGTTGCTCTGTACATTAGAGTACAAGGGCTGTGTAGGAGGAAGGGGCATGTTCTCTGTCTTAAAGGCAGGCTTCTAAGGGCAAAGGGAAGGCAGCAGGCTGATCCCACCGGCTGGCCCCTCTCCAGGCTGGTGGGCAGGCAACCCCTGCTGCGCTAAGTAATGAGCACAGTTCCAACGCCAGTTCTACTCTGCTAGTGAGAAATCAAAGCCCAGTATTAGAGGCCATTTCTGGCTGGGCACCGATCGTGCCCAAATCCATCAAAGCCCTGGGCCTGGGGTTTCTTTTGGGGAAGGTGGAGGCCGGATGCTTTGTTAAGCAGGCAAGGCGGACCACCCCCAGCCTCCCAAGGGAGCCTACTCTGCAGCTCTGGAGAACTCCAGGCCAATCAGTCTTGTCTTTCTCCTGCCTACCCAGCCCCCCACCCTCAGTAATCTCAGTATTTATTCCTTATATCCTTGCCCTGCTGGTCAAAGACAGCTTCCCAAGACCCAGTCTTGCCCGTGTGCCATTTACAGAGACTTCACCCAACCCTTCAATCACGTCCCCTCAGACACCCCAAAACCAGAAACCAACACCCCAGCCCAGCACCTCCCACATCCAACTGCCACTCTTTAAAACAAAGTTGGTCATTCAGCAGCCTGCCCCCTCCCCCATCATTACCTTCCAACTTCAAAACACTGCTTTAAATACCAGAGTCTGCCCAAATCATAATTAACGTGGATCAAATGATTGTGTCGTAACTTTACAACATAGGGCTAGGGGAAAAAAGGAGGGGGGGCGGGGATGTGCTAAAACCAAGTCCTCACTTGGGCCTGGGCCGTGGGAATCATTAATTCCAGAGTGAAGAATCTTTGACTGCAAGTTGGGGGAGGGGGCGGGGGTGGGCGGCAGGAGGACGGCGGACGTCAACACCTCAGCGGAAGGTGGGGGGGGGGGGGACGGCTGCGTCATCTGTCCACTTTCTGCACCAATTTTCCTGCCCCATTCTCAGCCTCAACTCAGAGGACTCTGCAGGATGCTGCCCTTCCCCACCCTACCTCGAAAGCCCGGTGCTTCGGTTCCGGAGAGAGAGCGAGAGAGGTGGATGGCTCCCGTGCGTCCACCCCGCTCCCCAGGAAGACTCAGCCCAGTCAGCCGCGCCGGACCCACCTACAGACCAGCGAGACGTGTACACATCCACGGCGGAAGAGGCGGAATAGGGGCTTTAATTTTTAGTAGCCCACCGACTCCCTTAAGGCACCTTGGTGGGTCCAGAGTAGGAGCCTGGCGAGCGCACCCAGCCGACTCCCCAGACGGGGAGAATGCCAGTGATTGATTTAAAAAGAAACTAGGCAGATCGCTACGTACTCCTCTCCTCAACCACCAACACACAGAAAAAAAAATTCTTCTAGACCCGCGAATCCCAAGATCTCGGGGAAAACTGTACGTGCAAGACTCAGCCCTATTCTCCTCGGTAACCAAACCCCTGCAAGCTGGCCTCATCCAGCTCGTGCAGCGGACCAGTGCTTCCCGTGCTCCCCAGGTTTCTCGCTCCCTCCTCCTAGTCTGCGGATTCCCGTCGGTGCCGCACTAGGAGCTTGGGCGAGCCGGGACCTGGACTAGGAAGTTGCCAGCGAACCGGGAGCGAGCGCACACCTGGCCTGTGCAGCGACTGGGGGATTTTTTTTTTTTTTTTTTACCAGCCACTGCCAAGCACGCGCGGAACCAGGGGTCCCGTGGAGGCCGGTCCTCCAGGAGGCGCACACCCCGACTCGGATACTATTCCAGGGAAAAGAAGCGACCGACCCTTCCTTTCCAAGTAGGAGCTAGAGGGCCTGCGCACCCCGCGCGAGATGGCTGCGCCAATCGCCCACTTTGGTGGGGCAGAGAAATCTACCTTCGAACTTGGGCGCCCTTGCCTCTTTCCCTGCGCGCACTAACAGAGCGATGGACCACCTCAACTTCGGGGCAGAGTGAGGCGCCAGGGTTCCCTTGCCCCATTCCCCCATGCCCGATAGCTCCCTACCTGCTTGGCTCAGCCTCAGATCCCAGCAGAGCAGCAGCGCCAGCAGCAGCGCGCCCCGCGCTCCGCTCCGGGCCCACATGCTCCCTCGGCCCGGCTCGGGCGCCTCTCCCCCGGGGCTCTCTCCCTGGCCCCAGCCTCGCCGCCGCCGTCTCCGCCGCCGCCGCCTCCTCCTCGCCGTCCTCCCCGGCGCCCGGTCGCGCCAGCTCGTGCCCTCCGTTGGGGCAGAGGCAGCCACCCTTCGCAGAGGGCTGCCGGGCGCTCGGAGCGCGACGGGTGCCTGGCGTCCGCTCTCCGGTCAGGCTCCGGCGCGCCCCTCTCTGCACTCCTCCGGCTCCGAGACTCGAGCGCTCTCCGGGTTCTCACGTCCTGGCTACGAAGTTGCACGACTGAAGGTTAGAGCGCTCAGCGGCGCTCGCAGCGGCTGACGCCGCGCGGTCCGAACCCCAGTAAGCGCCTTCCTGCGCCCAGTTGCTACCCGCGGCTCCGGCGTCTTCGCCGGCCCCAGCCTCCAGCCACAACGCCGAGCGCTGCCGCTCGCTCACCCTTAGAGAGTCTTTGAGCTGAGGAGGACCAAGCACAGCCGGGGCGGGGCGGGGCGGGCGGGGCCTTGGGTGGGCAGGGGCGGAGCCGGCGGGGGCCTTTCGAGGGGGTGACCGACGGCTCCTTGGGCGCGGCCTCAGCGAAGCTGGGGGCCCTTCAGGGAGGTCCTCGAGAGACGCTGGACCCGGAGCATTGGAAAACTCGGCCTCTGGATCGAAACTGGAAGCGGAGTCTGCCCAGTTTTCCTTTCCAGAAACTAAGGAAATGTATTTTTGCGCTTCCATTTGGCTTGGCTGTGTTAGCTTTCTCCTCTGATTAAACTCAGGACTCTGTCGTTTTTGGTTCCCTGGTCTGTACTACTTAAAATCTATGTTCTCTACATGGGAAGGGGGTGGGGGTGGGAGTTCTTTCCCAGAAAACGCTCCTTAAATGAGAAAAATCTCAAACACTCAAGTCCCGGGTTAAGTTGGAACTTACAGCTCTGTGAACTTGACTGTGGATCTGGATCATCCTGGTTAGCCCTACTTGTTGGCATGGCCCTGGGCAGAACTGTTTGACCAGACCCTGCTGACCCTCCTGTAGCACCCAGCGCCTAGGATGTTACCCCCATCCCAACTGACAATGGGGCACGGGAGAGCCATTTTTGGCTTGGTGTAAATTTGGGCTCTGCCCCTTGCCTGCTGTGTGACCTTGAACAAGTTACTTAACCATTCTGATACTTCATCATCTCCAAAATGGAGGAAAATGATAATACCAATTTTATAAGAGGGTGTAGAACTGTAGGGCTTCCCGGGTAGCGCTAGTGGTAAAGCACCCGCTTGCCAATGCAGGAGACAAAAGAGACACGGGTTTGATCCCTGGGTCAGGAAGATCCCCTGGAGGAGGGCATGACAACCCAGTCCAGTCTTCTTGCCTGGAGAATCCCATGGACAGAGGAGCCTGGTGGGCTACAGTACAGGGGGTCGCAGGGAGTCGGACACACTGAAACGACATGGCACGGCACGGCAGAATTTAATTTTTAAAATATGTATGGAGGGAATTTCCTGGTAGTTCAGTGGTTAGGATTCTGTGCTTCCACTGCAGGCACATGGGTTCAATCCCTGGTCTGGGGAACTAAGACCCTACATGCAGTGCAGCGTGCCTCCCAGGCCAAAGTACAGAAACTGCAGTACAAATGTCAATAATCCCTCCATCTTTCTTTCCAAGATCTCGCCTCTCAGCCAATCTGATTCCTGGTGGAAAATCCTGACCACCCAAGAGTGAGCCAAAAGTCATGAAGAGCCAGGTGGAGTTTGGGGGTTAGGCAGTATCTTGAGATTGAAACCCAGTGACATTAGAAGGGGTGGATCAGCTAATGCCCAAAAGGTCCTTCTATGTGCCAGGCACCAGGTTAAGCTCTTTATATGCATCACTTCAGTTAATGCTCACAAGTCTGGGAGGTAAGTACCATTTGTAATCTCATTTTACCTATGAAGAAATGCAGGCACAGAGACATGAAGGCATTTGCCCAAAATCACACAGCTTTGAGTGAATGAGTGGATGAGTCAAAGGGCAAGAGAGATAGGACTGGAAAGAAATGCTGAGCTGGGGATCCTCCACCCTCCTACCTCTTCTGGGGCTGGTGGGTGAGAAAGGACTGGCAGCCAGCAGGAATGCCCCTTCCTCTGGTCCTGGTCTGTTCACTACTTGGGGTTTTTCCAGAGCTGGGATCTGGAATCACTCCTCCAATACAGAGGCAGTGGCTGCTTCAGGAAGGGGTAAAGGAAGGCAGAGGGAGGTCCAGCCAGGCCAGTAGGGGGTAGGCTGGAATATGGTCAGTGCTCCCAGGATCGATTCCTAGATTGGCAGCGAAAGAACTTGGAGGCCAGAACTACAGGTTGGAAAGGGATTTTTTTGGGTGGGGGCAGGTAGAGAAGAAACAAGGGCCTGCCTCAGCTGTTTCCCCAGAGAACAGAGAAGGGCAGGACTGCCCAGGACTCCCGTCCATACAGACTGCCTCCACAGCTTGGGTCTGGAACATGTAGGGAAGGAGGTCGGTGGATCAGTTCACCTCCCCAGCCCTTCCTGGCCAGGCCCCCAGGATCAGGAGGGTGGATATGGGGAAGTAGGACTCCCTGGGAAGAACTTAGGCCAACTAAGAAAGGCCCCCATGTGCAAAGACAGGTTGGTTATTTTTAGCTTGGCCCAGGCAAGGGCAGTAGGTGAGGGAGTCAATAGCTCCTCACACCCAACCAGCCCCACCTAACCACAGAAGTACAAGCACACATATACACACACACCCCTAGACAGTTACAGGCACACCTACAAAGATACACACACAAGCAAATATACAATGAAAATAATCAAGTGCAAAATGACCCAGAAACATCACAAAGGCACCCACCTGCAGAGAGGCCCACATACTTAAAACATAGGATTTTTAAAAGTACACACATTCACCTTGTCACAGACACACACACAGGCGTGCAAATCCAAAAGTACAAATACATTCTTAGGCAGATGACACTAAAGACAAATAGACAGTTAGATACTTAACTTCCACCAGGCAACACATATAGGTACATGTACTGAGGCTCGGCATCTGACTGTCAACCCCTGGCACAGGCACAAGGTCAAGTGCATTTTGCTAGATAACTCAGCGGGGACCTCAGTAGAGCCTTGGCAGGCAGGGACCACAGGACAGGCATGCTCTCTCTCTTAACCAGAAGACCAATATGATATTGGACATTTTTCAAAAAAGTTCCAGTGCACAGGATTCTGCTGTTTAGATAGTAATTGCACCAGGCAGGCCCTTCTAGTCCTGGTGTCAGATTTCATGACTTTAATTCCTAACTGGAGAGAAGGGGTCTCGGGGTCGGGGGTTGGGCAAGCAAAAGGAGAACAGTCCATTCTTCTTATTCTGCTGATCCTCATCCCATTTCCCCTGATCCTAGAAATATGCCCATTGTAGGTCCTGGACCCTTCTTTGCCTCCAGGACTCCTGCCTGGGGGCAGGAGACTTACCACATTGGGATTCCTCCATAACTCTTCTGCACCCGCTCCCCTGCCATTCCAGTGTCTGGGAGAATGTCCCTTCCCCAGACACCTGCAGTTAAATAACCACTGGGGGTGTGGCTTCCCCCCTGCCTGGGCATCTTCAAGTGCCAGCCCTCAACTGGGGGGCAGCAAAAAGACTTCAGAGGGAGTCACACTACCCTGAGCTCACACCTTTCCCCAGAATGCGTGAAGACTGGGCAAGGTCCTGGCCCTGGGATGACACATTGGAATATCTGGATTAACACCAGGGTGTTCCCAAACCCAGTGCCGTCAGACTCAGAGTGAAGAGGTCTTGCTGTGAGTTAAGAAAGAGGGTGAGGGACTTCCCTGGTGGTCCAGTGGTTAAGACTCTATGCTTTCAATGCATGGGGCCTGGGTTGGACCCCTGGTTGGGGAAATAAAATCCCACATGGCATGGCCAATAAATAAGTAAATAAATAAAAGAGGCTTGGAGGCCAGAGCCCCCTTTTCTTGCTCACCATGATATATCCAGCACCTCAGACTGTCCTGCACGTATATAAACATGCATAAATATTGGTTGAGTGGATGCATCAGTGAGGCTGGGGAAGGGTTACTGGTTAAAGGGCCCACAGCTTTGCCAGATGAGCCCTGGAAGGAGCCTCCCACCTCCCCTCCATTTCCTAGGGGGTTCTACAGGGCCTGAGGTTGGAGGTGGGGCAGACATTGGGCAATGCAGTTGCTTTGAAATCGGTCTCAGAGCTAGTTTTGACCCTTAGTGGGGTCTGTAGTGCTTCCTTGGGTTACCCTCATTTATCCCAAATCAGGAGAGAGCATCAGAGACAGTTCTGGAATCTGGAGCTGAGCCGATGGATGAACACCAGACGGGGGGGCTGCTCTTCTTACCTGCTGGGAGAACTGGGGTTGGCTGCTGAGCCTTTCCAAGCATCAGTTCCATCAGTTGTAAAATGGGAACAATAACTAGCTCGTGGGATTAAAAAGAATATACAGAAAGCCCCTAATCTGGCTGAATACACGCCACCTATTTTATAATAAGGAGCAGCTGTCCGGGGTTCCCTGCAGGCGTGGCTAGTGGCTTCGGTTGGCGGCTTTCCCAGGCGGCCGGTACCTCTGTGCTTCAAGGCGCCACTAGGCGGCGCGCTGCAGCTCACACCTCCTCCGTAGTTGCTTCGGCTTGCTTCCTAAAGCGATGGGTCTGGAATGGAGATGCGCTCTGGCTTCCACCTTGGGGCCGCCCAAGAGTGGGTTTCCACTCCAGGTTGTCTGGGGAGGGGGCTCTCAGACCACTCTGTTTGCAAAATTTTAGGTGGGAAGTCTTGGGGATGAGTTCATAATCCCTCCCCTGACCCTTCAAGGCCGGGATGGACTCCAAACGCATGGATCTTGCTGACAACAACCTTATGAGCTAGGGACTGTTACTACTTCATTTACCAGATGAGGGAAATGAGGCACAGAGAGGTAATTTGCCCGAGGTAGCAGACAGCTAGTAAACGGGACCCTGGAGATTCAAATCCAGGCAGATTGGATCTCAAGCTTGTACTATATTTTTTTAATCAAGGTAACATAATATTTACAATTTTAACTATTTAAAGCGTACAATGTAGTATCTTTTAGTATCTTCACATTGTTGTGCAGCGATCACCACCATTTCATCACCCCAAAAAGAAACCACATACCATTAAGCAGTCACTCCCTATGCTCCCCTCCCTTTCCCCTGCCCCTGGCAACCAGACAACTAGACTTTCTGGCAACCAGACTTTCTGTCTCTATGGATTTTCCTGTTCTGGGAATTTCATATAAATGCAATCACACACTATACAGGACCTCCCTGTAGTTCAGACGGTAATGAATCTGCCTGTAATGCAGGAGATCTGGGTTCAATCCCTGGGTCAGGAAGATCCCCTGGAGAAATGGCAACCCACTCCAGTATTCTTGCCTGGAAAATCCCATGGACAGAGGAGCCTGGTGGGCTACAGTCCGTGGGGTTGCAAAGAGTCAGACACGACTGAGTGACTAACACACACACATACACACACACACACACACACACTATGTGGCCTGAGTCATCAAGACTGGGCTCTTAACCTCTCTACTGAATACCGTGACAACCCTCCACCTCCTCCCCCACTCCATATGCATCTTTTCTCTTACCTCTAGGAGAGAGCCTTCTCCCTGGAATTCAAGCAGTGTAAGCAGTCATGCACAAAAGCTTTAGGGTCAGACAGATTCGGATTCAAATCCTGGCTCTGTCTTGCACAATTTTCTCCACTATTGCCTTCTCAAAATTCTTTGTTATTGTTACTTAAAAAAAAAAATCAAAATTTTAGAACAGTTTTAGATTTATGAAAAAATTACATAGCACAGAAAGTTCCCATAGTCCTTCATTCCCTCTTTCCCCTAATATTAATAACTTACGTTAGTGTGGTGGATTTGCTATAATTAATGAACCAATATTGAAATACTATTATGAACTAAGATTCATTTAGATTTCCTTAGCGTTTACCTAATGTCCATTTTCTGTCCTAGGATCCCACATTACACATAGTAGTCAGGACTCGAAGGGCTCCTCTAAGAGTTTCTTAGGTTTTCTTTGTTTTTTATGATCTTGACAGTTTTGAGTATTATTCATCAGGTATTTTTGCAGAATATCCCTCAGTTGGGATTTGTCTATCTTGAAGTTCTTAATAATTTTTGAATGAGGAGCCCTGTTCCAAATAACTTTGCATTGGGTCCAGTAAATTGTGCAGTATGTCCTGCTTGTGGGTTATGGGGCATAGAAAAAGCAGGTGAAGACAGAGCTGGAACAGGCTGCTGACTGAGACTACCATGCCTGGGGCCTGCCTGCAGTGGTGGAGGGGGTTTCCTTAGTGTTCTGAAGGGGTCATGTTGGGGATTAGACCCGGGGGTGAGAAGGACAAAGTAAACATGAAAGACGAATGCATTCTAGGCAGAGGGAGCATGGTGAGTGAGGCCTAGGATCAGGAATGTGGACGGTGTGTTTGGGAGTAGCTGGGTCCAGGTGCTGATGTGGTGAGTCAGAGGTGCCTGTGGAGTTCCCAGTGCATAGCTGTGACCGCAGCACCAACCAGTCCTTACAGGAGGGGTTGCCATCTTGAAAAGTAAAAAGGCCAGCTAATGAAATTGCAGCAAGCCAGACACCATGCCAAGGGTACTGAGAGAATTGGTTCCTTCAGTCTCCATGATAACCAGTGAGGTTGATGCAATGATTAGCCCCATTTTAATGGGAAAAGTGTGACAGGTTTTCCTGCTTAGCTAGAGATGGAGGCCAGATTCAAACCCAGAAGCCTGGTGCCAGAGCCTGCATGCTCAACACATCTCCTGGATGTAGTTTTTTGTTTGTTTTTAAATCTTAACAACGTAATTTTTCATTGTTCATTTCTATTTTTCTTGGAGGTAGGTGTTAAACATGGGCCCATTAAATGGAAACTGGGGCTCTGAAAGGGAAAGGGACATGCCTAAGGTCAGCTGGTAAGTACTGACTCTGAGCTTTAAACCCACATTATTATGACCAGGCCATGCTACCAGCCTCTTCCAGTTCTTCTCTGGAATTTCAGTAGGAAATTATCCATACAGAGGGAAGAGGGTACAGTCTAACAGGGTATAGACTAAAATAGCAAGATAGACCTTTTAAACTTTCTCATACTCTGTTTTTTTTAATAAACATTCCAATTTAAATGTGTTCAGGTAAGCACCAAGGTACTTTGCCTAAGAAAAACATCAAGGCGCTTCATATTTGTTTTAAAACTATGGAATACAGCCCTTGGCATATAAAAATGCCTTTTGCTATTTCAAAGATGTCTAATTTCCCATACAGATGGCCAATAGGCACATGAAAAGATGCCTAACATCGCTGATTACCAGGGAAATGCAAATTAAAACTGCAATGAGGTACTGTCTCACACCGGTCAGAATGGCCGTCATCAAACAGTCTACAAATAACAAATGCTGCAGAGGGTGTGGAGAAAAGGGAGCCCTCGCACACTGTTGGTAGCCGTGTAAACTGCTGCAGCCGCTATGGAAAACAGTATGTAGGTTCTTCAAAACACAAAAATAGAGCTACCATATGATCCAACAATCCTAATCCTGGACATATATCCAGACAAAACTATAATTTAAAAAGATACATGCACTCCTCTGTTCATAGCAGCACGATTTACAATAGCCAAGACAAGGAAACAACATAAAGATCCAACAACAGATGAATGGATAGAGAGGATGTGGCATATACATACAATGGGATATTATGCAGCCATAAAAAGAATGAAATAATGCCATTTGCAGCAACATGGATGGACCTAGAAATTACAATACTAAGTGATGTAAGTCAGAAAGAGAAAGATAAATACCATATAATATCTCTTATATGCAGAATCTAAAATACGACACAAATGAACACGTCTATGAAACAGAAACTCACAGAGAGAGAGAGCAGACTTGTGGGTGCCGAGGGGGAGAGGGCCGGGAGAGGGGAGGACTGGGAGTCTGGATTAGCGGCAGCAAACTCTTACATACAGGATGGATAAGCAGCTAGGTGCTACTGTATAGCACAAGAAACCATATTCAATAGCCTGTGATAAGCCATAATGGAAAAGAATATGGAAAAGAATGTATATGTGTATAACTGAATCACTTTGCTGTATAGCAGAAATGAACACATTATAAATCAATTATATTTCACTAAAAATTAAAAAAAATAAGAAACCCCAAATAGTCTAATTTCAGAATTGCTCATATAATAAGGACAGTTAACCAAATTAAACACAATATTTAAACTATCTAGAAATTACAATATAATGTAAATAATTCACTCACTGAGATTAATATTCCAGAGAATAGCAAGGAGAGATAAGAAGGCCTTCTTAACTGAACAAGGCAAAGAAATAGAGGAAAACAATAGAATGGGAAAGGCTAGAGATCTCTTCAAGGAAATTGGAGATATTGAGGGAATATTTCATGAAAGGATGGGCATAATAAAGAATAGAAGTGGTAAGGACCTAAGAGGAGCAGAAGAGATTAAGCAGAGGTGGCATGAAAACACAGAAGAACTGTACCAAAAAGGTCTAAATGACCAAGATAACCACGATGGTGTGATCACTCACCTAGAGCCAGACATCCTGGAATGCAAAGTCAAGTGGGCCTTAAGAAACATTACTACAGACAAAGCTAGTGGAGGTGATAGCATTCCAGTGGAGCTATTTCAAATCCTAAAAGATGATTCTGTTAAAGTGCTGCACTCAATATGCCAGCAAGTTTGGAAAACTCAGCAGTGGCCACAGGACTGGAAAAGATCAGTTTTTATTCTAATCCCAAAGAAAGGCAATGCCAAAGAATGTTCCAACTACTGTACAATTGTGCTCATTTTATACGAAAATCCTTCAAGTTAGGCTTCAGCAGTACATGAACTGGGAAATTCCAGATATACAAGCTGGATTTAGAAAAGGCAGAGGAACCAGAGGTCATATTGCCAACATTCATTGAATCATAGAGAAAGCAAGAGAATTCCAGAAAAAAAACTAGTTCTGCTTCATTGACTATGCTAAAACCTTTGACTGTGTGAATCACAATGAACTGTGGAAAATCCTTAGAGATGGGAATACCAGACCACCTGACCTGGCTCCTGAGAAACCTGTATGCTGGACAAGAAGCAACAATTAGAACTGGACATGGAACAATGGACTGGTTCAATACTGGGAAAGGAGTACAACAGAGCTGTATATTGTCATCCTGCTTATTTAACTTCCATGCAGAATACATCATGCAAAATGCTGGGCTGGATGAATCACAAACTGGAATCAAGATTGCCGGGAGAAATATCAACAACCTCAGATATGCAGATGATACCACACTAATGGCAGAAAATGAAGAGGAACTAAAGAGCTTCTTGATGAAAGTGAAAGAGGGGAGTGAAAAAGCTGGCTTTAAGCTCAACATTCAAGATCATGACATCCGGTTCCCTCACTTCATGGCAAATAGATGGAGAAAAAACAGAAACAGTGACAGATTTTATTTTCTTGGGTTCCAAAATCACTGTGGATGGTGACTGCAGCCATGAAATTTAAAGATACTTGCTCTTTGGAAGAAAAGCTATGACAAACCTAGACATTGTATTAAAAATCAGAGACATCACTTTGTCTACAAAGGTCGGTATAGTCAAAGCTATGGTTTTCCCAGTAGTCTGGTACACATGTGAGAGTTGCAACATAAAGAAGGATGAGCACTGGAGAACTGATGCTTTCAAATTATGGTGCTGGAGAAGTCCTTTGGGCAGCAAGGAGATCAAACCAGTCAATCCTAAAGGAAATCAACCCTGAATATTCATTGGAAGGACTGTTGCTAAAGCTTTAATATTAATACTTTGGCCACCTGATGTGAAGAGCTGACTAATTGGAAAAGACCCTAATGCAGGGAAGGATCGAAGGCAAAAGGAGAAGGGAGTGGCAGAGGATGAGGTCAGAGAGCATCACCGACTCAACAGACATGAGTTTGAGCAAACTCTGGGAGATAATGAAGGACAGGGAAGCCTAGCATGCTGCAGTCCATGGGGTCACAAAGAGCTGGACATGACTTAGTGACTGAACGACAACAACTTTATTTACAACACACTATCTTGATACTTGTAATTCTGTAAAGCTTTTATTTGGGCAAAAGTATGACCACTTAAGTTATAGCAGTTTCTTAAACTAAGACTGAGGGAGAATTCAAAATGAACTTGGAAGAGAGACAAAAATCCCTGTGTTTCTTGCTCTGGTTTTGAATTTTTAGGAGCGGTTTCCTCTGAAGCCTGAAGATAACTCACAATTGTTTTCGGGACATACACCAAAGAAACTCTTCAGTGGAAAGGGTTCTTGAGGTTTAGTATACAAGCTTCCCCAGGAGCGGGAAGAAGAGCTACCTGGGTTGTGAACTCTGTCCCCTGGGATGTATTGACAAGAAAGATCTTAATTGGAGGGGGAAGCAAAGAAAGGAAAGCCCATAGAAAAGGAGAGGGTGTGTAAAAGGGAATGGGTAGTGAAAATCTTTCCTTATGAGGTGCATTCCTTGTCAGATCCTCTGATCCTCTGCTCTTCTTGCAATATCAGCTGTCAACTCTTCTGGTCCCCTCTGTTCTGCATTTTTGCTATAAAATCGATTTCACTCTGAACTATGAAGTTGGACCTATTAGCTTTTCATTGTTTGCTTCTAGAGTTGCTGTTCCTGATTTTTTTTAAATTTAAATTTATTTATTTTAATTGGAGGCTAATTACTTTACAATATTGTATTGGTTTTGCCATACATCCACATGGTTCCTGATGATTCTTCATCATTGCTGACATCTTTTAGCAGGACTTGAGGCTGTCAGTGGGAAGGCCTACACATATTCTATCTCAACATGGCTAAGCTTTTTGAGAATTTTACCTTTTCTTTCTCACAGCATAATGACCGAGATTCATTCCAGGGTGCTGTGGTGCTGTGGTAATGGAAGTTCATTCCCTGTGATTGTTGAAGAGGATTAATTATTTGAACACTCTGTAATTTGTCCATTCACTTATGATGTACATTTGGATTGTTTCCCATTTTAGTCTAGTATGAATAATGCTGCTAAAAATATTCTTGAGCAGTTATTTCGTGGACATATATTTTTATTTTTCAGCAGGAAATGTATAGGAGTGAAATTGTTGTATCATCAGGTAAGTATATGTATAGTTGTATACAAAACTGCCAAAGCGGTTTTCCAAAATTATTGTAACATTTTATATTCCTACTTTCAATGGATGAGAGTTCCAGCTGTCCTTCACCAGCATTTGATATTGTCTGGCTTTCTAGCGTTAGCCAGTGGGTGTGAAGTGGCGTTTCAGTTTGGTTTTAACTGGCACTTTACTGATGATTAGTGATGCTAATCACTTTTTTATGTGCTTACTAACTCTTTGTATATTTTCTTTCATGAAGGATCTGTTCAAACTGATTGCTCAAGTTTTATTGAGATATTTGTCTTTTTATTACTGATTTGTAGTTCTTTAAACATTCTCCATACACATCTTTTGTCAGGCATAATTGTTCTGAATACTTTTTCCCAGCCTATAGCTGCTTTCTCATTTTGTGAAATGTGTTTCAAAGAGCCAATGTTTTAAATTCATAAAGATCAATTCTATTCTTTTTGTTTTCTTTTATGGTTACTGCCTTTTGTATCATAAAGATATTATGTTTCCTTTCAAAAGTTTTATAGTAATTAGCCTTTTTGTTTAAGTCTGTCCATATCCAATTTTTTAAAATGTATAATGTGAGGTAGTGGTTGAGGTTCACTTTTTTTTTCCTGTATGATTATCCAGTTGTGCCAGCACCATCCTTTTGAAAGACTTTCCTTTTCCCATTGAACTGCTTTGCCCCTTTTATCAAAATCAAGGGACTGTATAAATGTGAATCTATTTCTAGATCCTTTATTCTGTTTCATTAATCCATGTGTCTATCCTTACCCTAATATCACACCATCTTTAGCACTATAAGCTTATAGTTAGTTAATCTTTAAGCCCTCTAGCCCTGTTCACATTTTCCAATATGATTTTGGTCTTCTAGATCTTTAGCATTTCAGTTAGAGTCACCTTGCTAATTTCTGTACCAAAGCCATTGGGATTTTTGAATATATAGATCAATTTAAGGGGAACTGACATCTTGATACTGAGTTTTCCAATCCACAAACAGGCATATCTCTCCACTTTCTTAATTTCTTTCAGCATTGTTGTATAGTTTTCAGTGTAGAGGCTTTGTACATTTTTATTAAATATCTTTCTATATATTTTATGGATTTTTGGCTATTAAAATATTTTAAATCTCATTTTTACCTCATTTTCTAATTGTTTGGTTAAAAATACCATTGACTGGATAACCACAATGGTGTGACCACTCACCTAGAGCCAGACATCCTGGAGTATGAAGTCAAGTGGGCCTTAAGAAGCATTACTATGAATAAAGCTAGTGGAGGTGATGGAATTCCAGCTGAACTATTTCACATCCTAAAAGATTATGCTGTTAAAGTGCTGCACACAATATGCTGGCAAGTTTGAAAAATTCAGCAGTGGCCACAGGACTGGAAAAGGTCTGTTTTCATTCCAATCCCAAAGAAAGACAATGCCAAAGAATCTTCAAATTACTGCACAATTGTACTCATTTCACATGCTAGCAAGATAATGCTCAAAATCCTTCAAGCTGGGTTTCAGCAGTACATGAACTGAGGATTTCCAAATGTACAAGCTGGGTTTAGAAAAGGCAGAGGAAGCAGAGATCAAGTTGCCTATATCTGTAGGATCATAGAAAAAGCAAGGGGATTCCAGAAAAACATCTGCTTCTGCTTCATTGACTACGCTAAAGCCTTTGACTGTGTGGATCTGAACAAACTGTGGAAAATTCTTAAAGAGATGGAAATACCAGACCACCTTACCTGTCTCTTGAGAAACCTGTATGCAGGACAAGAAGCAACAGTTAGAACTGGACATGGAACAAGGGACTGGTTCAAAATTGGGAAAGAAATACATCAAGGCTTTATACTGTCACCATGCTTATTTAACTTCTATGCAGAGTGCATCATGTGAAGTGCCAGAATGGATGAATCACAGGCTGGAATCAAGATTTCTGGGAGAAATATCAATAACCTCAGAAACGCAGGTGACAGCACCCTAATAGCAGAAAGCAAAGGGAACTAAAGAGCTTCTTGATGAAGGTGAAAAGAGGAGAGTGAAAAAGCTGGCTTAAAATTCAACATTCAAAAAACTAAGATCACAGCATCCAGTCCCATCACTTCATGGCAAAAAGATGGGGGAAAAAAGGAAACAGCAACAGACTTTATTTTCTTGGGCTCCAAAATCATTGAGGATGGTGACTGCAGCCATGAATTAAAAGACACTTGCTCCTTGGAAGACAAACTATGACAAACCTAGACAGTGTATTAAAAAGCACAGATATCACTTTGCTAACAAAAGTCCATATAGTCAAAACTATGGTTTTCCCAATAGTCTTGTACAGATGTGAGAATTGGACCATAAATAAAGCTGATCCCCAAAGAATTGGTGCTTTCGAACTGTGGTCTAGAGAAGACTCTTGGAGTCCCTTGGCGAGCAAGGAGATCAAACTAGTCAATCCAAAAGGAAATCAACCCTAAATATTCACTGGGAGGTTGGATGCTGAAGCTGAAGCTCCAATATTTTGGTTACCTATGTGAAGAGCCAACTCATTGGAAAAGACCCTGATTGCTGGGAAAGATTGAAGGAAGGAGGAGAAGGGTATGGCAGAGGATGAGATGGTTGGATGGCATCACTGATTCAATGGACATGAGTTTGAACTCAGGGTGATAGTGAAGCACAGGGAAGCCTGGCGTGCTGCAGTCCATGGGGTTGCAAAGAGTCGGACATGACTGAGCATCTGAACAATAGCAACCACTGACTTTGTATGTTGATTTGTGACTTACTAAATTAACTCATTTGAACTAATTTTTGTTTCTCAATTCCTCTGTATTCTGTACACACACATACTGCACGCATACTAAGTCACTTCAGTCGTGTCCAACTCTTTGCAACTCTATGGACTGTAGCCCACCAGGCTCCTCTGTTCATGGGTTTCTCCAGGAAAGAATACTGTAGTGGGTTGCCATACGCTTCTCCAGGGCATCTTCCGAACCCAGGGATCGAACCCATGTCTCTTATGTCTCCTGCATTGGAAGGTGGGGTCTTTACCTCTACCACCACCTGGGAAGCCCACACAAACATATTTAGTATCTATGAATAAAAAACATTTTATTCATTCCTTTCCAGTATTTATGAATTGTATTTATTTCTCTTGTCTTATTGTACTGGCTAAAATCTACAGTACAATGTTAAGCAGAAGCGGTGTGATGGACAAGTTTACAGAGGAACTGAGCAATGCATCAGCCAATAGGATCTGATCGATATTGTAAAACAGTAGCATATTATATAGATAGATGGTAAAACACTCCATCTCAAACAGTAAAATACACATTCTTTGAAGTGTTCATGGAAAATTCACAAAAATATACCATATCCTAGACTATAAAATTAATCTCAATGAAAAGAATTGAAATCATAAAGAGTCTGAAATCTGACCACAATGGAATCGAACTGGAAATCAATAACAAGAAAAAAAAAACAAACAGGAAAATCTCCTAACACTTGCAAATTAAATAATTACATAATATGTGGTTCAGTCAGGAAGTTTCAAAATAAATTTTAAAAGGACTTAGAACTGTGATAATGAAAGTACACAATATCAAAATTTCTGAAATGCATCTTAGTGTTGAGAAGGAAATTCATCATACTGAATGCTTACATTGGTAGAAAGAAAAGGTTCTCAAATCAATTTCATTTAGTTCAAAACATTGTCTAATTTCCCATGGGATTATTCTTTGACCCATGAATTATTTATGTGTGCTGTTTAATTTCCAAATATGCAGTGTTTTCCAGATACCTTTTGTCATTAATGTTTAATTTACTCAAATGTGGTCACAGAGCAAACTTTTCATGGTTTCAGTCCTTTAACATTTATTAGAATTTGTTTTCTAGATGATCTATCATGATGAATATGCTATATGCATTTGTAAATAATGTGCATTCTGTGATTGTTAACTGTAATATTCTAAAAATGTCAATTAGGTAGTGTTAGTTGAAAACAACTAACAAATTGATAATTTTGTTTGAATCTATATCCTTACAAAAATTTTAATCTCATTATTCCATCAAATGGTGAAAGAATAGTGTTAAAATATTCTTATATAATTTCTATACTTCTTCCTTTAATTTTGTGAATATTTGCTTCATGTCTCTTGAAGCTCTATTATTAAGAACCTAGACATTTAGTAGTATCATGTCTTCTTGATGACTGACCATTTATCTTAATGTAATATCTCTCTTTATTGCTGATAATAGTTTTTGTTTTGAAGGCTATTTATCTGATATGAATATCAGTTCAGTTCAGTCGCTCAGTCGTGTCCAGCTCTTTGCGACCCCATGAATTGCAGCACGCCAGTCCTCCCTGTCCATCATCAACTCCCAGAGTTCACCCAAACTCATGTCCATCAAGTTGGTGATGCCATCCAGCCATCTCATCCTCTATTGTCCCCTTCTCCTCCTGCCCCCAATCCCTCCCAGCATCAGAGTCTTTTCCAATGAGTCAACTCTTCGCATGAGGTGGCCAAAGTACTGGAGTGTCAGCTGTAGCATCATTCCTTCCAATGTACACCCAGGACTGGTCTCCTTTAGGATGGACTGGTGGGATCTCCTTGCAATCCAAGGGACTCTCAAGAGTCTTCTCCAACACCACAGTTCAAAAGCATCAATTCTTCAGCACTCAGCTTTCTTCACAGTCCAACTCTCACATCCATACATGACCACTGGAAAAACCATAGCCTTGACTAGATGGACCTTTGTTGGCAAAGTAATGTCTCTGCTCTTGAATATACTATCTAAGTTAGTCATAACTTTTCTTCCAAGGAGTAAGCGTCTTTTAATTTCATGGCTGCAATCACCATCTACAGTGATTTTGGAGCCCCCCAAAATAAAGTCTGACACTGTTTCCACTGTTTCCCCATCTATTTCCCATGAAGTGATGGGACCAGATGCCATGATCTTAGTTTTCTGAATGTTGAGCTTTAAGCCAACTTTTTCACTCTCCTCTTTTACTTTCATCAAGAGGCTTTTTAGTTCCTCTTCACTTTCTGCCATAAGGGTGGTGTCATCTGCATGGCAGCAATAATTTTTCTTACATGTTAAGAAAACTTGTTTTATATGGTAGAGTACAAAATTGATAATAAAAAAGATAGTTACATTTGAGCAATAAGAGAAAAGGCAAATAAATCAATGTGAATTTAGATTCATTGTACATATGGATCATAGCATATAGTTAAAAAATTTAGATGGCTTTACTGAAATATGATTGACATACAATAAACTTCATTTTTAAAAACTACATATAGTTGACATATACAAACGTATTCATTCTGGAGAGATATATGTGAAGCCTACACTATAATCAAGATTGTGACTCTATCCATCACTCCTGAAAGTGTCCTCATGTGACTTTGTAATCTTCTCCGCCCACCCTACTCTATCCTCTCTATCACTGCCAAGCAAACACCAATTTGTTTTCTGTCACTGTAAGTTAGTGTGAAGTTTCTACAGTTTTATAAACATGGAATCATACAATATATACTCTTCTTTTGTCTGGTTTCTTTCATTCTGCATACTTATTTTGAGATTCATCCATGTTGTTGAATATATCAATCGTGTATTCCTTTTTATTTCTGAGTAGTATTATGTTGTATATATTTATTTATATATATGTGTATGTATGTGTATGTATATAAATATACATATTTATATATATGTATATATATTTATTTATCCAACCACCTGCTGATGGGCACTTGGGTTGTTTCCAATTTGGGGTTTTACAAATAAAATTTCCATGAACATTTGTGTCCGAGTCTTCATATTTAATATATGCTTTTGTTTTCTCTTGGGTAGATACTTTGGAATGGAATACCTGGATTATACTATTGGTGTATATTAAACTTTTAAGATATCGACAAACTGTTAGTTTTCCAAAGTGGTTGCACCATTTTACACTCCCATCAGCAGTGCCTGAGTGTTCCAGTTCCTTCACACTCTTGCCAATGTTTGGTACGGTCAGCCTTTTGAAGTTGAGCCATTTTAACAGGTATGTAGTAATATGTCATTGTGCGTTTAATTTTTATTTCTCTAATGACTAATGATATTGAGCATCTTTTCATGTACTTTTTGTATCATCTTTGATGAAAGATCTGTTTAAATCTTTCATCCATTTTTCAGTTGGTTATTTCTTTTTTTTATTGTTGAGATTTGATATTCTGGGTATTAAGTCCTTTATCAAGTATAAACTTGAAAATTTTATTATCAGAATTTTATTATTAACAAAACTGCCTTTTGTTTCTTCTTGCCTGATTTTATTGGAAAGAATCTGTATAATATTTTTATCCTCCCAGCTTTATCGAGATACCATTGATATAAAACATTGCGTACGTTTAAGGTGTATAACATATTGATTGATACCTTTATGCATTACAAAATGATTACCACCTCCATCATGTCACATAGTTACCATTTCTTTTTGTAGTGAGAACATTTAAGAGCTATTGAGCAATTTTTAAGTATATAATACTGTATTAGGAACTATAATCACCATGTTAGACATTAGATCCCCAGAACTTATTTGTCTTATAACTGGAAGGTTGCACCCTTTGGCCAACATCTCTCCATTCCCTCTGCCCCACGTCCCCTGGTGACCACCACTCTTCTTTGTTTCTATGAGTTTGGCTTAATTAGTTTCCACATATAAGTGAGGTCATAAAACATCTGTCTGACTGGCTTATTTCACTTAGCATAATACCCTTAAGATTCATCCACATTGTCACAAATGGCAGGATTTCCTTTTTCTCCTGACTGAATAACATTCCATCATATATACGTACAAGGGTTCCTTTTTCTCCACATCACTGTCAGTACTTGTTATCTCATCTTTTTGGCAATAGCCATTCTAACAGGTGTGGGGTCATAGCTCACTGTGATTTTGATTTGCATTTCTTTCATAATTAGTAATGTTGAACACCTTTTTATGTACTGATTGACCATCTATAGTCTTCTTTAGGGGCTCCCCTGGTGGATCAATCATAAAGAATCCTCCTGCAATGCCAGAGACTGTCATTAATGCAGGAGATCCAGGTTCGATTTGTGGGTCGGGAAGGTCCCCTAGAGAAAGACATGACAACCCACTCCAATGTTCTTGCTAGGGAAATACCATGGGCAGAGGAGCTTGGTGGGCTACAGTCCATGGGGTCGCAAGAGTCGGACACAATTTAACAATAAAACCATCACTACCCCCACCACCATGTCTTCTTTAGAAAACTGTCTATTTGGTTTCTCTGCCCGTTTTTAAATTGTGGTGTTTTTTTTTTTTTTTTTTGCTATTGAGTTATATGAGTTCTTTTTATATTTTAGCTACTAACCTCTTCTCAGATATATGATTTTCAAATATTTTCTCACATTTCATGAGTTGTCTTTTAATTTTGTTGATATTTTCTTTTGCTGTGCAGAAGCTTTTTAGCTTGATGTACTTAATGTAGTCACACTTATTTTTGCTTTTGTGGCTTGTGCTTTTGGTCTCACACCATAAAAATCATTGCCTGGCCTGTGTCGAGGAGCTCTTCCTGAGTTTCCTTCTAGGAGTTTCACAGTTTGGGTTCTTATGTTCAAGTCTTAATGCATTTTGAGTTAATTTTTGTGAGTGGTATAAGAGAGGGGTCCAATTTCATTCTTCTGCATGCAGTTTCCTAGTTTTCCTAACACCATTTATTTCTCACAACTTTATTTCCTTTACAGACGCATTTCTCATACAATTGTCTTTCCTTCTACCATCATTCCTGTTAGCCTGAAGAGTATCCTCTTACTATTTCTCTTAATGTGCATAAAATGACTATGAAAAATGCTTTATTTTGTTGTAATTTTTGAAGACTGCTTTTGCTGAAAAGTGACTTGTAGGTTGACAGGATTCTTTTCCCCCAACCACTGTAAAAATCTTGTTCCATTATCCTCTAGCTTTCATTGCTTCTTTTTAGAAGTCAGTGTTCCTATTGTTCCTCTGAATATAATGTGTCATTTTTCTCTATCTGCTCTAAGACTTTCTTTTTGCATTCATTATTTATTGCTATGTAACAAATTACCCCCAAACTTAGTGTTTTACAACAGTGAACATTAATTTTTTCATAATTTCTGTGGGCCAGGAATTTGGGAGCAAGTTCATTCATGTTTTTTGCTTCATATCTTTCATGAGATTGCTGTCAGGATGTTGCCCGGAACTACAGTTTATCTAAAGGTTTGACAGATCAGAGGACACACTTCCAAGATGCTTCACCCACATGTCATGAGCAGGAGCGATTATACCGATATTTGGCAGAAGGCCCCAGTTTCTCACCATGTGGACCTCTCCATGGGTCTGCTGCAGCCTCCTCAGAGCATGGCATCTGACTTCCCCCAGAGTGAGTGATCCAATAGTGAGCATCACCTCCCATGACTAGTCTTGACAGACACACTCCCCCTTCTGCCATATTGTTTATTAGAAGGGAGGCACTAAGCCAATCAGTTTTTCTTTCTTTCTTTCTTTTGCCTGATTGCTCTGGCTAGGTCTTCCACTACTATGCTGAATGAGAGTGGTGAGAGTGGGCACCCTCGTCTTGTTCCTGATCTCAGCCCTGTGTGACATTTAGGCACCGTTCCTTCAAATCATGTTGGTTGGTTCCTACCCTGGCCTCGGGTAGTTTCCTCAGATGAATTTGCTGATCAGTGCTCTGCTGAATACTCAAAGGGCAATATCTGCAGATAATTCTTTTCCTGTATCATCTTCCTCTCTCTAGTGCTAGTGCTCTGTCTTGTGAATTCTAGATGACTTAATCTCTCTGGACTCACAGCTCTGTGTCCTCAACTTAGGATATCTTCCAGGCTTTACCTGAAATGCCCTTCCTTGCACTGTAGCCTAGAAGTATTTTCAAGACAGTAAGCTGAGATCATCAGATATACCTCATTTATTTCCCATATCTCAAGAATCACTGTCCATCTTCTTTTAATTATTTTTATTTGGCTGCACTGGGTTTTAACTGCAACATGTGGGATCTTTTAGTTGCAGCACATGGAATCTTTAGTTGTGGCATGCAAACTCCTAGTTAGGCATGCGGGAACTCGCTCCCTGGCCAGAGATTGAACCTGGACCCCTTGTATCAGAAGTGTGGAGTCTTAGCCACTGAAACACCAGGGAACCCCCGTCCTTCATTTTTTTGATGTCTGGTGTCTTGAAAACCATATTTCATGTATTTTGTCATTGTCAACATTTCAAGGGGTGAGAAATTAGGCATAATCTCCTTCAGGGAAGGACTTCCCTGGTGGCTCAGACGGTAAAGCATCTGCCTACAGTGTTCAATCCCTGTGTTGGGAAGATCTCCTGGAGAAGGAAATGGCACCCCACTCCAATACTCTTGCCTGGAAAATCCCATGGATGGAGGAGCCTGGTAGGCTACAGTCCATGGGGTAGCAAAGAGTTGGACACGACTAAGCGACTTCACTTTCACTGTCCTGCAGGGAAGGGCCTCAAAGAATTTGTAGACATGTTATACTCACCTAGGCTGTGTGAGTTTTTTTGGTTTTTGTTTTTTGTTTTTCTCCTTGTTTATTTGCTTATTCCACTTAGGATTCATTGAGCACCTTAGATCTCTGAGTTAATATTTCTCATCATTTAATCATTATTTTTTCAAACAAAATGTTTTTTGTCCCATTATCTATCTTTTCCTTCTGGGACTCCAAATACATATCAGACAACTTAATATTATCTCACAGGTTATTGAGGCTCCATTCACTATTTTTATATCAGTTTTATTTCTCTGTTCTTATTTGGATAATTGTCACCTAACTTCAAGTTTCATTTATCTCTTCTTTTGCAGTGTTTAAGTCTATAAATGAATTATTTCATATACATTTTTTTCTATTATTTCTGTTTAGAGTTACTATTTTTTTCCTGAAATATTCCATCTATTCACCTGCTATACCCATCTTTCCCTATACATAGTCTCTAAAGTGAATTTGTAACAATTCTGTTAACATCCGATTCCTCTTATTCCAATAACTAGGTCATCTGTGGATCTGCTTGTAGTGACTGTTTTCTTCTTGATTATGGATCATATTTGCAGTGGTATGAATGTTAAACAACCAGCTCTCTGAAGAAGGAGAAGGAAAAGGAGGGTGGGGACGTGGAAAAAAAAGACACAGCAGCAGCAGTCATTATTTGTGGGGTTTGACAGTTTTCATTGTGTGAATACTCCCATTAGACCTGAGTTCAAGTTACCAACATATCATAACTGAACACAGAGTTATAAAAGAATATATGCACAATAGGCTCTCAAGAGCAGAGCTAGCTCCAGCACACCACTGCAGATTTTCTTATTTCCTCATATGTACAATTGTTCTAATGACTACTATCTAGAAAAAAAAATGTGGGACTGAAACGTAATTTTGCTTTCTTTGCTTATGTTTTTCACGCAGAGTATAAACTCATTCCTCTGTCTGTGGTAAGCAGCAGATCAATCAGATTCTTCCTGGGTTGAGTTGATTGGTGTTGGGCTTCAGCTTTAATTAGATCGAGTCACCTATAATTAGCACTATTGGCAACCTCAAGAGCCACGAGCAGGTTTTCAATCCCGTTACTGAGCTGGGAATGGGTTTGGCTGCAGTTTCAGGTGGTCTTTTGGCTTAACCTTTGGATCCAAGTCTGGCAGGACCTTGGAATTCAAGGGCCTGAGGAAGGCAGAGCACCACGTGATTCTCTCTCTCAGAGCGAACATAACTTAGTGGTGGAACCCAGAGGTGATGGAGTCAGACTGCTTGGATTGGGATCCAAGATCCCGTCCTTGACAGTTGTGTGCATTTGAACACGACCCCTTGCTTGTCTCCATCTCAGTTTCCTAACTGGGAAATAGGCATGATTCCTACCTGGGAAAGAGTTCTCATGGGGCAACTGGCAGGAGGAAGCGAGATGAGCTACGTGACTTGACTAGTACAGTGCCTGACACCCAGTCCTTCCCCTTCAGCACTATGATTCCAGCCTGAGGTCACAGTACTCACCTCTCCTGGAGGGGCTACCTTAGACCTCTCTCTTACCAGTGCCAACAACAAAGGGGGCCTGGCAGGAGCTTTAGTCCCTTCATGATGCTATTCCGTCTTTCCTCCGTGCCATCACTTAAAATAATATTGCTTGATATGGGTGGGCCCTAATCCAATAAGACTGGTGTTGTTACAAGAAAGGGACATTTGGACAGAGACACACACAGACAGAAGATGACATGAAGATACACAGGGAGAAGGCCACGTGAAGACATAGGATTGGACTGATGCAGCTGTGAGTCAAGAAGCTCCAAGGACTGCCGACCAGGAAGCTAAGAAAAGGCGAGGAGGGATTCTGCCCAGCGTCAGAGGGAGCACAGCCTTGCTGACACCTCATTTTAGACTTCTAGCCTCCAGACTGTGAGACAATAAATGTCTACTGTTTTAAGCCACCTAATTTGTAACATTTTGTTGTTGCAGCCCTAGGAAATGAAACAAGCCCCTTTAGAAAGAGTTACTCTAATGACCCTAATATACAACAAGCATGTTTGCTACACCCCTCCTTGCACTCCCTTAATATCTGAGTTTCTTCCTCGAAGTCCCTCCTAACTGAGGCTCTACTGCCCCTGCCCCACCCGGAGAAGAAAGTACTGGTTTCCTTTTGCTCCCACCACTGCCCCAGTCCCATCCTGCCCTCACCTTCCAGGAATCGCCTCTGCCCTCATGCTCCAAAGTGGGGACCTGGACCCTCAGAGGGGCAAACAAGTCTTAAGCCTCTCCTGGGCTCTACAATACTTGGTCCCTTGGGATTCTTGCAGCCCTACTCCCACAAGAAAGATGCTGCCAGCCCTGTGTTTTATAAAGACACTGAGGCTCACAGTCATTGGGGAAAAGTGGACTCAAGAGGGGAATGTCAGGAATCAGGCTCAGCAGTCACTCCAAAGCCTTCCTCTTCACACTGCCGGAGGCAGTGGCCAGTGCGTTGGCCCCCCAACTGGGTCTCTGTTCTCCCTAGGGCTCTCCCAGTCTGGGCAGGCTGAAGGACTCTCCTACAGTCTTTGGGGAATTCTTGCTAGACAAGCAAACTCCCTTCCTCATGGCTCTAGTTGGGTCAGAGGGCTTCCCCAGGCAGGGGTGGCCTTTCCTGTTCAACAGTAATTTATTGTGTCTCCCACTGAGCTCACTTCAGGGGAAAAACATGCTGGGAAGCAGTAGCAGCTTGGGAAGACAGTGCGTCCTCTTAGGCACTTTCTTTTTTTTTTTTTTTTTAATCACTATCTTGACGTTAGTCAGTTGCATAATATCCTATTAATTTTTTGTCCAATCTCCATCGTCTAATCTGGAAACTCCATTGCTAGCTGACAGGATCTTAGTGGGTGTGGGCAGGGCACTGGAGCCTTGGGGTCCAGTCCTGGCTTCTCTCTTTGCTTCCTGCATGACCTGGGTCAGCTCACCCGGATGATGATGGCCATAATAATGACTCTGTTTACTGAGCATTTACTATACTGAGGGCTTCTCTGGTGCCCCAGTGGTAAAGAATCTGCCTGCAGAGACCAAAGCCAGTGCTCTGTGACAACCTAGAGGGGTGGGACGGAGGCTTAAGAGAGAGGGGACATGTGCATGCTTGAGACTGACTCATGTTGATGTATGGAAGAAACCATCACTATATCGTAATTATCCTCCAGTTTAAAACAAAATTCTAAAAAGAACTCACCTGCCACATGTTGTCTTATGTCTGCTTTTGGTACAAGAGTAGAGTAGAAACCATATAATACACAAAGTCAAAAAGATTTACCATCTGGCTCTTCACAAAAAGAGTTTCAATCCATGGTCTAAAAATAATGAAACTCCTATTCTATTACCCAGAGAACAGGTTTAACAATTTAAGTCAAAATAGGCCAGTTTGTTTCATTTTTGTGATAAGACCACTAGAGAGAATTTTAAAGACTATCAATTTGGGATTCCCTGGTGGCCCAGTAATTAAGACTCTGTGCTTCCAATTCAAGGGCAATGGGTTCAATCCCTTGTCAGGGAACAAAGATCCCACATGCTGCGTGGCATGGCCAAGAAAATAATAAAAAATTTTTTAAAGACTTAAAAAAAAAAAAAAAAAGAACCCGCTTGCAATGCAGGAGATGAAAGATACTCAGGTTCTATCCCTGGTTTGGGAAGATACCCTGAAGTAGGAAATGGCAAACCACTCCAGTATTCTTGTCTGGAGAATCCCATGGACAGGGGAGCTTGGCAGGCTACAGTCTATGGGGTGGCAAAAAGAGTTGGACATGACTTAGTGACTAAACAACTCTGCTCTGGGATCTTTGCACAAATCACCTCATCCACACCCACAGGCCCCTCCGAGGCAGAATGGGGGCTGTACTACCAGATGTGGGAGGTGAGGCTCAGAGAGGCTGAGGAGCTCCAATGAGGCCACCCAGAGAATGATGTCAAGGTCGGGGTTTAGGATGAGACCAGTCAGCCTAGATCATCTTCACTACACCAGGCTGCTGCCACTTCCCCGTTTGGACAAGATGTCCCCAGTTAGACAAGATGGCTATTAGGCCCATTTCCAGCTTCCTGGGCAATGTGTCCCTTCTTGTCTTCCTAAAAATCCCTTCTGCATCCAGTGGCCAGTGACCCTTTAAAGCATAATCCAGATCATACCAATTGCACAATCTGTTAGGGACTGGTTTGTATATTATGTGCCTTCATCTGAGAGCAGGGACCTGGTCTGTCCTCTCAAGGATGAACCCAGGCGCAAAGAACAGAGCATGGTGCACAGCAGGTCCTCAGAGAGTGGCTGCTGGTGGAGTTAATTCAGCACAGCTTGGGGCCTGGGTGGGAGGTGAGTTTGTAGGGAAGTTTGGCTGCCCTGGGTTAACCCTGAGGTTGCTTAAAATCTCGTTTGTCTGCCGGAGTATCTGTTGGTGAAAATGATGGTGGTGGTGAAGTTGGTCTTTGATTTTGAGCTGACCTCCTTGACTGTCATTCCAAGCCCACCTCTGCCAGATGCCAGTTCATCTTCTCCAAGGTCTTAGCTGATGAGCTGTTTCTGCCTCTTATATACATTGTTGTTTTTTTAGTCACTAAGTCATGTCCAACTCTTTGCCGCAACATGGACTGTAGCCTGCCAGGCTCCTCTGTCCATGGGATTTCTCAGGCAAGAATACTGGAGTGGGTTGCCATTTCCTTCTCCAGGGATCATTCTGACCCAGGGATCAAACCTCCGTCTCTTGTGTTTCCTGCATTGTTAGACAGATTCTTTACTACTGAGCAACTGGGGAAATCCTTCTCTCGTATATAGCTTCTATGAGAGAGTGAAGCATAGATCTGAATGAAACATAAAACACTAGGGATCCGAAGAGATGCAATTTGCTAATGGTGGAATTTTAGACATTGTGAAAGATTTGAGGAGACGTATTTTGGGGCAGTTAGTGTCTTTTCTGGAGAAGGAAATGGCAACCCACTCCAGTATTCTTGCCTGGAGAGTCCCGTGGACAGAGGAGCCTGGTGGGCTGCCATCTATGGGGTCGCACAGAGTCGGACACGACTGAAGCGACTTAGCAGCAACAGCAGTGTCTTTGCAGGACCTCAAAACTTTCTCGTATGCAATGACTCAATCCAGAGCATGGACTGCCATCTGAAGAGATGTGGCTGCTCTTAGGTTGCCTGTTTCAGGACGGGTGAGACACTGTCTCACTTATGCTCATGGTATCCTCCCCTTTTTTCCCCATGTAGGGTTATGCCCATCTTTTCAGATTCATCCTTCTCACCCTTCTCATCTGACTAAAACGGACCTGAAGCCTAAAGAGGGCAGTAACTTGCCTGAAGCCACACAGCAAGACCATGACTTGTGCTGTATAGCCCAATTCTTCTGACTCCTAATCTTTTCTCCACCTTGGTGATTTTCAATCTGTGTTCTAGGGAGTCCTGGGGTTCTGCACAGGTATTCAAGAGGCTGCCACAGCATCGAGTTGGGGAGAATAGATGTTGGGTAGGAGGATTCCACAAGCCTACCCCTCCTTCAGTGTAGCTGATTACACATTGGGGTCTATTCAAAGCAAAGGTTTAATTATTAAAAGAAAAATGTTTGGAAGCCTCAGTGATCCTGGGTAATGGGCATGAGTGTGTAGAGACTTGGGAAAGAGAGAAGAGGCAGTGGATAGCCCCTTCCTAAGGCTGTAGAGCCATCCTCTGCATCGTCCCTGGGACAGTTCGGTCCAGGGAGGGAATATTCAGTAGGTGATAGTTCCCCCAGGAAGAACGTAGTCTATGGGGAATAGTGTGCTCAGTCCTTGGCGTAAAAGAAGATGATGATGATGATAATAATAATATATTTTAGTGGACTTTTAGCATTGTTCATAATGCCAATATTATATTGATGTTTGTTGAGTAAAGAAATGAATAAGATGGGCCTGTTTCTGTACAGGGAGGCAGATGTCCTAAGTGTTCAGAGAGAGAGGAGCCTTTAAAGAGAAATGGGGAAGCACAATGTTTGCAGCCTTCACTTAACGAATGGACTTGCAAACCCAGCTTTCCATAAAGGCAGCCACTTCTTCTTGGGTATTGGTTCTGTGACTGAATCTCCCATCTCTACATGCCTGCACATATACAACTCATCCTAGCTTTCTTTCCTGCTGTAAACGTTTGATTGATGTCAGGTGTGGGATATCATATGGGATTCTAGGACAGTCTTCCCATTCTGGCAAATAAGCACAGAGAAGTAAAGTGACCCTCCACAAGCAGCATAGCAATTCCGGTCTAGTATGGAGGCCCCTAGAAACTGCCTTGGCCAGAATTTTGGCCTCTGACTCTCTCCCTATGACAAAGACCAAGTCAAAAGTGATTTCAAGGACTGGGTGAAAAGCTGCCCTATAAAAAAGTTCCAGGGAAACTAAGGAGAAAGAGCAAACTAACAGGCCAGGCCCGCTGATCTGGTTCCTCCCTTGGCCTGGAGAGGATGTGGCCCCAACCTCCTGTCCCTTCTGGCTAGGGAGTTTCCGACAGGCCTGGGAGCCTGGGAACACCTTGCGAGCTGGTGGCCCAGGCCCAGACAATGCAAGGCAGAAACCGGGGTCATATTTCACTGGCCCGTGTATCCCTTCTACAGCATCAGAGCTGACAGGTCTGATGTGTCACGGTGTGCTCCCTCTGGGAGCCCCCTGCCAGCAGCCGGCCACAGGAGCCTGCAGAGGCCTGGGCTGACAGCGCCTGTCCTGGGCCTGTCTGTGCTGCTGTTAGGCTACAGGCAGGGAGGCAGGCGGGGTTGGAGATGCCTGCTTTTCACGCCTGGCTGGATTTAGGACACTGGGCTTGTGCCTGCTGACAGCTTGGGTGGGCTGGGGGGCAGCAGAGCCTAGAAGCAGAACCCCAACTCACAGAGTCACAGATTCTGAACTTAAATAAAATACATTAATAAAGCCTTAGAGTCACAGTGCTTTCTTTATGTTGAAATGGATGCGAGTGCTCTGGAAGCCCACAGAAGGGACCCTACTCATTCTTGGGCAGCAAGAAAGACTTCCCAGGGCCACTCACATCTGAGCCACCTAATGGATAGCGCATATTCTAAAGCTAAATTTAGGCCAGTGATCAAGACCTTCAGCTCTGTCTAGTTGAAATATAACTCAAGTCACACATGTAATTTAAAATTTTCTAGTGGCTACATTAAACATTTTTTTAATTGAATTAATTTGGATATATTTAACTGAATGTGCCTCAAATATTTCAATACATAACCCTGTAATCAATATAAAATTTATTAATAATACTACATTCTTTTTCTTAATATTAAGTCTTCAAAATCTGGTATGTATTTGATGCTTAAAGCTTCTCTAAATTGGATGCTACACTTTGATCAGAAACACTTGATCAGTATTTACATTTCATAAAATTCACAGCAGAAAAGTATCCATGTTGTTCTAAACATACTAAAGCTTTCCAGTAAGTGAATCAAGTGTCAGTTTTAAAATTAAAAATTTTAATTTTAGATTTAAATGAATTAAAATTAAAACTTTTAAAATGAATTCCAATTTAAAAATGAAAACAAATCTCAGTTCCTCAGTCGCTCCAGCCACACATCAAGTGCTCAGTAGGCCCTCGCCGCCAGTGGCTGCAACAGTGGACAACACAGACAAAGGCACCTTTTGAATTATCCTCCAGCTTCAAGCTCATGCTGCCTTTACCTCCATCCTCCCCTGAACACACCTGGTTACTGTGTTTCTGTCTCTTCACACAGGTGTCCTCTTCTCTTGTCCACACCTCTAAACACCGCCCCTTCCCCAGATATCACCGGGTTCACCTTCCCCAGCAGAGGGTGTCAGGGATGAGCCCCCTCACCCTGCCAGTCCCTGGCTCTCACCGTGGTCTGTCCTTTCCTGTCCCCATAGCCTGTGAAGGCCATCTGTCACAACGTGGAAAGCCGGCAGCAGAACTGATACCCAGATCTGCCCTGCACCCTGGTCCCACAGCCAGGATGTGCCCTCTTGCCTGTGGGAGGGGGAGGACCCACGGAGGCCTGCTCCCCTTCTTCCGAAGGCTGAACTCAGGAGTAGGGAGAGGGGAGTTTGGGTTGGGGATGGCGGCCATAGCAGGCACTGAGGCTCACCCAGAGAGGGCGTAGTCACCTCAGGACAGCCCCTGTCTTGATTCTAACTCTGGGCCCCCTACCTCTGTGAGCCTTGATTTTTGCCTCTGACCAATGGGATCTTCTTATTCTTTGAAGATGGTGACCACTGAGGGGTTCGGTTGCTAGGTCGTGTCTGACTCATTATGAACTGCAGCATGCCAGGCTTCCCTGTCTTCACTATTGCCCAGAGTCTGCTCAAACTCACGTACCTTAGATCATAAGGGCCCCCGTATCACCACCAGCTCTTCCTTTGTCAGTCACCCATCCAAAAACGGACCAGCTCTCTCTGCCCCTCAGTTTCTTCCCCTCGGGAGACCTTTTGCCCCATTCTGGCTCATAAGCTTGGATGGTGTACTGCAAGCTCCCAGCACTGTATGGGTCAGGGTCTCCAACCCCTTCAAGGAAGAACTTAAACACTCTCTCTGTCTTCTATGACACCTGTCAGCCAAGATCTCTTCAAATCTAACTTTCTGTAGTTGGTTTGCAAAAACAGTAGTTTTGTTACATATGCATTTCCAAATTGGACAGGTCTACCCCATCCCTGGCTGTTCTTCTATCTGTCCCATTCTTCCTCCCAGACAGTAGTTACACAGCCATGTCAAGACAGGGAAGTGGAGGCACCCAGCATAAGGCCTGGCACTTCTCAGGGGCTTGATGAGTTGAAAGGACATATAGACTTACCCTATGAATGGGTCAGTGGTCTCTGTCATCAGCTGGATCCTTGAGGGCACACGGTGGCAATGTGATAGAAGGATCCAGGGAGGGAGCTGGGCACATAGGAACTGCCTGACATAACTACTGAATCAATGAATGGATCTTCCCAGAGCCAAGGTCAGTTCTGCAAAGAAGCCCAGGGCCACCTATGGTGACCAGTGGCCGGCAGTTGACAAAGGTATGCCTGACACTCCCTGGAGTGGAACCCTGCTCTGAGGCATAAACTCTGGGGCACACGTTCCCCAGTCACAGGATTGCTAGTTGTCGTTAGAGCCTGGAGGCATGAATGTGCCCACCACGTTTTGTTCTTTTTTAAAGTGGTATCTATTATGGTAGGTTATCACTTCTCCTTTTGGACTAGTACACAGGATGTGTTCATTTCCTCCTGCAGACAAACAACCTTAGTCACTGCAGACAAACAACCTCCTGACCTCTGTTAACAGTCTCCTGGTGAATGCCTCAATTAAGTCCTAAGATTATATAGAGGTGTCAGTTTATATCAACAGGGTTAAAATATATTGGAGAAAGAAAAATAGGTATATGCTTTACACTGGAGTGCAACTTGCTTTCCCCTTAACATAATTATGGTGATGTTATTGGAGGTCAACAGACAAAGATCTCCATCACTCTTTTCAATGCTTATATGGTGTTTTGTAGAATGAATACATCATGATTTCGTCAGCCAGTTATCCATCCATCAGTGGACACTTGAGTTGTTTTCAGCAGTGTGTTTGTGTGGGAACATAAGCAATGCTTCTCCAATAAGACATATAGATGGCCAAAAAGCACACGAAAAGATGCTCAACATTGCTAATTATTAGAGAAATGCAAAAAAAAATACAACAAGGTCTCACCTCACACCACTCAGAATGGTCAAGAAGTCTAGAAATAGTAAATGCTGGAGAGGATGTGGAGAAAAGGGAACTCTCCAACACGAAGGGGGCGGCAGATGGTTGGATGACATCACTAATTCAATGAACATGAATTTGAGCAAACTGCAGGAGACAGAGGACAGGGAAGCTTGGCGTGCTGTAGCCCATGGGGTCACAAAGAGTCAGACACAACAGAGCGACTGAACAACGACAACTATGGAGAACAGTAAGGAAGTTCTTCGAAAAACTAAAAATAGAGTTGCCTTATGACTTAGCAATTCCACTCCTGGGCATATATCCAGAGAAAACTATAACTTGAAAAGATATACACACCCTATGTTCATAGCAGAACTATTTATAATAGCCAAGACATGGAAACAAGCTACATGTCAATTGACAGAGGAAGGGACAAAGAAGATGTCATTCCATATACACAATAGAATACTACTCAGCCGTAGAAAGAATGAAATAATGCCATTTGCAGCAACATGGATAGACCTAGAGATTAATATACTAAATGAAGTCAGTCAGAAAGAGAAAGACAAATGCCATATGATATTAATTATACGTGGAATCTAAAATACAACACACATGAACTTATATATGAAGCAGAAACAGACTCACAGACATGGAGAACAGACTTGCGGTTGCCAAGGAGAACGGGAGGTGGGAGGGAAGGATTGGGAGACTGTGATTAGCAGATGCAAAGTATTACATACAGAATGGGTAAACAACAGAGTCCTACTGTATAGCATAGGGAACTATATTCAATATCCTGTAATAAACCATAATGGAAAAGACTACGAAAAAGAATGCATATATATGTATAACTGAATCATTTTGCTATACAGAAGAAATTAACACACCACTGTGAATCAACTATACTTCAATAAAATACATTTTTTAAAAAAGCAATACTTCAAGACCATGTGGGCTAGTTGACCTGGCAAGACAGGAGTGGCCATCTCTTAGCTGCACTAGGTGCCCCTGCCACCAGCCTTGTGAATGGGTTTTATAAGTCCCAAGGGTGCCTGAGTAGGAGGTGGTGAGGTGGGCAGGCAGGGTGTGCAGAAAGGCAGCCGCCCCAGCCTTCCTCTGCCCATGTCCTGGGTTCTGACTCCCTCCTGGATCTGCCCAGTCTTTGCAGGCGAGAGCCAGGAGTGGTGAGGCATAGGAGAAGCTCTTACCTGAGTGGTGGGGATGAAAGGAAAGCAGTGTCCCTGCAGGTCCAGTCTGAGAACACTAATTAAGCCAGGGGAACTTGGTATCAAGAGGTGGAGACAGTGTTCCAGGAGGCAGGGGCAGGGCTGGGAATGGCTTCAAGGTTCCCTTCCACAGTGCTGGCCTGGCCCTGGGCCCAGCTGCCAGCCTGGCTGCTATGGGCAGATAGAGCTGCTGTGGGGCGTGGTTGGTGCTGACCCTCAGTCCCTGAGGAGCCGAAGGAGAAGCTGCCGGCTGAGCAGAGAGGCTGGAGGGAGCCCCATACCCCAGTGCCTGTGGTCACAGCTCTGGACATGGACAAGGTAGATGGTAGGGACATACCTGCAGGAGGGAGTACATGTGGGGTCTGCTGCCTGCTCCCTCCTGCTCCCTCGGGCTAGGAGGAGGGAGCTGGGGCTGCTGAGTGGTCGAGGAGGGGACAGGTTAGAGGCATCTAGGGACCGGGGAGGAGGGGAAATGCTATTAAAAAAGTCATTTGTGGTGTGTGTTTTTTCTGATTACAAAAGCAATGCATATTAATTGTAGAAAATTTGGAAAAGAGAGATAAGTGCAAAAAGCAAATAAAACCCCTCCTAATCTCCCCCTTCAGACAGATGGATAGTCACTCTCATACCCAGTGTGATGGGTAAGAAAGAGTCCAGGCTTGGAGCCTAACTACCTGGGCCTGAATCCTGATTCTGCCATGAAATCTAGCTGTGTGATGTTGGATGAGTGCTTTAACCTCTCTGTACTTCTCCCATGGCATTGCTGTGAGGACAGTGTGAATATGCCTGAAGCTCTTGGCACACAGAGAGTGCCCACCAAGCATTAGCCATGGTTGTGATAACAAACATCCTCCCCACCTCCACCTAGATGCCTGCTGGCTTTCTCAAGCCTACCAGGAAGGACGGCTGGGTCCACCCCACCCAGATGTCTGCCCCTAGCTTGCCCTCTCTTGGGACACAGTGTCCCCAGCACTTGGATGTTTGGCACTTGAGTTGTCCTTGATGCTCTTTTGGATGCCAACCAGTTCACCAGAGGTCCTCTTCCAGGTCAGAGAATAGGAGGAGGAAGCAGAGGAGGAGGAGGAGGAGGAAAGGGCAGGAGGGAAGAAATGTTGGCCTTGGGAAGGGGAATCTCAAGGAAAGATTGAGGAGGAGTGAGAGAAAGAGAGGAACACTGGTATCACTTGCTTGCCTAGGGATGGGCAAAGGTGTACCCTTCTCAACTTGGGTCCTTCTGCCCAAACCAACTGCACGTCTCCCTGGCAGGCATCCTGTACAACCTGGTCCCAGCCCCCAGCCTTGGCCCAGGCTGCAGGCCCCTGCCTCTCCATACTCTTGGTCCTGTCAATAATTTATGGCTCACAGACTACGATAACTATCAATAATGCACAGGCAATAATGTTCTACAGCTCTCTGCACAATTGTGTTTCTTCTAATGTATGCAGGCCTTGGTCCTGGCCCTGAGCCTGCTCACCATTCCTCCCACCACAGGACCCCCTGTGGTTCATGAGAAGAGCTGGGCTGACCTAGAAGGAGAGGAGCGGGGGTGTCAGGTTGGGAGGTCAGTTCTGTCCACCTCCCAGAGTTGCCCCTTCTGAACACTGTGGTCAGGCCAGGCCTCAGGGCTGCTCCCCTGTCCCTCCCAGGCAGGACCTGCCTCTAGGTCCTAATATGCAAACAGGCAGGGAGTGCCCCACAGCCCACCTCTGTGGGCAGTGACCAGCTCACTTAGTTCTAACCCCACAAGCTCACTTGCTAATCAGTTTTCTCACCTGTAATATGAGGCTGCTAATACCCTCTCCCTACTTCTCCCCATCATCCTTCATAGTGCTTTAGGAGGCAGGTATGGTATAGCCTTAGAAAGGCAGGAGAGCACTTTCCAAGCCAAGACTGATGGGATGAATGCCTCAGGTGGTCATTATTGCCGTGGAGGCAAGCCCCTGGACCAGACACTTCGAGGATGGGATAGGAGCTTGGGCTCCTCCCCTGACTAGAGGAGGAGCTGGCACCACATACCCCCCAGGCTTCACCAGGGTCTGTAGGCCACAGCCTTCCCAGTGAGTCACTGTGGAAGCCCCTCACAAGTGAGACCACCTGGGTATGGGGGCTCCTTGGTCTCTGGTAACTATGCCCTCCAGGTTGGATGGAAGCCACCTCTCTACATCTGAATTGTCTCAGGTAAATTGCTGCTGCTAACACTAACAACAAGGGTAGGTCCTCCCTGTTGAACTTGTTTCTCTGTCACGTCAAAGCCTTGCACAATCCTGTGAGGTAAAAGCATGATCCCCATTTACAAGGGAGGAAAAAAGAAGCAAAAGGCCCACTAAGGTTCAGAGAAGGTAAGCAGTTCACCTAAGGTCACCCAGTGAAAGACAGTGAGTGTGAGAACCCTACTTCAAACCTGAGGGTGTCCAGTTCCAAATCTCAATCTCTTACCACATTCTTCTGCCCCCAAGTAAGTTTGAGGTTTTTGGCATGTGGCACTCCATGTTCCACTCCTGGGAGTGGAACTTGCCTCTATGAGTAGGGGTGAATGAGAACCATGGAGAAGAGTCCACCACGTGCAGAGCTAGGATGAAGCCACAGGGAGGCCTGTGAGGCTCTTAGGACCACTGCCTCCTGAGCTCCTCATGACCATCTTGATGGGGGCAGGGCAGAGGGTACCACACCCATTGTCCAGAGGGGAATGTTGAGGCCAGCGGTGGAGCTTAGCCCTAAAGTGGCAGAACTCTGAGACTGCAGTGAAGAACATAGTTATGGGATCCTGGCTCTGTCAGCCAGGTGACTCCCAGGGCTGGGGTCCCTTCTGCTCTTCCTCGGCAGGACTTGTGAGAATTCAGGCCGATGGCATATGTGGAGGTGCCTGGCTCATATTAGGTACTCAGTAGGCATTTGTGTATAAAAGAAAACATGAAGAGGAGACAAACTTCTTAATTGCCACTCATTTCCTTGGTATCTTGGTTGGAGAGAGGAACATGGTGATTGTTAAAATAAGGTGACCTGCATTGCTTGCTACTAGGTTGTTTAAAATAAATGGGGAAACAGTGGAAACAGTGTCAAACTTCATTTTTTTGGGCTCCAAAATCACTGCAGATGGTGATTGCAGCCATGAAATTAAAAGACGCTTACTCCTTGGAAGGAAAGTTATCACCAACCTAGACAGCATATTAAAAAGCAGAGATATTACTTTGCCAACAAAGGTCCATCTAGTCAAGGCTATGGTTTTTCCAGTAGTCATGTATGGATGTGAGAGTTGGACTGTGAAGAAAGCTGAGCACCAAAGAATTGATGCTTTTGAACTGTGGTGTTGGAGAAGACTCTTGAGAGTTCCTTGGACTGCAAGGAGATCCAACCAGTCCATCCTAAAGGAGATCAGTCCTGGGTGTTCATTGGAAGGAATGATGCTAAAGCTGAAACTCCAGTACTTTGGCCACCTCATGTGAAGAGTTGACTCATTGGAAAAGACCCTGATGCTGGGAGGGATTGGGGGCAGGAGGAGAAGGGGAAGACAGAGGATGAGATGGCTGGATGGCATCACAGACTTGATGGACGTGAGTTTGAGTGAACTCCGGGGGTTGGTGATAGACAGGGAGGCCTGGCGTGCAGCGATTCATGGGGTCTCAAAGAGTCGGACACGACTGAGCGACTGAACTGAGTGGTTTAAAAACATGATTTTAAAGAAGAAAAGGAAAAGAGATGAAAAGAAAGATGAGGTGAGGCTGTGGCTCCCAGACCTTCTGCAGTAGAATTGGCAGTGGGGAAATGGTGGGGTTGGGGAGGGTTGGAGGAGGCTGAGGACTTGCAGGGGAGGGGACTTCTAGTTAGGGCTGCTGGCTTGCTCCCTAGCTGTACAGTCAAAAGGACTTTTATCAGGGGAAATCTGGTCCCTGGAGGTAGGGCTCAAAGGACTCACCCAGGCCAGGAGCTAGCATTAGGTGGGTCAGACAGGTAGGGCAGCTGGGCCGCCCTGGGGCTGCCTGCCTGTCTGGGGAGGGGCCCTGCTGGCTGAGTCTCAGGGCCTGAAGCCAAGAGGGGCCTGGGAGTCGAATCACTTTGAAGGACTCGGGTTATTTACATTTCTCTTTTTTAAACATTGCAATGAGATACCACCTCGCACCTATCAAAATGGCAATCATTGAAAAGGATACAAATAATGAATGTTGGCAAGGATGTGGAAAAAAGGGAACCCTCCTACACTGTTGTGGGAAGGTAAATTGGTGTAGCCATTATGGAAAATAGTATGGAGGTGCTTCAAAAAACTGAAAACAGAACTACCACACCAGCAATTCCACTCCCAGTTACATATCCAAAGTTGGGGGGTGGGGAAGGAAAAACAAATTCAAAAAGATATACACACCCAGTGTTCATAACAGCATTGTTTATAATTGCCAAGATATGGAAGCAACCCAAGTGTCCATCAACAGATGAATGGATAAAGAAGATGTGATACACAGACACACACAGACACACACAGATACACACACACTGGAATACTACTCAGACATTAAAAAGAAGGAAAATTTGCTGTTTGCAGTAACAGGGATGGACTTGGAGGGTATTATGCTAAGTGAAATAAGTCAGAAAAAGACAAATATTGCATTACATCACTTATATGGAATCTAAAAAAAAACAAACTAGCAAATGCAACAAAAAAGAAACAGACTCATAAATACAGAGAACAAACTAGTGGTTGTCGGTGAGGAGAGACAAGAAAGGGGCAGGGGATTAAGAGATAAAAACTGCTATGTATAAAATAAATAAGCTACAAGGATGGATTATACAACACTGGCAATATAACCAATATTTTATAATAGCTATAAATGGAGTATAACTTTTAAAAATTGTGAATCACTATGATGTTGTATCAGAGAAGGCAATGGCACCCCACTCCAGTACTCTTGCCTGGAAAATCCCATGGATGGAGGAGCCTGGAAGGCTGTAGTCCATGGTGTCGCTAGGAGTCGGACACGACTGAGTGACTTCACTTTCACTTTTCACTTTCATGCATTGGAGAAGGAAATGGCAACCCACTCCAGTGTTCTTGCCTGGAGAATCCCAGGGATGGGGGAGCCTGGTGGGCTGCCGTCTATGGGGTCGCACAGAGTCGGACACAACTGAAGTGACTTAGCAGCAGCAGCATGATGTTGTACACCTGAAATACAATACTGTACATCAACTGTGTGTGTGTGTGTGTGTTCAGTCACTTAGTCGTGTCTGACTCTTTGCAACCCCATGGACTGTAGCCCACCAGGCTCCTCTGTCCTTGGGATTCTTCAAGCAAGAATAGTGGATTGGATTGCCATTTCCTCCTCGGGGGATCTTCCTGACCCAGGGATTAAATCTGAGTTTCCTGTGTCTCCTGCACTGCAGGCAGATTCTTTACCACTGAGCCACCAGGAAAGCCCCATAGCTCAATTAAAAAAAAAAATCAATGGAAAAAATTGCTTTTTTATTTCTCATCACTCACTTTAGACTCGTCTTACCACTTTACACCACATGGACCTATGTTGATACCAACTTGATCAGAGCAATGTATTAATAACCCAAGCAAATGTCTGAGCTCTAGCCTAATTTGGGGAGAAGGTAAAGTAGCTCTAATGAGGCCCAGAGAGGTGACACCATGTGTCCAGGTCACACAGTAAAACAGGTGTGAATTCTGAAGAGGAAACTCCTCATTGTAACTCCCTGCTCCAGCCCCAGCCCCTTAGTTCCTCTTAAAGTCACATGTGTAATTGCATTTTTCCAGGTAAGCTGAGTCTGAGAGGGGCACCTTAGGGTCCTGTCTCCATATCTGTGGCTTGGCCCCTCCTGCATTATTCATCAAGTTCTTATCAATGTTTCATCTGCTTTCTATCCCATATCAACCCTGCTACTGTCTTCTCACGTTCGAGCTTGGGATCATGAAAAATAAATGTATTCACTCCACTTTCTTTTTTCCAGGTTTGGGCCTGAACAGAAGTGATCTTGTTCAAATGTTCTCCCAATCATCTGAATTCCCTGGCTCCCCACCCCTACCCAACACCTCCTGCCCCAGCTGGACTCACAAAGGATACTAAGTGTACCTTACTTCTGGACCCGGCTTTCACTTTTTCAAAGCACACTTTTGCCCACTGTCTGTATTCCTGGTAGGCAGGGGAGCTATCTTTGACCACTAAGCTCAGACACACTAAACCACTTGCCCAAGGCCACACAGGAAATTTTGAATGATGGTAAAGGGGCAGGAGTCAATTCTGATGGGTTGTCATCCTCTGATCTCTTGGTTTGGAGTGTCTCTCCATCAGTGTCCTCCTAAAGTTGCATCTTTTAGCAGAATGGGCTCCTGAGGCTCAAGCCCATTCCTTAACGTGTAGGAGGGAGAGAGGAGGCAGGAGGAAGCTGAGGCTGGTTACTCAGCTTTCATCACTGGTGCCCCTCCTCAGAGATTTTCAGTGGCTCCCCACTGGCCCTGAAGTGAAAGCTTAACCCCTCAGGTCTTCAAGGAAGGCCGTTTGCAGAACTGGCCGTTTCCAAAACCACCTTTCACCCTGTCTCCCTTCTTCCCCCTCCAGTAGTCACGCTGGGAGGTTCACCTTTATAGGACCCCTGTCTGCACTGTCCCTCCCTTGTCTGGAACTGCCCTGTCCCTGCGGATCTCTTTTTCCTCCTAATCTAGGCCAGTGATTCTCCAACCAACAAGGGTTCTGTGCAGAGAACCTCCTGATGCCTGGGTCCTGCCCCCAGAGAGTCAACCTAAATGGTCAGACGGAGCCTGGGCTCAGTGTCTTCACCTCCCAGACTCTTGGTAAACTATAAGCTTGTATAAACAATAAAATACATCACCCACAATCTGCCTCAGAATGAGCCTCACCAGGGCAGGGAGGATAAGTTTTAAAACTTGATTTTGTGTCTAATTTCTATCACCCCTTCTCCCTGAAAGCTGGTGAGCTTGTTTTCTAGAGCTGGGGAGACAGCTTGCCTCAAAATGACTGGGCTGGCCTTCCCCTCTGGCTGCCTCTCCTTCTCTTCAGGTCTGGGGGCAACAGGAGGGGCTCCCCACTGCTACCTGTGTTTGCCCCTGTTTTTCTGTCACTCCTCCACAGGCTGTATCTTTAACCACCACCTCCAAGCATGCAACAAGTGCCCACTTCACAATAGGTGCTCAATAAAGGTTGGGTGAACTAATGACAGATGGGGTCCGACCCCAGCAAGTAACTCTCCGGTGTCCCTCGAGGGAGCTGGGGGCAGAGCTGGGCCTGAGACCCATCTGCTCTGATATCTAGGATGTACTCTTCTCACTCCCCCACCCTCTTCATCTGCCTAACTTCTCCCATCTGCTGCGACTCCACTCTAGGAAGCCCAGAAGTAGGAAAGACACAGGTTCATTTCCAAGACACATGAGTACCCCAGGGTTTGCTGATGCTAGGTGTCCCCAAAGGCCTTCAAGACTAAGGCAGGTTACTCTCCTTATCCAATCCCAGGATCAACCCCGATGCATTAACACTATTCTGATAAACCCCAATCCACCTGTACTTTCATTCAAGTGAAAAGCACAGGCCCTTTTCAACTCTGAAAACTCTAGAATTCAATGAGTGGGGCTCATACTAGAAATATTAGTAGCACTTGGAAATATCTTTGAAATGCAGATTCTCCAGCCTTATCCCAGGCCTATGGAATCAGAAACTCTGGGGATAGGGCCCAGCAATTATATGTTAGAAAGACTTCCAGGTGATTCTAATGTATTTAAAGGCTTGAGAACCCCGGTTCTAGCAGCAGCAGTAGGATCAGGGGTCTATAAAAACCTTCATGCAATGCCTTAGCTGGTTTGCCAGACAGGCCGGCTGCCAGCTACTGTGCCCCCTCAATGCCTAGCAGAACCTTTGGGGGACACATCTTCTCCCACTCAATCCCAGGCCAAAGTGGGTAGGATATTGTCTGGACTCCTTACCCACTGACTACAGCCCAAGAGGGTTACTGGCTTCACATAGATCTCTTTAGCCCCTTGCTTTGGTTTGGGATTGAGTAGAACTGACTCTAGGAGGGCCATGACCAAGGGAACACATGCACACTGGTGATTGATGAAGATGACGTTCCGATTGAAGGCTCAGACTACCAGACATGGTCTCCTGACTGTGGGGCTGAAGGTTGGCTCTCCGGGTGATGTGTTTGCTCTGGACTGGGAGAAGACACCTGACCTGTGACTGGCTACACCTCTCTGACTTGGACTTTGGTAAGAGGCTGTGCAGGATCTCTGAAAGCCAGCCTGACCTCAGTGTGGTGTCGTCTAGTGGCCAGTGCTCAGGATGGGAGGCTGCTGGTCTGGGGATACATCCAGATCCTGCCTCTGTCAGCACTCTGGATGCCGCCCCCCACCCCCACCTCAATATCTCTTGCTTCAGTTGGATGGGGCCCAGCAGCCTCCCCCAGAGGAGGGCAGTCCTGATTGGAGGAGCTAGCATAGATCTGGTGCTCAGCAGAGCAGTCTATTTGGGGGCCTCCCGACCATTTGGGAGGAAAGAACTGCTGGGACGAGAAGGCCCTGGTGCACTGCTGTGCAGGGTTTCTACCTGCCTAAGGGTGGAGTTGGGAGGAGAAGGGAAGCTGGGGCTTGGGCCAGCACCTGTGGTCTGGGCTGGATGGGAACCTGATCGTGGCCTTGGAGTGTGGCTGGAACAGACCCCCTATGGGTGGAGGGAGTGGCTGCCAGGGGCAATATCTGGCATCCCTGGACTCCAGGTACTTGGGTCAGACTGATCTGCTAAGAAGGCCTGGGCTTGAGTTCCTAAGCTGGGCAGACTCTGGGTGGTTGGCTGGGGCAAGAGGTAAAGTATTGGGCTTGGTCAGTGAAATGACCAAGGTCTTGCATCTCTCTTCTTGGGAGGGCCTCCATTAGCTACTGCTTCTGACGTCCAGGCAATGTCACAGGCTGGATCCCAGAGGAGGACACTCTTGCACCTGGAGCACAAGCTTTGGGCTGGGTCTTTAGAACTAAGGGCCTTCTTTGAGCAAGGCTGGGATTTTGAAAGGAGACTAGGGGCCTTAACCACTGACTGGCTTGTAAAGGAGCCAATGGCCAGGTGGCCATGAAATTCCCTAGCAGCCTCGGTCTCACCTGAACCCTTGGTGTCTACTGGGAAAATTCCAGTCTGGCACCATCTGGTTTCGTCTGTGGCTCAGGAAGCTGGCAGGAAGCTTGGTGCCTGTGTGCTTGACACAAAGGGCTCTGCAGAGACCCAGGTCCTGTGCCCAGGCCTCGTGTGGGACCCACATCTTGCACAACCAGCTGTCCCAAAATCCAGGTAGGCAGAATCATCTTATTCTGGCTTCAGCTGCCATGGTGAGGAAAACAAGCTTGTGGCCAGGGAGACCCTGAAGCCTGGACCTGAGGATTTCCATATATCTGAGCTGAAGCCAGGAGATGTCACCTCAGTTGTATACACTCAAGACATGTTCAGCCAGAGTTTTATGCTGTGGCTCCCGGGTGAAGGAAATAGAGCCAGAGGGCCTGGTAGAGAGGAGGCCTGGCCACAAGATCCCTAGGGTGGATGCCTTGCTATTGTCATACCAATACTCAGCCGCTGCTCCAGCTACGCTGTTCATACATGCCTCATTGGCAGGAGAGTCCTCAAAGGCTGGGTGGGGCTCTCTGTCTCCTTCCCCACTTGTCCCCAGTACAGGGCAGGCCCTCTGACTTTGGGGGCAGTTGTAAATGGCTCTTGACTTCCTGGGCATGACATGTGAACCAGCCGTGGCTGGATGGGAAAGGACTTGCGAAAGCCCACAGGCTGGGCTGAAGGTCCTAAGCAGAGCTTCTTAGGTGGCCTGGTCCCCTTCCAACCGGTGGTCATGTGGTGGGAACATATCCTTCATCACTATCCCACTGGGCTTACAAGGTTCCCACATCCATGTAGTGGGATCCTGGCTCTACGACGGAAGCCAGTGCCAAGGATGAATGGGATGGGTCCTACGCTGCCTTGAGGCCTTGAGGCTAGCAGGGGAGGCTCCTGTGAGGAGAGGCTGGACACTGGCTGATCCCTGAAGGCGGATAAATGGCCCCACTTCACCAAGTGGGGACCAGGAGGGCAGTAGCAGGAGTACAGGCCACAGGTGGGAAAAGGGTCCTTTCTCCCTCACAATGATGCAGGGTGTTAACACCCTCTTCTTTGAAGAGAAGTCAGACTGTGGTAGATACAGGACTGAGGGCTGAGATCAAGCTGAGGAGGCTGGAGTCACTCTCCCTGGAGAAAGAACTAAGGGCTAGGAGGGTGAGTGGACCATGTGTGGAACGGACACAATACTGTGAGGGACTGGAGTGAGGCTGCCACCAAAACTAAGTGTAAGCAGCCGGGTAAGCGGCATCAAACATTTTGCAGGTGCCCCCTCGCTAGCTGGAGCAGCCTGAGTGGGGCTGCCCTGGCCCTCCCAGGCCTTAGGCCAGCAGCTGGGGCCTCAAAGGCTGGGCAACGCTGGTACCAGTGCCTCCTGCCATCTGACAGGGAGCCAGGGTGCTCTTCCGTCCCTCATGTGGCTATGATGGGCTCTTGCCCAGAGATCTAGATGCTGTCCTGCCTGTGCAGGCAGGGTCCCCAGCTTTCCCTCTGTGCTTGGAGAACTGCCTTCCTAGCTCCCTTTTCTGGAAGGCCACCTCCTCAGGGAGCCTGGCCTTACCCCCCCTACTCATATTCACTGGGAAGTGAGTCTGACTCTGGTCTGGAGTGATGTGCCTTCCTCCAACTTCCAACGACTAGAGTCCAAGAAGGCTCTAAAGTGTGAGAATCCCAGAGCCGACCCCTGTAGGGCTGGGTTTCCTTACCTCTCCCTTCTCTATGGGCCTCTTTACTCTGTCATTAATATCTCAAAACCTTGAGCAGTCCCTTCAGACATTCCTATCTCTAAGATTCCTTCGTCATAACTACTGGTTTGTCCAGCTTCCATGTCTTGGCTTTTCTAACTACTTTTGATCTTTCCTTCTGGGAGGCTTTTTGATTCATGCTCCAAGTAAGGTTGCCTGTTCCTTAGCCAAACTCAGTCTCTTAGACATCAGTTCAATTCAGTTGCTCAATCCTATCTGACTCTTTGTGACCCCATGGACTGCAGCACACCAGGCCTTCCTCTCCATCACCAACTCCCAGAGCTTGCTCAAATTCATGTCCATTGAGTTGGTGATGCCATCCAACTATCTCATCCTCTGTCGTCCCCTTCTCCTCCTGCCTTCAATCTTTCCCAGCATCAAGGTCTTTTCAAATGAGTCAGCTCTTCACATTAGGTGGCCAAAATATTGGAGTTTCAGCTTCAGCATCAGTATTCAGGACTGATTTCCTTTAGGATTGGCTGGTTTGATCTCCTTGCACTCCAAGGGACTCTTAAGAGTCTCCTTCAACACCACAGTTCAAAAGCATCAGTTCCTCTGTGCTCAGCTTTCTTTGTAGTCCAACTCTCACATCCATACATGACTACTGGAAAAACCACAGCTTTGACTAGATGGACCTTTGTTGGCAAAGTAATGTCTCTGCTTTTTAATATGCTATCTAGGTTTGTCATAGCTTGTCTTCCAAGGAGCAAGTGTTTTTTAATTTCATGGCTGTAGCCACCATCTGCAGTGATTTTGGAACCCAAGAAAATAAAGTCTGTCACTGTTTCCATTGTTTCCCATCTATTTGTCATGAAATGATGGGACTCTTGGACATATCCTTCATTTTAACTATCTTCATGACTAACTGAACATTTAAAGTCTTTGGTCTGGTCTATTATTTCTACCTCTGGAATCTGATGCAGTTAACCACCTTGGAATAGTTGCATTCCTAATGTCTCACTTGGCTTGAGCTCATTTCCCCTGGGGGTGTTGACTACTTCCAGCAATATCTATTTAGGGAGGCCAGAAAAGGGCTCACTGAGCTCCGGGTGGGAGGAAAGATGAACCCTAGGGTGAAGCACTCTGGTGTTGAGAAATCAGCTAATCACTCGTGACCCCACAAAATGTTTTCTTAGGGCAGAGCCTGCCCTTGCTTGCCAGGCATAAGGGGTGATAGAACAGTGAGACTGTAAATACCCAGCCATGGGGAGAGGGTGGCAGAGGGAAGATGGTCCCTTGTCAAGCAATTCCTCACCTGTTCTTCCTTAGTTCATGGATTCTGCCAGGTCTTGACTTTTCCCCTGGCCTAGAAAATTGAGTTGCTGCAAGTATAAGGCAAACTCCCTCCCAGAGTATTAGGTGAGAAGCAGGAACATAATTCCAACTACCTTGGTTCTGATTTCCTCCACAGCCACCAGGCTGCCTCTTATCCCGGAAGAACCACCCCCTTCCAGGTCACACCATCTCCCACCCTGTGGCTGCCTGTGTTTTCAGTTAGCTCACTCTTCTGGGCCAGATCCTGACAGAGGGTAGCTAGCAACTGAGATCAGCACTGTAAGAGCAGAAACTAGATGCAAATCCCTCATTTTCTAAAAATCTAAATGGGTGTCATCAGTTGATGACAAATTGGCTGCCCTGGTTCTGGCAGTCCTAGCACACAGAAGTGAAACAAGTACTTAATAAAATATGCTAAGTCCATTGTGAAATTCCTAGGTCTTTGCTTTCTTGCACTATACTTTTAACTGAGTGTTCTGGAAGGTACTCCTTGCCTTCTCTGCCTCATGGGTAAGGCTGTCTGCTCTTGATCTTATTGGCAGTCTTTTCCTGGTTCTTTACTTTTTCTAATGTCTTAGGTCACTGGAGTGTTTGAGAAGTTGAGGACATTCAGACCCTCTCGGTACCTCTTTCTCTCTCATGACAGATGATGGAGCAATGGGGAGACCCAGAGCACGGTGTAGGGACTTGCCTGTACAACTTTTCTTTGGAAGATGCAAAGCCCTTTGCAAGAACCAAAGGACTAAACCGCCTTTACTGCTGTGGCAGACTTTCAGTTCTCTGTGTTAAAAGACTTGAGACTTTCCATAGGGTCTTCTAATCCTGAAAGTAACTCTAAGTAACTGACTACTTGAATATGCAGCTTAACCTCACCCAGGGATTGCTGTATTCCAGGTAGGTTCTTACAGCTTTGCTTATATGGTCCTACTGCTTTTCTCTGAATCTTGACTTTACTGACTATGCTTTTCCTGGGTACTTCACCCCTTCCAGATATCTGGGATTCCATCTGGAATCACTTGCTTCTGGCCAAACTCAGTATTTTCTGTGAGTCTGGTGACATTTTGTCTTCATCTTAAATTCTGAAGGATGTCTTTGGCAGGTATAGAGTTCTGGATCGACTCCTGCCCTCTTAGTTGTCAAAGTGTCATTCCACCTATGTCCTGGCTTCCTTTGCTCTGGCAAAGTCGACTATGAGCATTAGCAGTATTCTTCTAGGCTCTTTTGGGAATTTGTTACCTAAACTGACATGCCTACATTCTTAATCTATTCAGCATGAAAGTTTGAACTTAGACCTTTGGGCTTATCTTATTTAGGAAATTCTTGGGCACCTTAACCTCTGTCCCTTTCTCCCTTCCTCTTGAGTCTTCTATGCTTGACATGATCTCACAAGTCCCTGCCATATGAATGAAAGGAAGTGACTTGAGTCATGTTCGTTCATGATCCTGGGTCTTGCTGAACCTATTACCCTGAGGAAGGAAGCTGGGCTGGAGGCAGTGAAGCCTACAATGCTAGGGAAGACAGAGAAGTATGGTTGTGAGCTGGGGGAGCTGCTTTGGGAACTGGAGGAAATTGTGTTACCCAGGAGATACCTCCCAGTGTAGGAGGGTAGGGCCTAAGCAGGCGCCAGTGTCTGTAGACTAAGGAAGGATTGATTCCTTATGTGCCTGTTTGTCCACCTAACAACTGCTAGGGAACAGGTAGAACAAAAACTGTGTACCTGCTACTCCATCTTGAAATGGAGAAGGAAGGTCAAGGTCAGTTTAATTAGACCATGGGGCCTCTTCCCTGGATGCTGCTGGCAAAGGGAGTGGAGATGATCAGTGATAATATCAAAGACCACCTAGATCAAGTCAGGGTAGACTAACAGAAAGTTTGCAAGCAGCATGAACATCTCTGGTCCCTAAGGGTGGGTCACAGGAGATGTTCCCACTCCCAAGTCCCTTCTAGGCTCAGGTTATGTTAGACACTAGCCCTCATGCTTCAGAGAAGGCAATGGCACCCCACTCCAGTACTCTTGCCTGGAAAATCCCATGGATGGAGGAGCCTGGTAGGCTTCAGTCCATGGGGTCGCGAAGAGTCGGACATGACTGAGCAACTTCTCTTTCACTTTTCACTTTCATCCATTGGAGAAGGAAATAGCAACCTACTCCAGTGTTCTTGCCTGGAGAATCCCAGGGACGGGGGAGCCTGGTGGGCTGCTGTCTATGAGGTCGCATAGTCAGACACGACTGAAGTGACTTAGCAGCAGCAGCAGCATTGGATCTTGGTTGCAGCGTGGGCTCTGGAGCGAGCAGGCTTACAGCATGTGGGACCTTAGTTTCCTGACCAAGGATCGAACCTGAGTCCCCTGGATTATAAGGCAGATTCCAGTCCACTAGGGAAGTCCTTCTAGCACTTCCTCTTAAACATTTCTAGAATTTCCATCTTATGTTACCCTTCTGTTATTGCATGTTGCTTTTTTACACTTGAATCTTTAACATGTTAATCAATCACTTTAAATTTCCTATCTGCTTCTGATTCCAAAATCTAAGTCTGATTCTGGTACTTGCTTTCTTTCCAGACGTTATGTGCCTTTTAGTGTTTTGTGACTGCTTGGTGAAATCTAGTCCTATTGGGTGATAGAAACTGATAATTGGACTTGGCTGAGTAGAGGGTAGCTGAAGTGGCCAGAGGCTCTAGTCTTTTCCCCTTTGCTATTGCCTATCCCCTAAGAACACCTCCTTAAATAGGATCTGGGTCTTGTGGCTCAGATCAATGTGTTGTAATCCACACTGGTGAGGGGTAGAAAAGAGAGAAAGCATTGTATAGTCTGATTTGTAGCAAGCCTGAGTCCTTGAGCTGTGATCTTCAGAAGTGCATCTAGGCCTCTTGCCTTGGCTCCTATGAGACAGGAAAGCTAGAGTGGCTGGATCTGGCTAAGTGTCCTTCCCTTGGGTCAGGTGAGGCTAACATAGCTGCCCTTGGAAGATATGCCCAGAGCACCCTCCATGAAACAGAGGTCTCTTTCAAAGTGGTGGCTTTTCCTTTCTGCCAGCCTGAAAAGAGAATCTTTCTGATGATCACAAGAGGCTGGTATTTCTAAAGGTAAGAAACCCATGAAGCACAGGGCCTTCTACTACTACAGCCTCTAGAATCTCTCACTTTCAAGCTAGTCCAGCAACTTGGCCTCTAGTTCCCTGTCAAAGAGTTTCTTCCAGTTCCTGGTTCCTAGAGCTTCTGGTTGTGGGTTATGATTCTGTACACTCCTCTATCTGTAAACTCTGGCACGGTGGTTTACCCTAGGACCTTGGTTTTCTAATGGACCCAAGAAATCATTGACTCTAGTTTGCTCAGTGTTTTTTTTCTCGTGGACAGCAATGACTTAAGCTCCTTACATGCTAGAGCTGGTTTTCACCCAAATAATCATGATCCAAATAACCCCGGAACATCCCTGCATGCCATGGTTTCCCCTCTGGATTGCGTGGAACTTAAGAAGCAGAAGGACTCTAAGTTCTCCAGGCGACGTCTTTGGGTCTTGGGGGTGAAGTCTCCCTCTCAAGTCTGAGACAGAGCCTAATTGTATATATGATTGTCTCTGCAACACATCTGAAGGGTAGCTGACAGGTGGGGCTCCCTCCTTCCCCAGCCCCAGTATAGGCTGGGGCCTCTGCCTTGGGTGCACAGCAGAGTAAGAATACTGGAGCCCTAGTAATGCTTGGCTTGTTTCTAAGGTGGAGGCTCCACTCTAGGGGAGGCAAGCTGTCCACTCTCCCAACCCCTCCCCAGCCCTGACTGCAGAGTACCTGGCTCCTTGGTCCCCTTGTTTTTTCTTTTTTTTTGGTCCCCTTGCTTTTAAGAGGACTTTGGGGGTATGTTTCCACCCATGGCCTTGTGTTTGGGATTAAAGCCTCTCAAGTCAGTGTAGGGAAGATGGTCTCTTTTTGAGAGTTGGCCTCAGCTTGGTTTATTCAAAGGACCTGGTGTTCCCTGCCAATGCTGTTTATCTGAGTTCTGCGTGAGACACGAAGTAAAGGAACAAATCAGTAACTCCAGGGACTTGGTGACTTGAACTTAAAGTTGAGTTCATGAACATGTAGAAGGTCAGTTCTTACCCATGGTGCATATGAGTTTGATTTGGGGTCTTTTACTATGTCCCTTAGTGAAGGTGAAAGTGGAGAGTGAAAAGTTGGCTTAAAGCTCAACATTCAGAAAACAAAGATCATGGCATCCGGTCCCATCACTGCATGGGAAATAGATGGGGAAACAGTGTCAGACTTTATTTTTGGGGGCTCCAAAATCACTGCAGATGGTGACTGCAGCCATGAAATTAAAAGACGCTTACTCCTTGGAAGGAAAGTTATGACCAACCTAGATAGCATATTCAAAAGCAGAGACATTACTTTGCCAACAAAGGTTCGTCTAGTCAAGGCTATGGTTTTTCCTGTGGTCATGTATGGATGTGAGAGTTGGACTGTGAAGAACGCTGAGCGCAGAAGAATTAATGCTTTTGAACTGTGGTGTTGGAGAAGACTCTTGAGAGTCCCTTGGACTGCAAGGAGATCCAACCAGTCCATTCTGAAGGAGATCAGCCCTGGGATTTCTTTGGAAGGAATGATGCTAAAGCTGAAACTCCAGTACTTTGGCCACCTCATGCGAAGAGTTGACTCATTGGAAAAGACTCTGATGCTGGGAGGGATTGGGGGCAAGAGGAGAAGGGGACGACAGAGGATGAGATGGCTGGATGGTATCACTGACTCGATGGACATGGGTCTGAGTGAACTCCAGGAGTTGGTGATGGACAGGGAGGCCTGGCGTGCTGCGATTCATGGGGTCACAGAGAGTCGGACACGACTGAGTGACTGATCTGATCTTGGTGAAGGAAAGGTAAGCCTGGTGTGCTGCAGTCAATGGGGTTGCAAAGAGTCAGACACAACTGAGCAACTGAACTGAACTATGAACCAAGTGGCCTGATCTGTATTAGTTCAGCTATGTCAAAACTTGATGTCTAGTGCTTCCTAGACTCCTCTAGTAGTTTCAAGAATGTGGTTATCATGAGAACATCAAATGCCAAATGACCGGAGACAGCATGTGGCTTTGGAAAGCTGGGTCTGGGTTTGCAACGCATGCTGTGAGCCTGGAGAATTGTCACCCAGAGTGGATGAGGGGCCCTGAGTAGGGCTGTCTGGCCTGTGCTTAATTTATGGGCTAGCCCAGAAGCAGCACTGGAGGCTTGTTGGGATTCTCACTCCATTCTGAAGTCATGGGAGTGGGGTGAGGCTAGAACTAGGAACTCAACTGGGGGCAAGTACTATGCTGAAGAGAGGGAGCGTATCCAATCAGACTCTGAGACTCTGCCACATTGCTGCTGCATGAGAGGAGGTGGTGCTAGTGTTATAGTGGGCATTCAGTGCTGCTCACATCTCTGTCTATGCTATGAAGAACTGAAAGCCTCTCAATGCCTCGCATTGGAGGTCTGAAGGGTCTCCCTACCCACAGGACTGCTGGACACAGGCACGTTCCTTGTTACTAAGTGCAACCACCAATCACAGCTGGCAGACCACTCCTTCCAGTTGGCAGTGTTCCTACCTCATCTCCATTAGAACATAGACTTAACTTGATGGGGGAAAGACGATCACTATAAAATTGTATTTCTGATTAGCAAAACTGTACAAATCATTCCTTCCTTCTCCTGAGCTGCCTGTTGATGCCCTTAATCTCTCCCATTGGAATTCTCATTTGGTGGGAACTCCTCATGTCTTACAGATACCTCATGTCACTTTCTAGGACTGATGTCTTTTCCAGTCACCAGTCTCATTTTTATAAGCCCAAATATTTCTGCTCCATCCTTCTCTAGTCTCATCCTGTTATGACTTGTGATTTGTGTGTTAGTGACTTCTTACCCTCAAGGTCAAACCATATTCCTTTTTCTACTCTAATATTTAGTTCAGAAATGTAAACAGACATAAAAGTAGGAAATTCTGGCTTCTGCAGTTGTATTGCAGAACCGCTGCTGGTGGTACTACTCCTTCTATCCTGACCATCAATACTTGTTATGGTCAAACGCTGGGCTTCCAATCTCCTGGCCACAGATCAGTGATCTTGTAGACTTCCCAGAGTTCTCTGTAGCCTTGACCATAATTCCATGATCTCTCTGAAATATCTTCAGGCTATGTATTTTCTTTCATTTCTGACCATCAATAACTTCCTGGGCATTCTAGGGACGATGGCAACCTTGGGCTTCTATATGAAATATAAGTATGGTGAATAGGACTCTAACTAGACATGTAGTCCATCTGTGGTGAGGACTATATAAACCCAACTTCTAAAAGCTAACTACTGGGGATACTTTGCTATATCTAAAGACTTGAAAATGATGGCTATTCTGTCATACATATGCCTTCTCACTGAAGTTCCATGAACATAGGTTATAAACATCTGTAACTTGCAGTGTGGAGTAAAAGGTGACATGTAATTGAATCTACCTTTTTTTTTTTTTTATCAATGCCATAGTATTAAGACCAAACATTGTCTCATGGAGAAAGTCTGATCCACTGGTTTCTTTGAGTTGTATTTAGTGACTGACAGTAAATGTAACAAGTTTTTTGTGTGTGTGTGTTTTTTTTTTTTTAATGCAGCTCTTAGCTCCTTCCACCTGACCTGCCAATTCTCAAGTCAACTAGTCTTGTAAGTAACTAGCAGTAGCTAACTTTTGGAATTAACACTTAAGCTGAAAATACAGTTGTGCTAGTGAATAAGGCTGCAGGGGCTGTGATGCGACAGTACCTCCGTGTCTGTCTGCTCATTCACATGTGGTGTCTTCACAACCTGCTTAATGACTGAAGCTTCACTTTGGAAATGGTTAGTGATGAGAGGCTTAGGGAAACCACAAGAGACCACTTGATGGCAAATGAAGGCAGCCGGATTAGCTAAGCACGTGGAGCTTTGGGCTTGCAACTCCTTCCAGCCTGAATTGGCTCTTGTAAGGCTTCTGTTCCTTAAGTCAAAATGGCCTTATTTTGAATTTGCCTTATCATCACATTTTCAAATGCAATATTCTGCCTGCCTGGGTTTGGGTGAGATCTTACACTATCTTCTAGAGGTGAAAATTGGATACTATTTTTAATGAATTACATTGCTAATATCAGAGCAGGCTTAGAATTGTTCTGTTTTTTTCTCTTTGAATAGAGTCAGCAATCCTTTCTACAAAGGTCCAAATAGTAAATATTTTAGGTTTGGGGTGCTAAAAGGCAAAATTGAGGATATTACAGAGGTACAAAACTTCTTAAGAGTTAAGCAAAAATTGAATACAAATGGCCATACAAAGTTACTAATAAAGAAAATAGAGCTTGCTTTTTTTGAGAAATCTGTGGTTCAGAGTTAGTGTTCTTTATCTAAACTGACCACAAAAGACCAGTGCTGATCTACAATGAAACAAAGTATCTAATTTTGGGACGTCTTTAGGTAGAAAAGTGCTGCTAAGTCACTTCAGTCCTGTTCGACTCTGTGCGACCCCATGGACCGCAGCCCACCAGGCTCCCCCGTCCCTGGGATTCTCCAGGCAACAACACTGGAGTGGGTTGCCATTTCCTTCTCCAATGCATGAAAGTGAAAAGTGAAAGTGAAGTTGCTCAGTCGTGTCCGACCCTTAGCATGGACTGCAGCCCACCAGGCTCCTCCGTCCATGGGATTCTCCAGGCAAGAGCACTGGTGTGGAGTGCCATTGCCCTCTCCAGAAAAGTGCTGCCAAACACTAAATTTTGTTAGTAAAGCTGTATTCTAAGACACTATACTTGATTAGCTTTCAGTTCAGTTCAGTCGCTCAGTCGTGTCCGACTCTTTGCCACCCCATAAATTGCAGCACGTCAGGCCTCCCTTTCCATCACCAACTCCCAGAGTTCACCCCAAATTCATGTCCATTGAGTCGGTGATGCCATCCAGCCATATCATCCTCTGTCGTCCCCTTCTCCTCCTGCCCCCAATCCCTCCCATCATCAGAGTATTTTCCAATGAGTCAACTCTTCACACTGCTACCGATAAAAGCATCAGCCAAACTCTTAGAAGTAAGGTTCAGGGGCGTGATTTATAGGGAGTAAAGGCAGGGACAGGGAGAGAAAGGGGCACACCCAGCACTGAAGGACCCAAAGGGGTTGACACAGGCAATGTGCAAGTGTTATTGATTAGGTTCAGTTCAGTCACTCAGTTGTGTCCAACTCTTTGCGACCCCATGAACCGCAGCACACCAGGCCTCCTTGTCCATCAACAACTCCTGGAGTCCACCCAAACCCATGTCCATTGAGTTGGTGATGCTATGCAACTATCTCATCCTCTGTCGTCCCCTTCTCCTCCTGCCCTCAATCTTTCCCAGCATCAGGGTCTTTTCAAATGAGTCAGCTCTTTGCATCAGGTGGCCAAAGTATTGGAGTTTCAGCTGTAACATCAGTCCTTCCAATGAACACCCAGGACTGATCTTCTTTAGGATGGACTGGTTGGATCTCCTTGCAGTCCAAGGGACTTGCAAGAGTAATGAAAACAAATGTTGAGGTAGACAAACTGGAAATTGCATCACTGCTGGTGAGAATATAAAATAGTACAACTGCTTTTAGTCAGCTTGGCAGTTCCTCAATGTTAAACCAATTGCTACATGACCAGAAAGCATCCACTGTCTGACCATGAGGGTGGAGATCTTTTGGATAGCTCCTCTACCCTAAAGAAACAAAACCACAATTATCCTGGGTCTCAGGGCAAAAATTGGACTGCTAGGATGTAGACAAATATCTAGATACACTAAGACCTGCTGTTCTGTGACCTAGCCTCATAAGTGAGTCTTGAAGGATATTTGGGAAACAGATGCCTATACCTCCAATCTTCCAAGTTGGTCCAGTAACTGACTTTAAAGCCAACCTAGGTTTTAGGATGGAACTATAACTAAAATCTTAGGTGAGAAGCACAAAATAAGGCTAATAGGAAGACTGCGACAAGGTCCGATCACGTAGTAAGTATGGTACATCCACTTTCCTTACTGAGTACTCCACTTGCTTCCTATACTGCAGAAAATAGAAAACTCATTTCCCAGATTTTGTTTCTCACATTCTTATAACTAAGATTATATATGTAATCATATTCTGCTAACTGGATGCAACAGAGACTGTCTTCTCTCAGCAAGCCAGGATCTAAGGATACTGTTTATTGTTCCAGTAGGTATTAGGGAAATTAGACAGTTCTAATTCCTCACCTTCTAGGTCATGGCAAAAGTATCAGCTCTCCTTGTTGGCAAGTTCTCGAATACTGCTCTGGTAACTCTCAGTAGCTAGCTTGAAGCCTCTTCAAGATATTGCAAACTTGTGTTCCTACGTATGCTTAAGATAGCTAAAATGACTCATCTGTTAATCCTTGACTCCTACGCAGAGTTGAAGACCATGTTAGCATAGCCATTGAAATAGGTGCCATCAGTTTCCTGAAAGGTCACTCTGGCAGGAAGCACTGTGGGGGCTGAACAGGATAAGTCCAAGCTAAGAAGGCAGTGCTAGCTAGAAGTGATGACATACAAGAGGAAAAATGGATGAGTTTAAGATTTAAGTGGTAGAAATGACAGGTCTTAGTGACCACATTTAAGGAGAGAAGGAACAATTAAGGAGATACTAGGCAATCAAAATTTAAGTATAAATGCTCAGTTGATGAACTAGAAAACCATACTAGCAAGAGGAGTCACAGGAAAAATTGTTTGTTTTGGGCAAGTTTGGTTCGCACTGCCTGCAAGACACCTGAGTAGAAACAATAGTCAGGTAATTGGAAAACTGAACTTGGAGCTCCCCAAAGTAAGCAAGGGAAATACTTGGAATTGTCTAGAATATAATTACCAAGTATATTCAGAAATAGCCCATCTGTAAAAATAGGGTGCCCAGAGGACCCCCAACTTTAATGTCTTGAGAAATATACTGGCAGGGGGTACTGAGAAACAGGAGATCATGTATACTGAAGAGCAAAAACAATTAGTGGTAGCAAAGGAGAGCTTCAAGAAATCAATGTGGAAGGCTTAGTAAGGTGAATGGAATGGAAGCATCTGTTGGACCTACCAAACAGGAGTAAGTTAGTATCCATAGATGCTACTTAGCAGTGTAATTGGAAACTTGATTGGACTAAAGAAATGAAGATGGCATGGCATATAGCCAATTCTAACACTTTGGCAATAGAAGGAAGAAATAGGGTGTTTTCTGGTGTCCTATAAATGTGAGATTTTATTTTGATAAACAACAATGGGAAGGCAATCCAAAATTAAGATGCTGCTGCCTAAAACAGGAAAGCAAAGGGTCCATGACACAGGTGGACAATTAGCCTTTTTAAGAGACTATTGCTTAGGAAAGTGTAAAATAGAGGTCAGTCTATAGACTTATGATGAATTTCCTATTGAAAGGAATGAGAAAACAAATCGTTCTGAGGGGAAGTAGAAGTGCAATGTTCTCTCACACCTGCCTTCCCATTTATTGACCACAAATGCAAAAATGAGTGCCAGGGATGGGAGAAAATCAAGATGCACTAGCCTCTTTGTTCCATGCTTTCTAGAGGCTTGGGCCTGTGCCTTACACTTGCATGTTTTGTTACGTCATCCTTTACTTTCATGGTAGGGGAGGGAAGAAACAGGATCTTATTGCTGGAGGTAGACAGAGAAATGGGGTGCTTAGTTGAAAGAGCCTGATTTGAGCTCAGCCGCTTTGATCTAAGCTGTGTTAAGCCTGAGATAACGGTGGGCTGTGATATTCTGGGTCCTATTCCAGGAAGCCTCCCCACCCTACTACTGAAGAGCAAAAGTGTTAGTTGCTCAGTCGTGTCCAACTCTCTGCGACCCCATGGACTGTAGCTCAATAGGCTCCTCTGTCCATAGAATTCTCCCAGCAAGAATACTGGAGTGGGTAGTCATTCCCTTCTCCAGGGATCGAACCTGGGTCTCCCACATTTGGGGCCGATTCTTTACCACTAGGGAAGCTAAAGGGTCTCAAAAGGACTTGGGAAGATGTCTAATTGTCTATCATGTTCTAGTGTCCTAGAAACAGAAGGCTGAATAGTCCTATTTGTAAAAATGTGTCCCTTAAACTTTCTATAAATACCTAAGTATTTCTCAGGAAGTTGTGGGGGAGGGGAACCTTAACAATACTAGTCACATCTAAACAAAACTAAGTTGTCAATTATATTTAGAGTTTCCATTTTACCAGTTCTAGTTCATTCTAGTCTTGATGGGAACTAAGATCCAAAAAAGGCTTGCATAGTATGATGGTTGGAGTCCTAACATCTCAATATATTCATCTTTCCTTGCAATTCAACAGGGTCTTTTGTCCTACAGAATTGCCTACATTTGGGAGTATAATCACATCTCTGATTTACTATAAGTTCCTCTCTTCATTGTGTTTCCTACAGTCTGTAGTTGGCTCTAAAAGGTGAGATTCAAGTTTATTTCTTGGTAAGACTACTTAGGTAGCTGTGTACTAACAACAAGAGGTATATACCTTCTCCTGTTGCTTATTGAGGTTAACAACCACTGACTATCACCTAGTTCCACTTACTAAATGCTGCCAAGTTGCAATCCTTACCATTCATCTCTAAAGAGCTATCCCCTATTTTAAAAAAACCAGCATAAATGCACTATTCTTTACCTCTACATACCAGTTTCCGTATCTTAACTATGAATGACTTGGTTTTATTAAAAACTATTAAGCTAATGACAGAGACTTAAAGATCCATGGGGAGTCGGATTAAGCATATAGCAGAGGCTCCTGGAGATGACTGTTCCATAGCAACTAGAATGCATGACATTTCAGGTGTTCAAAAGTGATTTTAAAGAACAGATTCTATAGATGTCCACAGAACAGGTAGGTCAAAGCTGCCTGGGGTCATAACTGTTGGCCTTTGATAAAATAAGCAGTTTGAAATCTGTCCAAAAGGGTACTGTCAGGTTAAAACAAACTTAACACTGGCTTTCTAAAAGTTCTTAATACTGTCAGTGCTAACAGAATGTAGAGAACCAGTTCTGAGGCACCAGGGACATGTTGGTACTGATCCCTAAAGTTACTTCATACTTTTACTGATCAGATCAAACAAGCAATCTCTTTTATTGTATTGTGTTGTTGTTGTTGTTATTTTATTTTTTAAAATTTATTTATTTTAATTGGAGGCTAATTACTTTACAATATTGTAGTGGTATGGCAAAAACCATACATTGACATGAATCAGCCATGGGTTTACATGTGTTCCCGATCCTGAACCCCTCTCCCACCTCCCTCCCCATCCCATCCCTCTGGGTCATCCCAGTGCACCAGCCCTGAGCACCCTATCTCATGCATCAAACCTGGACTGGTGATCTGTTTCACATATGATAATATACATGTTTCAATGCTATTCTCTCAGATCATCCCACCCTCACCTTCTCCCACAGAGTCCAAAAGACTCTTTTATACATCTGTGTCTCTTTTGCTGTCTCGCATATAGGGTTATTGTTACTATCTTTCTAAATTCCATATACATGCGTTAGTATACTGTATTGGTGTTTTTCTTTCTGGCTTACTTCACTCTGTATAATAGGCTCCAGTTTCATCCACCTCATTAGAACTGATACAAATGTATTTTTTTTAATGGCTGAATAATATTCCATTGTGTATATGTACCACAGCTTTCTTTTCCATTTGTCTGCTGATGGACATCTAGGTTGCTTGCATGTCCTGACTATTATAAACAGTGCTGCGATGAACATTGGGGTACACGTGTCTCTTTCAATTCTGGTTTCCTCATTGTGTATGCCCAGCAGTGGGATTGCTGGGTCATATGGCAGTTCTATTCCCAGTTTTTTAAGGAATCTCCACACTGTTCTCCATAGTGGCTGTACTAGTTTTCATTCCCACTAACAGTGTAAGAGGGTTCCCTTTTCTCCACACCCTCTCCAGCATTTATTGTTTGTAGATTTTTGGATAGCAGCCATTCTGACTGGCATGAGATGGTGCCTCATTGTGGTAAACCCTCCAGAAAGCAGGAATAGAAAGAACATACCTCAACATAACAAAAGCTGTATATGACAAACCCACAGCAAACATTATCTTCAATGGTGAAAACTGAAAGCATTTCCCCTAAAGTCAGGAACAAGGCAAGGGTACCCACTCTCACCACTACTCTTCAACATAGTTTTAAAAGTTTTGGCCACAGCAATCAGAGCAGAAAAAGAAATAAAAGGAATCCAGATTGGAAAAGAAGAAGTAAAATTCTCACTGTTTGCAGATGACATAATCCTCTACATAGAAAACCCTAAAGACTCTACCAGAAAATTATTAGACCTAATCAATGAATCATGAAATTAAAAGATACTTACTCCTTGGAAGGAAAGTTATGACCAACCTAGATAGCATATTGAAAAGCAGAGATATTACTTTGCCAACAGAAGTTCATCTAGTCAGGGCTATGGTTTTTCCAGTGGTCATGTATGGATGTGAGAGTTGGACTGTGAAGAAAGCTGAGCACTGAAGAATTGATGCTTTTGAACTGTGGAGTTGGAGAAGACTCTTTCGAGTCCCTTGGACTGCAAGGAGATCCATACCAGTCCATCCTAAAGGAGACCAGTCCTGGATGTTCATTGGAAGGACTGATGCTGAGGCTGAAACTCCAGTACTTTGGCCACCTCATGTGAAGAGTTGACTCATTGGAAAAGACCCTGATTCTGGGAGGGATTGGGGGCAGGAGAAGAAGGGGACGACAGAGGATGAGATGGCTGGATGGCATCACTGACTCGATGCACATGAGTTTGAGTGAACTCCGGGAGTTGGTGATGGACAGGGAGGCCTGGCATGTTGCAATTTATGGGGTCGCAAAGAGTCAGACACGACTGAGTGACTGAACTGAACTGAATCAATGAATATAGTAAAGTTGCAGGATATAAAATTAACACACAGAAATCCCTTGCATTCCTATACACTAACAAAGAGAAAAGAGAAAGAGAAATTAAGGAAACAATTCCATTCACCATTGCAATAAAAGGAATAAAATACTTAGGAATATATCTACCTAAAGAAACAAAAGACCTATATATCAGATCAGATCAGATCAGTTGCTCAGTCGTGTCTGACTCTTTGCGACTTCATGATTCACAGCACGCCAGGCCTCCCTGTCCATCATCAACTCCCGTAGTTCACTCAGACTCACGTCCATCGAGTCAGTGATGCCATCCAGCCATCTGATCTTCTGTCGTCCCCTTCTCCTCTTGCCCCCATCCCTCCCAGCATCAGAGTCTTTTCCAGTGAGTCAACTCTTCGCATGAGGTGGCCAAAGTACTGGAGTTACAGCTTTAGCATCATTCCTTCCAAAGAAATCCCAGGGCTGATCTCCTTCAGAATGGACTGGTTGGATCTCCTTGCAGTCCAAGGGACTCTCAAGAGTCTTCTCCAACACCACAGTTCAAAAGCATCAATTCTTCGGCGCTCAGCGTTCTTCACAGTCCAACTCTCACATCCATACATGACCACAGGAAAAACCATAGCCTTGACTAGGCGGACCTTTGTTGGCAAAGTAATGTCTCTGCTTTTGAATATGCTATCTAGGTTGGTCATAACTTTCCTTCCAAGGAGTAAGCGTCTTTTAATTTCATGGCTGCAGTCACCATCTGCAGTGATTTTGGAGCCCAGAAAAATAAAGTCTGACACTGTCTCCACTGTTTCCCCATCTATTTCCCATGAAGTGGTGGGACCAGATGCCATGATCTTCATTTTCTGAATGTTGAGCTTTAAGCCAACTTTTTCACTCTCCACTTTCACTTTCATCAAGAGGCTTTTTAGTTCCTCTTCACTTTCTGCCATAAGGGTGGTGTCATCTGCATATCTGAGGTTATTGATATTTCTCCCGGAAATCTTGATTCCAGTTTGTGTTTCTTCCAGTCCAGCGTTTCTCATGATGTACTCTGCATATAAGTTAAATAAACAGGGTGACAATATACAGCCTTGACGAACTCCTTTTCCTATTTGGAACCAGTCTGTTGTTCCATGTCCAGTTCTAACTGTTGCTTCCTGACCTGCATACAAATTTCTCAAAAACTATAAAACACTGATGAAAGAAATCAAAGAGGACACAAATAGATGGAGAAATATACCATGTTTATGGATTGGAGGAATCAATATAGTGAAAATGAGTATACTACCCAAAGCAATCTATAGACTCAATGCAATCCCTATCAAGCTACCAATGGTATTTTTCACAGAACTAGAACAAATAATTTTACAATTTGTATGGAAATACAAAAAACCTGAATAGCCAAAACAATCTTGAGAAAGAAGAATGGAACTGCAGAAATCAACCTCCCTGACTTCAGGCTATACTATCAAGACAGTATGGTACTGGCACAAAGACAGAAATATAGATCAATGGAACAAAATAGAAAGCCCAGAGATAAGTCCATGCACCTATGGACACCTTATCTTTGACAAAGGAGGCAAGAATATACAATGGAGAAAAGACAATCTCTTTAACAAGTGGTGCTGGGAAAACTGGTCAACCACTTGAAAAAGAATGAAACTAGAACACTTTCTAACACGATACACAAAAATAAACTCAAAATGGGTTAAAGATCTGAATGTAAGACCAGAAGCTATAAACCCCCAGAGGAAAACATAGGCAAAACACTCTCTGACATAAATCACAGCAGGATCCTCTATGATCCACTTCCCAGAGTAATGGAAATAAAAGCAAAAATAAACAAATGGGACCTAATTAAACTTAAAAGCTTTTGCACAACGAAGGAAACTATAAGCAAAGTGAAAAGACTGCCTTCAGAATGGGAGAAAATAATAGCAAACAAAGCAACTGATAAAGAATTAATCTCAAAATATACAAGCAACTCCTGCAGCTCAATTCCAGAAAAGTAAATGACCCAATCAAAAAATGGGCCAAAGAACTAAACAGACATTTCTCGCAAGAAGACATACAGATGGCTAACACATGAAAAGATGCTCAACATCATTCATTATCAGAGAAATGCAAAGCAATCTCTTTTAAAAACATATTTTCCATATTGGTAAAACAAGTTAAAAACTATGGTTCAATGATTCTTAATCAAAATCTGTTCTGTTAAATGGGATGTAGTGTGGTATATTAAAGATATTTGGCTTTGGGAAGATCTCAGATTGCTTAAACACCTTCAAAGTATACACTTGGGGTAGAGATGGCTAGTGCTTCCTGCATGTGAGTTCCCTCCTGGGTACCGAGGCTGACTAGCTTCTAGCCTTCCTTACATCTAGCTAAGTTTTAGCCAGTAGAACATGACCAGAAATGCAAGTTGCTTGTAAGTCTAGCCCATAGTTTTCTCACCATCTTTTCCTTCCCCACATCTACTGGTTTAATGGTGGAGACTCCAGGGAGGGTCAAGCCACAATATGGAAGAAGCCCCAGTCTCTGAACAGGAACATGAGAGGTGAGCCAGGAACACCTACACTGAGTAGTGATGTGATGTGATGTGTGAAGCATCTCAGCCACTGAAGCTGAGGTCTGTGAAAACACCAAAGTGTTACTAACACAACCTATCATACCGTTGAATATGAAATGTTGCTTTACTTTGTTTTCTTAGCTTTTCTAAGCTGACCATCCCAATCTTAAACATTAGTGGTTAAAAGCAAATCAGATATCTTAAATGGGGAATTTCAGTCACTAGCTAGTTTCAGGCGGTGGAGAAGGCAATGGCACCCCGCTCCAGTACTCTTGCCTGGAAAATCCCATGGACAGAGGAGCCTGGTAGGCTGCAGTCCATGGGGTCGCTAAGAGTTGGACACGACTGAGTGACTTCACTTTCACTTTTCACTTTCATGCATTGGAGAAGGAAATGGCAACCCACTCCAGTGTTCTTGCCTGGAGAATCTCAGGGACGGTGGAGCCTGGTGGGCTGTCGTCTATGGGGTCGCATAGAGTCAGACACGACTGAAGCGACTTAGCAGCAGCAGTTTCAGGCGGAGACACAATCTGTACAGAAGTATCTGGATGGCTCCAGAACACTTGTGGGCAAAGGTTAGATAAGAAAGTGACATAGCAATTGTTAGCTGCCTTGCTCCATCTAAAGCAGGAAAGCAAGTTGGAACATGATGGTCCAACTCATACCATCTTCCATTTCAAAGTCATGGTAAGAGTACCATGGGTAAGAGAGAGTCCCACGGCTGCCCAAAGTTAGTTCACTGGTAAATAGAAGAAATTCATTATAACTTAGACTGCTTATGAAGATTGAGTAAACATTTACAGTCTCACAATGCTAACCCCTGTATGACTATACAAAACTATCAGTACCCCGGCTTCTAGATTGTGACTCCCCCTGTTAGTGGTAACACAGTCTGACTCTTACTCTTTGCTTTTTATGAGTATGCCTTGAATTGCAGTTTCACTTTACTTTGGATATGGCTGTTATGACCACCCTTGTGCATATGGAAAACACACATGCAGAAAGGTCCACAAATCAAGTACATAGCTGGATGAACTTTCAAAGTAAACATCTGTGTAACTGGCATTTACAGCAAAAATTACTGCCAGTATTCCCAGAAGCTCCCTAACATCCTCTCTTAAGGGATAGGTAAAAATATCCCCGGTAAATCACCAAGGTAAAATATCCAAGGTAAAGTTTTGCCCATCCCCTTTTATGGTATCATGCCCAGGTGTTTTAGAGGAATACTCATATCATAGAACTAATAACTGATGGAGCTCATGGGCTGGGTGTTAACTAGCATCTGAATGCAATTTTCATGCTAGAGTGATAGTAAGCAATTCAAATGTCTAACGGTTTATTCTCTACTCCTTTAAGGTAGAAAGTAACTACTTCACACATGAAAACTGAGGCGGTATCTCAGATGTTTTGAAGACTAAACTAACACATTTCAGGGATCCTAAACACATGCATATGTGTTACTTTTAGAGTCAGAGAAACTGAAGTACAAAGGTTACTTATCCAATGTTTCTCTTCTCCCCCCATAAAGGGCCAAATCCTGTAATTACATTCTGTGGAGGGAAGCTCTTCATCATGAAGTGACTGAGAACCTACAATGAAAGAGACAAGTGAACCAGGTGTGTCCTCCTGGTTACTCAGGACTGAGTATAAAACTAAGGAATCTTGCTAGCCAGCCTAGTCTTTCTAAATTGAGGTGTGACCATACTGAAAAAAGTCAAAGTGTTAGTTGCTCAGTTGTGTCCAACTCTTTGTGATGCCATGACCTGTAGCCTGCCAGGCGGCTCTCTCCATGGAATTCTCTGGGCAAGAATACTAGAGTGGGTCACCATTCCCTTCTCCAGGTCTTCCCAACCCAGGGATTGAAACCTGGGTCTCCTGCATTGCAGGCTGATTCTTCACCGTCTGAGCCACCAGGTAAGCTGGAGATGTAACCAAAATGATGCCCTAACCATAAGTACTTTTTAAGAAAAAAATAGTGTCTTAATTTATTAAATACCTATAGTTTTTACTTGGTATGACTTAAAGTACTGAAAACAAAACTATTCTAGGTAGCGTTAGAACAGTCTATTGTCTTGGCCCTGGAGTCAATTTTGCACAACTCTCTAGTTTGGGAAACTAGAAAATGCTGGTTTGGTATTAATAGTGACTATCACACATAACATATTTATCCCCTCAATGTTTTTCTTAACCCAGCATTTCAGCAATTCAAACCGCATGGCAGTTTAGAAGGAACTGCTCCTGTGATTGTCTTCTGAATAGGAAAACAGTCAAAAAGGAAGCTCATATTCACCTTAATTCAATAATGCTCAGCTGGAGATCCTGGTTAAGAGCTACCGAATTTGCATTACTTCAGAGGCACAGTTAAGATCCAGGCTGTGCAGCCAGCCTGAACTGGAATGGATGACTAACTGTAGTTTGAAAAACAGTCTATTTAGTGTTGCCTCTATACTAACTCACAAAGTGGTTGTCACCACCAGGAAACTTCAAGTAGAGGCCCAGAGAAAATGCCACCTGCCTGTGGCCAGGAGGGTAGAAGGCAGCTGTTCTGGGTATGAGCCCATCGGCCCTGGAGTTCTTTGGGGAACTTCACTGTTTTCTTGGAAGTGCCCTATCTATCCTCTTGTGGTGGCTTGTGTTAACTGGAAGCCTCTCAAGTTTGTATATCCCGAATGTATTCAGTGAACATCTTGATTTCCATGTGAGGATGTTTGCAGGTAGGTCATGGACATTTCTCTTCCCATGATTTCTTGGGTCTGTTTAGCAAGAAAGCACAGGTGACCACTGTTTTCCGGGTAGGGTTGACAGATCAAATGCAGGATGTCTGAGACATGCTCAGACTGCAATATTACCTGCTATCTGAAACTTGAACCTTCTCTCCCCTCTAAGTCTGATAACCCCAGCAGGGAGACACCCCTACATTGGCTTCTGCATGGCCCTTGGAAAAGATGGGAAGAAGGCAGCGTATTCACTCCAATTCCTGCCCATGAGGGTCAGGTGGCAGTTGAGGCTTCATTTGGCACTTTAACTGTATTAGTCCTTCAGCGGGAACAGCTCATTCAGCTTGCTGCTTGAACTTTTAGAAATGTACTTTGCTGCAACTACGCCTTCATCTTGGGAGGGACACTTTGGGGAAGTCATATTAGTAGAGTGACTTAGACGTAATTTCATGCCATGGATGTTGAGTTAACTCTGAGCTGCTAGTGCAAACTTGTGGAATCTCTGATATACAAAATTGGCTCAGGGCAAAGGAGGTACAGGAGTCCCCATTCCCCCTCCTGTGGTTTTGCTTTCTGTGGTTTCAGTTACCTGTGGTCAACTATGGTCTGAAAATCTTAAATGGGAAATTCCAGAAAAAAGCAATTCATAATTTGTGTGTTCCTTGGAGCATGATCATGTCACAGAACAGATGATTCACAACATGAATCATCTTTGCCCAGCATATCCCTCCAGTCATGCCAAAACCTCCTGGTTATCAGATGAACTGTGGGCTACCGCAGTGCTTATGTTCAGGTAACCCTTAATCTAAAAATGGCCTCAAAGAGCATGAGTAATGATGCTGATATTCAGATATGCTGAAGAATCCATAAAGTGTCTCCCATAAAAGGTGAAAAGGTAAAAGTTCTTGATGTAAGGAAAGAAATTCTAATTTGAGGTTGCTAAAATCTGTGGTAATCTGTCTGTGATGTTGTGAAGGCAACATTCATGCTAGTCTTGCTGTTGAGTCTCTAACTCCAAAAGCTTACAAACATAGTGCACGATAAGTGCTTAAGATGGAAAAGACATTAAATACATGATACATTCATGTAATACATTTTGAGAAACAAAACTGACAACTTTCTGACAGTACACTAAAATTCATAAGTTTGCGAACTGATCTTATCATAGGTATGTACAGTGCACACAGGGCTCACTGCCAATTCAGCCTCAAGCAGCCACTTGGGCGCTTGGAATGTATCTCCCAGGGACAAGATGGGGAACCATGATCCTGGAGCTTTGGCAATCTTTGAACTGTACCCTCTTGAGGACATGGAGCTCTGCAGTCTTGAGTGTATTATCTGACCCTCTCCCTGCCCCATCCCTAGCTCAGGTAGTTGGTAAAGCTGACACACTTGGCTAACTCTAAGCCCAAGTACCATTCTACCCAGTGGCTGCAAAGAATGGCTTCTGATGCTCCTGCCACATTCTGGCTCTTTGCCCTGATGCTGCTTGAAGCTTAGCCTCAGAGTCCTTTCTTGTTCTGCTCCTTACTTGGCTGAGCCTAGGACTTGTATGTTCCTGCAAGGAAACTTCTCTTGGGTTCTGATAAGATGCCTTCTTGATTTTCTGAATATGGAGTTCTTCTTGGAACCTAGACCCCATTTAAACATGCCATGATATTTATAGGATGGGCTCTTGGCATTTGTGGTCTTTCAGAAAAAAGTCAGGTTTAAGCCCTGACTTCTCCACTACTCCATACCCAGGAGCCTGGCCAGTGCCCTGGCTGAGGAATAGGTTTAAGTAGAGTTACTACTTGCTGTCCCAGGCTTTTCCCTGGCTGACTATGACAGGGACTCTCTTGCTTCTTTAGTCATTTCTCTCCTGCATATTTCTTTGCTAGGGCTGCCATAACAAAGTACCACAAACAAGGTGACTCTAACAGAAATGTACTGTCTCAGTTCTGGAAGCTAGAAATCTGAGACGGAGGTGTTGGTACCTTCTGAGGGCTGTGAGAATCTGTTCTATATCTCTCAGCTAGCTTCAGGTGGGTGGCTGACAACCTGATGTTCCACAGCTTGCTGTGCTGTGCTTAATCCCTCAGTTGTGTCCAACTCTTTGCGACCCCACGGACTGTAGCCGGCCAGGCTCCTCTGTCCATGGGGATTCCCTAGGCAAGAATACTGGAGTGGGTTGCCATGCCCTCCTTCAGGGGATCTTCCCAACTCAGGGACTGAACCCAGGTCTCCCACATTGCAAGCAGATTATTTACCAGCTGAGCTACCAGAGAAGCCCCTATTTACTCTGGAAGCCTAGTCAAGTTCTTGGAGGGAAATGTCATGATACTATGGGCCCCCTGTGACTGGGTCCCCCTGGAGCCTTTAACTCACAGGGTTGTCTGCACCAAGCCTCCAGCAACATAGTTACACTTGGTTGTCCTACTCCAGCACTGGTCCTCACAGTAGCTCTTGAGTTTCTGTTGGGGTAAACTGTGGCTCCTTATATTCGTCTGTCTCCCCAACCCTGGTACACAGTGCTTAATCCAATATCCTCCCTTCTTTGGGGTCCAAGAACCATTTTATGGTCTGTGTGGCTTAACCTTTCAGGACAGTGGCAACGTCCAAGCTTTTAACATGTAAACCAGAAACTAGATGTTGAATATACATTACTTGGCTTTGAGTAATCATGTATCTTGGGGTAGTCTCTTCCTTTCCCCCCATCACCTACATAAGGAAGGGCTGTTTCAAGAGATAAGCCTAAAGTTTTCAAAGCTTCTGTGTTTTAAGTACTGTCCCTGTTAAGAACACAGATGGAATTATCATGGCAGTTGCAGGCCGAGCATGTGGCTCATGACGACCAGTTACACAAAGAACTCTAGAAAGCATCACATGGCCTAAAATTCTCATACTCCTGGGTCACTACTTCCCTCTCCCTCTGTCATGAGGGCTTCCTATGAATTTGTTTTTCCATGACACGATGATCGAAGATGCCAATCACGTCCACCTCTTCCCCAGAAGCTTTGTTTTGAGGTAGAATTGGCCAAATGATAAAGTATACAACATGACTTCCACTGTAATCATCACAACCAACCCACTACACACATCACCTCACACAGTTGCCATCTTTGTGAACATACTGTACTGTGGACTGGAAATGTGCTGGGAGAGCCAGTCTTAACCTGATTGCTTACAGCATTTCTCCCTGCCCTTCCCTTGCTGATTGTGAGGCCCACCCACCAGACTTTTCTCCATGGCAGCAGCATCTGCTTCTGTTCTCTGATTTCTGTGTTTAAGTGTTCCCAGAGATGCTACAACTTCCTTCACTTGGGCTGGCTTCTAGGCTGCCCCATCCCAGGTCCCATACTATTGCCTCCAAAACATCTGACCCTCTCTCCTTATTTCTGTCTAGGTCAGTACAGAGAAGGCAATGGCAACCCAATCCAGTACTCTTGCCTGGAAAATCCCATGGATGGAGGAGCCTGGTAGGCTGCAGTCCATGGGGTCGCTAAGAGTCGGACATGACTGACCAGCTTCACTTTCATTTTTCACTTTCTTGCATTGGAGAAGGAAATGGCAACCCACTCCAGTGTTCTTGCCTGGAGAATCCCAGGGATGCGTGAGCCTGCTGGGCTGCCATCTATGGGGTCACACAAAGTTGGACACGACCGAAGCGACTTAGCAGCAGCAGCAGGTCAGTACAACTGTAGCCCTTCTTGGTTATGTTGGCGTGTTTCCCAAGCTTGCTTTCTTTGTCCTGACTATAGAATCTACCACACTGGGATCTATGGCTTTGTGAAGTCCTTAATGTGTTCAAGAACCATTTGATGCCCAATTGTTCACTCTTCACATTCTCTTGATATAACTGAAGCCTTATAACAGAACTAGATGTATCAGAATCTCAACCAGATTCATGACCACTGATGACTATTGGCATTCCCCAGTGTGATCTCAGGTTCCTGTTGCTGTAGTCCCCTCAACAGACAAATGAGCCCAAGAACATATCTTCTTGCCATATTTCCTCCTTACTCCAGACTCAGAAGCCTATGGGAACAAGAGTAGCTCTAAAGTAGAACTGTGGAGTTAGAGTAGCAGCTTCAGCAGGTCAACAGCTGCTCAGCATTGGGGCATGGTGTTGAGTGAAGGACACCTCCACTATTGAGGTCTTGGATGTACTAGCTGAGTGGAGAGAGCTCCAGGAGCCCTATCAGTCCAAGGCATCTCACTCCCCCAAAATGGGAAAGTATTTGGCTCTGCTGGTGTTAACTCTGGCAGGGTATCCTTGAGACCTTCATAGGCTTCTGAGATCCCAAGATCTCTGGGATACCTAACTTTGAGATGAAAAGCTTTTATCTCAGAAAGACAGAAACATGGAAATTCCTTTATATTATGGGGTTGGATAAGGAAAGTATCATATGTATCCAGCTATTGGCATCTTCTGTCTCTAGGAGAAAGTCAAGTTTCAGGTTGGCTTTCTGATTGAGAGATGAGTTGACATCCTGCACCCAGATAGATTGGACCAACCTGGGGATGTGTCACATAGATCCCTACGTCCACTAAAGAAGACAGCCATCACTGGCTTTGCCTCAGGCTAGGGACATGCCCAGGTATGACTGCATCATGTGCCTTGATGTTCTCACCTTCCATGTATGCTCCCTAGGGTGTACACTCAGAGTAAAATACAACTGGATGTTGGAACCTGGGACTTGAGGCGTGAGAATGAGGCTTAGCTTGCATTATCTCTAGCCTGCTGAGCCCAGGATGATCCTTTCCTGTGGTCCAACTTATCTGCTGGATCCAAAATCTGGGTTTTCTTGTGGAAACATGTAGAAACTTGAGATCCCTGTCCCTGGGAGTTGGGGCATCAGGATGAGATATAGTATACATCACTCCTCTGGTCTGCTAAGCACTGGTCTGATTTCTTGCTGTGGTCCAACTCTTCTGCTGGATCTAAAACCCGGTTTCTTTACTTGTAGAAACCTGGGACCCCCATCCCTGGGATGTGTGGCATCAGGATGGAGAATAGATTGCTTGCCTCTGATGCTGAGCGTAGGTCTGATCCTTTCCTGTGGTCTGGCTTTCCTGCAGGATCTAAACCTGGGTCTTTTGTAGAAACCTAGCACCCTTGTCCCTCGGGCTTGAGGCATGAGGATGGGATGTAGTTTAGACATCTTCTCTGGTCTGTTGAGCTCAGTATGATTCTTTCCTGTGGTCCAGTTTCTTCTTTTAAACTAAAAAATTGTTATTTTTTTTTCTTATAGAAACTGGGGACCCCATCCCTGGGACTTGTAGCATGGGAATGAGATGTAGCTTGTATTTCTTCTTTGACCTTCTGAGCACAGGTCACTCGTCCTGTGGGCAGTTTTCTGTGACTCTGAATGTGGGATTTTGTGTTTTATAGAATCAACCTTTCCACAGATCATTTCACAATATGAATAGAACAGACCTTGGCACAGTCTGTCAGGACAGACTGTTGGTAAATGTGCTTAGTTTCTTTGCTTCACATCTAAGTACGTGGCCAGTGTCTGGACAGGCAGGTGTGGGTGTGAATACAACTCTAACACCTTGTACTGACTTCCAGGCTATATATGAGAATTGTCTTAATCATAAGATCTTAAAGCTTTCATTTATTCTCTAACCTGAGAAAGAGAGTCAAATTCGGAGCATAGGTATGCCCCTGGGCCACTTCTCCTTGAAGTTGAACTGATAGGTACAGGAGGCATACTAGGTCATAAATTGTTTATAAACTGCTGGTACTATAAGGCCAGTGGCCAGAGGTCTAGATGTGATGGCATATTCTTTTCTAGGCATCCCTGGTCTCTGGACAATGGATTGGCCTCACAGTCCTAGGGCTAAGTGACAAGAGATCTTAGGAAGCAGTATAAAGGTTCTTCCTGATATAGCTCCCTCTATGAGACCCAGAACCCGGGGGACTAAGAATGTCTCATTGGAAAAATTAGGGTTCCTTGGACTATGCTGGCAGTTCAGTTGTCTAGACTTCAGGATGCTAAAGGACTAACTCAGCTAGGGTGGCTAGCTTCCTTGGGTCCACCTTGGAAGGTTGATACTTACCGTCCATCAGGGGCAGGCTTCATTTACATGGGTGTTACCCAAAAGCTAAGGCAAGAGTAGGACCTCCAAAGAAATAGGTAGTAGCACTGGAATTCTGATGGGAGTGCTGTCCATATCAATAGGTAACAAGGAAAAATCTGGACTCTTGCTCCTAGCCCTTCAGAATGCCCTTGCAGAGGAATTAACAAAGGCTGGTGAGTCACTAGAGTGGATTTGTGCTAAACAAAGAGTCCCATGGTACCAAAGGAGACAGCCACATAGAGAACATGGCCAGGAATGGGACCTGGACTGACCCATTGATAGGGACATACACAATACATACAAGACACTTCCTGGGTCTATGAAGAAAACTCTTCTTAGAATTCTTTAAAGCTTGGATATTGGGTCCATTGTTCCAACATACCCTGGTTGAAGTGAAATATCATGATTTCCCTCTAATACCTGAAGGTCTATTCTAGAATTGGTTTCTAGGGATGATGCAGATATGTTATTTGAGATCCTTAAAGTCCAATCCCTTCTCTTTGAAAGACTTTTACCTACCTTAGGTAAAACACAAAACATACTTGGATATGCAGCTATGTGGGGCTGATGAGATCATGATGATCAATCTCTAGATGGTCTACAATGTCACTTTCTTCTGCATTGTTTCTTTCCTGTCACAGATGCTGTCATTGAGCTGCTGAATCTTCTAGCACCTTGCTGAGTCATTGAGTTGCTGAGTCTTCTAGCAGGTGAGTTCACCTTGCTGGGAGCCCTTGAAGAAAGCTCTACTCTCTGCCTGTGACTCAGGGTGTTCTCTCTGGGGCCCTCCTACTCACATTCTGCTGCCCTGTTAAGTGGGCTCTTTTGGACTCTTTTTCTCCCCTTTCTGACTTTAGGATTTCTAGAGCCATCAGGCTGATTTGGGATAGTTCTGTATTGGTATTTCCCCTTATTGATGCTGCTTCAACTAGGCAACCTCATCACTGCTTCCCACAAGCTAGATGCAGGCTCTTGCCTGCCAACTAGGTCATGGCACCTAGTCACTTGACATGTAGGCACTGAAGTTCCCAATGGGTGAGTTCAGATTTAGGTTTATTCACCACAGGCTGCACCACCCAGAAACAGAGGTAGAGGCACCATTGGAATCATGGGCATAGTCCGTATCAGGCTTGTGAGGACCTAGTTAACTTTCAGCAGCATCTCTTTAAAGAGCTTTTGTGCTTTCACTGAGAGGTTTCCAGGGGTGCTATCCTGGGGAAATCAGCCACTTTGAAATAAATGGAGCTTCTAGTTGATTGTGCTGGTGCACACCCTCCAAGTGTGCATGAAACGTTGGCACTGCAGCACCACCTTGGGCAGCAGATATAGCAGTGAATGAGAGAAAGGCCCCTGCCTCCAGATGAGTGAGGCTGTCTTTCAAGAATGCTGCTGAGGGTCAGGCCAACTCCTGGAGGCAGGCTCATAGAATCCTGCTCAGACTGGCTATGGCTTATGTGGAGCTGATGCTGACAGCACCCATGGGGCATCTGAGGCAGGTCCTCTGGACTCCACCTTCACGTGCTGATGTAATAGTGAGAACTTCAGCCATGGAGACTGCTGAGGACACATGCTCCTAGACGGTGAGGTAGCATCTTAGACTATGCCCAAGCCTCTGGCAGGCCTTGCCCTGATGATGACTTTGTGCCCAAAGGAGCAGATTGACTTTTTGAGTCATCCATACTCAAGGCTGTTCCTGAATGTTGCTGACCCTAAAAGGTCCTTCTGTGCAAATACACTTAATGCTAGAGGTGACAGGTAAAATTCCACATGTGAGGCCACTGCTGGCATCTGTCCTCCCCTGGCCAGGGAGTTGGAGGGAGGGGGCAAGCGTTGTTCTCATTCAAAGAATTCTTCAGCCAGTGTGGTAGGGATGTCGTTTCTGTTAGTGTGACATGCAGTGCCTGTGATAGGAACAGGACATCTTGCTGTTAGTTGATGATCAGAGACCATCTCTATGCCCTCTTTCCCTTTCGCCATCATCACAGGTCACATGAGTACCTCACTGACATGATATAAATGGAAATGCTGTCACTTCTGGTCAAGGGCCATGAAGGATAGGTGTGCTTTCCTCAAGTTCTTGTGCAGAGATGACCCTAAAAGCTATGTATTCTGATGGCATAGCTGAAGGGACCATTCCTGCCTGTACTAGTAAGAGAGCCTTGCACAAACCACTGTACCCTTATGAGACTTGGGCCAAAAATAAACCTTTGTGTTAAGCCATCTAGAACTGAGCTACGAGACCATAACTTAGCATTACTTGGACTGATAAATGATCCCTGAGGACTGGGGGATACTCTCCCAACCAACTCCATTTCTGCCCATCTCTGACTTGGCTGTGACAGCCATTACTGCTTCTGGGACAAATCCAGATTTCCAGAGCTGTCAGCCTAGGGCCCAGGCCGTGTGCAGGCTTAAGTGCCTTGCTCTTCCCTCTACTTCTGGTACGATACCACGTGGTCTTGTCTCAAGGACCCACTACTTACTTCTTAGGCAATCCCCTGGAGGACAGTACAGACTGTCTCTACTGTGGTACAAGCTGAAGCTAGTACACCAGATTTTCTACAGAATTCTCAAGCTAGTAAGAACTCTTTCCTTACACAAGTGGATGAAGATGACATCTTCTTAGAAAGTACAAAACTAGATCTTGGCCTAGAACTTTAAAGGGAAGCATTTGAACATTCTGCCACAAGAATTCATAAAGCCAAAATAGTGGAAAACCAACACTTGGTATCCACTTAATGTTTTGCTTAATGTTGTTGCTTCTACCCTTCTTCAATGTATAGGGCTTTAGCCAGGTGTTAGTCTGATTCTCTGGCACTTATGTAGTCTTGTGGGTTCTTCCAATTGTAAAAGCACAAACCAATCTGTTACCCATTTGTATTGGTACCTTGATCTTATCAGGGGTGAAGACTAAAACTCTCCTACCTTGCCACTGGGTCTCTTTATATTCCTCCCTGGCCCACCTGTAAACTTGCAGAGTTGATTCCCTAAGGAGAATTCCTGAGACTCCGAGTGGCTGATGGTTGATAATCAGGCAGGCAGAACAGGTACCAGTACCAAGAGGGTAGGCTTCTGCTGCCCCATGGGCTATCCTAGGCCAGGGCAAAGCAGCCCCTAGGAGGCAGGAGCTGTGGTGAGGCCCCTGGGATTATCACCTGGGGGCCTCACTGGTCAGAAGATATGGCAGCCTGGGCTGGAGGGTCAGGGATGCATGCTGGGTTCTTGCCTCATTCTTCCTCGCCTGGGTGCAGAGCCCTACTCCTGCAGCATATCTCTGTGAGGGTAGCTTCTCACCCTCCTTATGAGTCTGTTTTTCACTCTGGTATAGAGAAGAGAGGGGGGAAGCAGGAGGGGATACAGTGAAGGAGCATCTGAAAACCTGGTCTCTGTCCATACTCTGTATGTATGGGGGCCAATTGTTCCGGTCCTTCTGGCCTTTTCCAGGTAGCATTTCCTGACATCCCTGAAGCAGTGTTACCTGACTGGTGACCAAAGCTGATAGTACTGAGCAGGGTGTTTGAATACTTTTCTCTATTATATATTCTTTCAGGCTCCTCTCTTCTAGTAACTCCCAGGCTAGGGGGGCTGGACAACCTGGGTTCCCAGGGCCCAACCCTGCACAGATTTGTCAGTGTGATTATCATCCCTTAATTCCATTAAAGTCAGGTTTGACAACAGTCATCCCGGGGGTCTTCAACACCTGAGTGAACCTTGAGGTTTTTGAGGGCATCGTGGGCATAGGTAATGTCTGAGGCCACCCAGCAGATGCCTGACCACACGCATAGTTCTGGAGATCTTAGCAAGAGGTCTGTTTACTAACTTGTCAACTCTCTGGGTATAGTGAGTCAAGACAGCAGGAATACAGAGAGGTCCATCTAGAAACTTTCATCTGGAAGTCAGTGGGCAGTCCTGGACACTTCCATTACAGATCTTTCTGACTAAAATATGAGGAGCCTGCCCCAGGGTTGGAGGTGAACAGGAAAGAAGCTACTGCATTAAGTCAATGGTATGCAGGGATTTGAGAAGGAAGGAGCGACAACCCTTATAGTGCAGGAAAAAAAAAAAAGAGGCAGTGTGAGGAGCTATGAAGAAGAAATTCAAGGCTGGCCCAGAATAAGGACTGAACTTATAAGTCCAGGGACTTCCCTGGTAGCTCAGATGGTAAAGCATCGGCCTGCAATGCGGGAAACCTGGGTTCGATCCCTGGGTCAGGAAGATCCCCTGGAGAAGGAAATGGCAATCCACTCCAGCACTCTTGCCTGGAAAATCCCATGGACGGAGGACCCTGATAGGGTACAGTCCATGGGGTCGCAAAGAGTCGGACACGACTGAGCGACTTCACTTATAAGTCCAGAGGTGTCACCACATACTTCCTGCCTCTTTCATATACGCCTGACACCTCAGGTGCCGTGTCTATGGAAACAAGACTAGGCCTGACTGGGAGGCCTGGCATGCTGATCTCTCTGAGGCCTAAACCTGGTGTATAAGTAGAATAGGTATATTCATCTTGAGTGACTACATTTGCAGTTGGCTTATTGAGGGTGGGGTGTGTAGTGGTGACTGGGGATGATGAGCTGAGTTCAAGGGATTCCCTAGTGTCTCTGTCAGGCCTTGACGATGGTCCCAAAGCAACCAGGTAGTATTCATAAACATGTTCCAATAGTTGACTAAACCATGGTACCTTGAGGCCAGCCGCCCATTGGACTCCCACAGCTCTGAGGCCCACGCTCACTTAAGAAGCAGAAAAGCTCCCTAAGTCCAGATAGAACACTATGGGATGCAGAGGAACTGCCTTGGGGAAGGAGCTTGTCTCATGCTCCTCAGACCCCAGGACAACCTGGAAGATAGGGCTGGATGCTCAAGTACCTAGTCTTGTGAGTTTCTCTGAAGAAATGAGGATAGAGTATCTTGTAGCAATTTCATAATTTCTAAGAGTTCCTCAGTGAGTGGCATCCTCAGTAAGGATGCCAGATAAAAAGGTGGTACGACCCCAACTTGGAAAATGGGGTTGACTATAGGAACTTAAGCCAGAGTCAGACCATGTCAGGTCTCTTGGGCTGGGTTGAAGACCCTGTTATATGCCCTTTGAACGCTTGGATCCTATAAAAGGGATTTAAGCAGGGGCAGGAGGCCAGTGACCAGATAAGACTATCTTTAAAAATAACTCAGGATTTTAGATGAGAGCCTGGCTGGACTTCAGTGAAAACTTCTGGTGACCTCTTAGAAAGTTGTAGCTCCTCAGGTGAGAGGGGGAAAAAACTTGGGGTAGGGAAGTCAGAGTGAAATAGATGGGTTCAAGAAATTCTTAGGAGGTAGGACAGAGTCAGTTAAAGGAGAAAGGCAGAAAACAGCTTTTGGTCATCTAGAGATTATCTTTAGGTCCACAGCATGACATCAGCTGAGGCATCCTTCTAGTTCCTTAGAAGCAGAAACAAATTCAATATAGGGAAATCTTGGTTTGAGTTGCTCAAGTGAGAATGTCCAGCAGGAACAGAGAGCCCTGGAGATCAGGAACAGTCTGGGCAGGAGGCAGTTACTGGTGTGCTGATGGAAATAGAAGATTGGCAAGCATGAAATCAGACTACAAGCTGAGAAGCAGGCCTAAGAAGGAATCCTGTAAACTGTCACCTCTTCTGTCCAGGGTTTATAACTGGAGACTGAGCAATAGGGACGACAATGGAATTATCCTTAGGGGATAATTACCTGTAGGCTACTGGAGCCCTCAGGAAGAATGTCAAGGTAGGGGAGGATTATAAGACTGGGGCACACAAAGTGAGATGGAGAATGGGCTGCTCAGCTATGTCTTAAAAAAAAAAAACAATTATAGAAGGTTAAAAAAACACAATTATAGAAGGTCTAGTTTAGAAACATATTCTATGGATATAACTATAGATAGAAAGTATCCAGCAGCAGGTAAGCTGAAGCTAGAGAAGGATGTCTTATTAAAATAAGCCTCCTGAGAAAGAAGTGTTTGCATTAGACTTTCCCTTAAGCTTCTGTCACTGTGTTAATGGTACAGAGGGGCTAGTTAGAAGCTGGCTGCTGATCTTACCCCATGGAAGCCCTCTGGGTTCTGTCTTGGTGGATGTCTGAGGCCAGGGACCAAGGTAGATACCTGGGAAACACGCCACACATAATCTGAGGCAGGCATCTCCAGGATGCCCAGGAGCCACCTTGGAGAGAACTTGTTCTAGAATCTAGACAGAAAGCAGGGCCTTATTACAGTTCAGGACTGGACCCAGTGCTTTTTTTCACTCATTTCCCATCTCTTCAGAGTTTAACTGCAGTAGGTAGTGGCATCTGGGGACCCAGGCTATGAGCATCCTGGCTTCTGGCCCGCTCAGTGCTGTATGGAAGATTGTCTTCAGAGCCTTCTTCCTGGTTCTCTTGAACTTGTTCACTTTCCCTTTAATCTGTGATCTCTGTTCATGCTAACCATGGAGATAAAGTCAACGGCAGTCATGGCTCTTGGCATCTGGGCACTTTGTCTACTTGTGTGTTGTCTCACAGCTATGCCAGGCACTGGGACTCATCTCATGAGATCCGTTCGGATCCCAGTTGGGCTGGTGGTTTCTCTTCAATCTGTTTTTTCCTCTCCTGCCTCTGAGTCCCAGTTTTCATCTGTTGCCCATAATCTAGTGGGTTAGGCATCTAAGGTCTATAAATCTGTCTAATTAAATCTCAGTTTACCCTTCACCTTAGACATGTGGCTCAGGTTCTGGCTGAAAGAAATAAATGAGGCTGGAATTTGTCAGGGCTACCCCTTCACTAAATTTACTTGTGTAAGCACCTCTCTTTCTTGCCTCTTTTCCCAGGCCATGTCTCCTAAGAACTCTTGGCCCCAGGGGTTGCTTTAGAACTCTTATGTAGGAAGACCTTGGCACTTGTCATGCAGCTGTGTATGTGGAATATCACCTAAGCAGTAGACCATGAACTTGGCATGCTTGGTGTTAGTAGAAATCATGAAGAGACTACGGTCCCTTAATACTGTTGCTTTAGTCCCATTAGAGAAGCTGAGACTTCAAGAATACACCTTGACCAGAAGACCACAGAAGACAAACACTTGGTCTTCCCTTGGACAGAGACCAGAGTTGGCCCATAGCCTGGTCCCCACTGTCCTGCCATAGTTACTTCAGGATTTGTCTGTCCTACTTTACTCTGCTTGGATCAACAGCCAAGGTCACTTAGGAAGCCTCCTTAAACATCTGTCCCACAGACCTTCCAAGCCTGTCACCCTATAACACATCACCTAGGGACCTGCTTCTCTCTTCAACCTGAGAAACTTCCTGGGGAGGTCTATCTTCTATAGAAATTTCACACACAACTACTGGACATCAGCTTTGTCATGGCCTGGAGTGTAAGAGAGCCAAATCTCTGCCTTTAGGGAGCTCAGAGTAATGAATGACAGGTCACAGTAGTATGTGACATCCCTGGGCTATAACAGGTATGTGCCAGTTAAAGCCTAAACTCAGCACGGGAGGCTTACCAGAAAGCTCTGGTTCTGATTCAGGGCTTAGAATTGCATTTCTCCCCAAAGAGCGTCTCTGAGAAGCTTTGTGCATAGGCTGGGGACTGCCTGCACCTTGCATAGCCTCTCTCAGGGCTGGGCGCCGCCCAGCTTAGCTTCTAGTTGGAAGCAGGAATATACACTCAGGTACGCACTGGCTCACAGGGCTGTATCTGCTCAACAAACGCACACTGTGTATGGCAGGGTCTCTCTCAGAGGGGAAACATGGCTTAGGTTTTCATCTCTACTCAACCTTGCTGGCTCCCCTTCATTCTCTCCCATGCACACTTCCTCTTGAACTTGACCCTGAGTTGCTAAAAGTCCATCCAGAGTAGGTTCCTGATTCCTGCCTGCTTTGGGTAGGGACCCTGGATCAAGCCTTTGGCTGCCTTTCTGTACCTCAGCATTCTCTGTATACCAGGATCCATCCCAATTCCCTGCTGCCCATAAGATATGTTCTCCATGGCTCCTTCATCTTTCTCTTCTACTCTCCTTTCTTGGTCCTCAGACTTGACTAACATTTTCCTTGCAGCCTGGCACCTGGTCTCCTTACTATATTCTACTTCTTGCTTCTGACCTCTTGGTCTGGCTGCTGCCCCTCAGGCTGCTTTGGCCCCCTTTCTGGCAGTCTACCCCTCTGGTTTTGCTGCCAGTACCTGTCCTGTGATGGTTTAGACGTCAGGTCTCCTCCTTGAGCCAGAGTCTGTGTTCATAGGTGTCAAATGTACTAGTTTTACATCTAGACATCTTTCCTTTCTATCCAAGAGTGAGACCAAAGCTCCCTAAATTTGCAAGAAGAGAAAGTTGTAGCCTTGCTGTGGGCACTGACTCTCCAGGAGTGGCATATGTATCTTTCTTGTGACCCTTGGTTAGGCAGTGCCTGGGACCTTAGCAGCTGGATCTGTTGGCCTGGGCTGGCAAGGGTGGCAAAGCCCAGACACAGAGAGTGCTGGGCTAGAGTGGTGGCTGGTCTTGGCACAGACTCTAAGGGTGTCCAAAGAATATCATGCACAGCCAGAGCAAGGGGTACAGACTGGACTCCCTTTGAGCCTTGTACCCTCCCCACCCTTTGCATATCTCCAAAGGAATGGTTTTCAAAGTATAATAGAACAGGGTCTTGGAATACTGAGCATGGATCTACCTCCATGTACAAGATGGTTTGCCTCTGGCCTTCTAGACTAGCATACCCAGGAAGTGAGTATTGTAGGCCTGGAGAGTGTAGAGACAGGACCTCCACAGACTTCTTGCAATTCTGGCCATAGGATGTGCTGAGGCTGAAGTAGGAAGAACAACCCAGACAGAAGGCATCAGTTAAGTGTAGGTGATAAGCAGATGGAAGGGATGATACTTCTGGGATCTGTCTGGATCCAGGCAGCATTTCTGGGGATGGGAGAATTTGTTCACAAATGGCAAAATTGGAAAATGTAGGGGAAGAGGCTGAGACAGTATCGATATTAGAAGTTCTAGTTTTCCCTATAAATCTGAGGTTTGGTCAAGCATGGAACAGAACACAGGATAATAGAATCATAGCACAATTCATGGTTGCTAGAGTCAATCTCGCCTTGGAGGGTTTGAGCCAGAGGGCTCTCATGGACAAGACAGGGACAGGTCTATGTAAGCATCTCTCGTTCCCCAGCTGAGATGTGATGAAGTACATGGTGTCCTAGTCATGCTTTCCAGCACTGAAATGTAATCGTCTGGGAGGTAGAAATAGGCCACTAGTGCTAGACCTTGGTAGAAAGAAGTCTTGAGGCATTCTCCTGGGTTCTATGGCCTCCTGACTTCTCTATCTCCCCACAGAGAGATCAGTGTTGCTCAGAAAGTCTCTGACACAGTGAAGTCCTAGTAGTAGGGATCTAGAACACAGATCTCGAACCTGTTTCTGGCAGAGGGCACTCTAAGTGAAGCCTGTCCAAGCCATCACATACACCTGGCTTCAGCCCCACACTGAGACCACAAGAACAATAACCCTTAAACACAGGAGTGCCTTTCTCCAGCCTGAGGCTTTCAGAGGGATGAAGGGGTATGTGGGAGGGTGGGCCGGAGGCAAGAGATTGGGACTGGGAGAACCAACCCTTTACAACAATGATAGCCAGACCTACACATAGTGACCAAGGTGGTGGAAGGAGGTACGGCCTCCTTATGCGTGTATACCCCCAATTTGTGGACTTCCTTTGGAAAGCAATAAAGGCCACTGGGCGGACTGATCTGGCCTGGAACGCTGGCAGTTACGAGAAGGTGCTGGAAGTAGTACTACTTCTACTAGAAGCAGAAGTAGTACAAAAGTAGTGAAGTTTTGTAGAAAATGTCTCAAGTCAAAAGTGTGTCTGTGTTTGAAACAGAACTTGTATCAGCAGCTGAGCTGGAATCGAAGCTGGAGACACTATGCTTGGACGCAGGCCCTTGGTCCGCATGCAGGCAAAGCACTGTGCGTCATTTTGATCATGGGGGCCCTGCAGCTGGTCATCACATCAGGATGCTGAACAGACAGTAGATTCCAGTCACTACTATGGAGCAGCCTAAAGATCTTCCCAGAAGGCATGGGATTGCCATACAAGAACCAGGGATCTCTTCCATCTGACCAGGCTGGTGCACACAACAGCTCTAGACAGATAACCGAGAAGGCCAAGTCACCTCCATCCACAGGACTAGCAGCCCTAGGAGGATTTGCACCCAACTACCCACTTGGCTGCTGCTCCATCTGAGAACCTGCAGTAGCTTCACACAGACTGCAGGCCTGGTGCTGAAGCAAGACTGACACTCAGCAGAAGTGGCTTCTCACTGAGGCCCAAAGCTTTCCCTGTGTCCTTCTACAGTGCATGGACATCTATTCAGGTAAAAATCCCATATGTACACTGGAATTTGGGTCTCTGCATGTATCTAACCCACACCATATAGTACCTTCCATTCCCAAATGTAAGGTCCCAAGGGCACCCATTAGTATCACTAGGGGTTAGAGTCTTGTGCTAAAAAGATAGAGCATCTCAGCACAAATATCACCATGGTGGGAGACTTAGACTCAGTAACCAGGACCACTGCTCTGACCTCTGCTTCATCTCTGTATGTTCCAGAATTCTTGGGAAACATGGAAGGAAGACTTGGGCCAAAGCCAATATGAAGGACAGAAAATGTAGCAACCGCATTTGGCTAAAGGCCAAGAATGAATAGATCAGGGCCTTCGGGCATGAAGGCATGCCTGGAAGGCATGGGCCAGCATACCATAGCCTCCAGCTTCAGGAGGTTCCCTTGTGAGCCCATGGCCTGGGGGTGGGGAGACATGGGCCCTGAAGTAGCATATAACATATCCTATATCCCTACTTCTGCACTAGCATATGGCTGTGGCTGAAGGGCTGCAGGTGGAACAGGAATGCTATGGTCACAAAGAGCTGGGGTGAAGGAGGGCTGAACACTGCAGACTAGATCCCTGGGTATCACACTGGCCAGGCTATAAAGCCCTTTCTTTTCTCCCACACCCTGCTTTCTACCCAGAGTCTGGCACTGCCTGGGACCCTAGTGGTGGTAACCTTGTAGCTCAGTCCCTTGGCATGGAAGCTGGTCTTCTCATGGTGGCTGTGGCCTGGCTTCAGGGATGCTTCCTCAGTGGCTCTATGGACAAAGGCATTCCAAAGGGCAGAAAACCAGTAGAGCATCCTCTGTCTGAAGTCTGGACTGTGGCCCTCCCTTAGGTGTGGCAGAGATGGCAAGGAACTTCCATTCTGTGTGAACAGGTGAGAGCCAAACCTGGGGAGGTCAGGGTTGTGTGGATAAACTAGCCATGCTGGCTGTCTCTGACCACTTACTGTCTGATCCCTCTGCCTCTGCTTGGATTTTTAACCTTTTGGTCCTAGTGGGAAACAGCACCCACTTGGCACTAAGGAAGCAAACTTGGATACCCCTTCTTGCAGGTAGAACAGACACAGGACTCAGGCTGCATCAATATGCCCTCCCTGGATTTGGAATAGAAGCCAAGGAGGCAAAACTTCAAGGACTCTGGATGGTAACCTTCTCTCTGCTGACTGTGACAAATGCAAAAAGATCAAGCTTCAGGCGGCCCTGAAACTGGCCACATCTGTCATAAGCAATGTCAGCGGGAGAAGCCAGCGTCCAGCGGAGGGGTTGAGGTGTTCTCACCAGAAAGGCCTGCTGTGTGGCAAACTTCAGCTCTCCTGAGGATTCTACAAGCCACCCCCAGTCTTCATGAGTTCCTTTCTCTGCTTACATTGGCCAGAATAGGTTTTCATTGTCTTATAACCAAGGACCTTGCCTGAGAGAATTGCAAGCTGGACTGGCTGGCAAGGAACTAGACCTTAAAGGAAATGGACTGCATTCTGGCCTACTAGGGGCTGAAGGTGGAGACAAGTCAGCTGGTATGGAGGTGTGAGATTCTCACAGCCTGTGGTGTGTGGAAACTGAACAGTCACGAGAGCAATGGGCTTTAAGCTGCCCAGAGGCCACTCAGCTTGGCCTTGTCAGCATCTTTCATGCTGCTCAAAGGGAGAGGTTTGTCACCCAAAGCCATGCTTCAGTGAACACACTGCTGCTGGGCCTTCCTTACATCCTCTTTTCGGTAAGAAGTCTAACACTTGGTAGGCAGCTTTGGTTTTTGAAGACAGCATGTGCCATAATTGTCCTGGCTGGGGTGGTGACCTAAAAAGACTGACTTTAAGTGGGACCCAGAACAGGACACAGCTCTGCCCCTTGGTTCCCAGCATCCAGTAGAATGTTGGTGTCCAAGTGTTTATAGCAAATCAGAGTGAATTATAGAACTCCTGGGAAACCCTGATAGGGGTGTCCATTGAGATTCTCCTAAGGTTTTAGGGCTGCCTTCTGCAAGTAACTGTTCTTGAAGTGGTACTTAACTTGTTATTTTGTCCCTGGTAGAAAGTGGATACTGTCTATAAGAATAAGCTGTGATGTACCCAGCCATCATTAGGCATGTCCAGTGACCCATCAGATGGAAGTCCTATGTAACAGCAGGTCCAGGTAGGTCTTAATAACACATGTAAATTACATGAGGACTTGGATAACATAATGGCTAAACCTACTACATCAATCCATTCCTATCTTATGGAGCAAAATCTAGACATGGGTGTAGATAATATACTAGTATCAGCTGGATAGTGTTCTAGCCCCACTCAAGGTGACCTTGAAGGACCACAGAAAAGGAAGCCTTTCTAACAGACAGGACTTTGGGCAGGCCATTTTATCTCTTGCCTGGAAAGGCACATGGTCTAAAAGATCTACAAAAGGTTAAGGCTATCACTGCTGGTCATGGACTTGGGAGCAAGACTATATGATTAGTGACAAGGAGACTTAGGGAAGAAGTACATGGGTAAGATTCTTCAAAAATATCCAAATTGTGTTGCTATCCCTTGAGAATGCTTACAAAGGCCCCATTCTGGAGAAGGTTCTCAGTTAGATGAGCTAGGTAGTCTGCCCTCTGATTGATCAGCCTCTTTCTTCAGGTACCACAGTGCTTGATTAAAAGACTCATGAATGAAGTGATGGGAGCAAGATCAAAACCAGGCATGGGTCAAATTAAATTTCTCATAAGGACTGACCTGACAGCTACTGAGACCAACTGGCCAGCAGCAATGACTCTGAACCCCTGATAAAGTATCAATACATAAACTTGGGAAAGCAGTCAGCTACCTGATGGTGGGTTCCCTTCATCAAACTCTTAGAGCTATTTGCCATTACTGAAACAGATAAATCCAAGGAATTATACCTTTCCCTACCCACCAAGTATTGTAAAACCATCCACAAACTTGAATATCCTCTATCCACTGCATCTGATGAAGGAACTAGTTTCTTAGAATAAATCAATAGGATGAAGCCCATGGACTCCTCTTGTGTTTGCATGTACCCCACCTCCCAGAAGCAGCCAGCCATAAAGGACTGTGGAACAGCCCATGGAAAGTCCCATCATTGTGCTACATTGGATTCAGCACCCGGGAGGTTGGAACACTATCAGAAGGTGTGGTATATGGTCTAAACCAGAGACTGATGGGATGACTCCCTTGTGGACGGATTGCTTGGATCTAGATACTGGATGGTGGGAAAGAATGAGAACCCCTCACTGTAACAAAGGTCCTATTCATTAAATTTCCCCTTCCTACATTTCTGGACTCTGCTAGTTTAGAGGCATTAGTAGGTAAAAGAGGACTTAGCTAGATAATACAATTATCATTGAAATAGAAGTAGAGAAAGGCTGTAGTCATTTCTCTGCTACTTTGAACAGGAAAGAGGGGTGGTTTACAATATTGGCTGGGGTGATCTTATCCAAGAAAACAAGATGATTCTATGCAGTAGAGGCAGGGAGTGTACAGGCACAATCCAGGCGATCCCCTGCCAAGACATCTCATACTCTGGTGGGTTAATAGACCACAGAAACCTCTGCTAGAGGTTCTATCAATGGTATGATTCTCAGTAATGAAGGTGTGGGTCATTCCACCATCTAATAAGCTGAAGTTTAAGGCAAAGGGAATAATGAAGTCTCTTTTGGAAGATGAGTCACAAATAACCATGGCCTTGTACTTGTTTTAATAAAATGTCCTTACAATGATCTGTGTTTATCCTCTTTGCAGTGATAAGTTTACCTTATATAAGGTATGATGGGGACAGTTGACACTCTAGTCCATAGGTCACAATATGACAGGGTTGGGGTAAACCTAAGTATTACCTCATATTGGATTATAACAGAATATAGCTGACTTGGATACTCCCCTTGCTAGGGGACCAGAGGATGAGTATCTAACCCCCATTGTATCACACTTCCTTGAAGTATAGGAAGAGTGGATGTTGATGTTTATAGTAAAAGGGGGTGGACTAAAGTGAACATTTAAGGATGACTTACTGTGAATTTGCCCCTCTGTCTAGATGTTTGTCCTCTGAATGTGTCAGTGTCTTACATGAAAGTATCTTCAACTTGTCTCAGCTAATTTTATAGCTTGTGCTTGAAGGTGCAACAGTGGGATCTTGAAGCAGTTCTGGGCTGTGATTTGGGGGGTAGGGAAGGAGGTGGTATTCTGGCTGATTCCTGTTATCTGAGTCATTACCTGGGCTGTATATTCTAATTCAGTTCAGTTCAGTTCAGTCACTCAGTCGTGTCCGACTCTTTGCGGCCCCATGAATCGCAGCACGCCAGGCCTCCCTGTCCATCACCAACTCCCGGAGTTTACTCAAACTCATGTCCATCGAGTCGGTGATGCCATCCAGCCATCTCATCCTCTGTGGTCCCCTTCTCCTCCTGCCCCCAATCCCTCCCAGCATCAGTCTTTTCCAATGAGTCAACTCTTTGCATGAGGTGGCCAAAGTATTGGAGTTTCAGCTTTAGCATCATTCCTTCCAAAGAAATCCCAGGGCTGATTTCCTTCAGAATGGACTGGTTGGATCTCCTTGCAGTCCAAGGGACTCTCAAGAGTCTTCTCCAACACCACAGTTCAAAAGCATCAATTCTGCAGTGCTCAGCTTTCTTCACAGTCCAACTCTCACATCCATACATGACCACTGGAAAAACCATAGCCTGACTAGATGGACCTTTGTTGGCAAAGTAATGTCTCTGATTTTCAATATGCTATCTAGGTTGGTCATAACTTTTCTTCCAAGGAGTAAGCGTCTTTTACTTTCATGGCTGCAATCACCATCTGCAGTGATTTTGGAGTTCCAAAAAAGAAAGTCTGACACTGTTTCCACTGTTTCCCCAACTATTTCCCATGAAGTGACAGGACCAGATGCCATGGTCTTCATTTTCTGAATGTTGAGCTTTAAGCCAACTTTTTCAGTCTCATCTTTCACTCTCATCAGGAGGCTCTTCAGTTCCTCTTCACTTTCTGCCATAAGGGTGGTGTCATCTGCATGTCTGAGGTTATTGAGATTTCTCCCGGCAATCTTGATTCCAGCTTGTGCTTTATCCAGCCCAGCATTTCTCATGATGTACTCTGCATAGAAGTTAAATAAGCAGGGTGACAATATACAGCCTTGACGTACTCCTTTTCCTATTTGGAACCAGTCTGTTGTTCCATGTCCAGTTCTAACTGTTGCTTCCTGACCTGCATACAGGTTTCTCAAGAGGCAGGTCAGGTGGTCTGGTATTCCCATCTCTTGAAGATTTTCCACAGTTTATCGTGATCCACACAGTCGAAGGCTTTGGCATAGTCAATAAAGCAGAAATAGATGTTTTTCTGGAACTCTCTTGCTTTTTTGATGAACTAGCAGATGTTGGTAATTTGATCTCTGGTTCCTCTGCCTTTTCTAAAACCAGCTTGAACATCTGGAAGTTCATGGTTCATGTATTGCTGAAGCCTGGCTTGGAGAATTTTGAGCATTACTTTACTAGCGTGTGAGATGAGTGCAATTGTGCCGTAGTTTGAGCATTCTTTGGCATTCTAATTATTTCTACATGAATCAGTGTTTCTGATCAATGTGGCCATGTGTGACAACACTGAAGATGCTCTGGATCACGTTCTTTGGCCATGGTTAAGCTACTACCCCATTCTCCAGATAGGTTGAAGGCCCAGACTGTCCCCTAGGGTCTATATGTCCTGTCACATACAGCAAACCTTTTAAAAGCCATCTCCTTTTTGTTTGCTGTCTAATCTTAATACCCACACATGGTCAGAGTCTATAGGAGCATGGTTAGAACTGCTCATGAACCTATAGATAAATGACCTTAGCTTTTCTCATGCATGCTTCAGTCACTTCAGTCATGTCCAACTCTTTGTGATCCCATGGACTATAGCCTTTGAGGCTCCTCTGTCCATGGGATTCTCCAGGCAAGAATACTGGAGTGGGTTGCCATTTCCTCCTTCAGGGGATCTTCCCAATCCAGGAATCTAACCTGCCTCTCTTATGTCTCCTGCATTGGCAGGCAGGTTCTTTACCACTAGCACCACTTAGGAAGCCTGACCTTGGCTTTTTTAGCCATTCTAAAACCAGTTACCTGCAGTATCGCCTGTCCTGGTGACCTCACACCCTGGCTATGCTCAGAACTCTTCTTGACCATCAGGCTCAGTGCTCTGAAGGCCCTTCACTTTTCTCCTAGAGAAACTCCACCAGGAGTTAAGCCCACCCTTGTCCCTGATTGCTCTGTGTCTCTTGCTCCTCTGACCCAGAGGCTGTATTCCCATCTATGCCTTACCTGGATGGCTCAGAGCTTGAGTGCAAGGGGCTCAATCCTTTTCCAAACCCAGAGGAGAGGAATGGTCTGGTTCTGTTCTTTGACTTGATGCCTCCCGTCTAGGGCTCCTGGGGGCTGTGGCAGCTTGAACCATAAGAATCAGTACCGTTCCTTCTCTCCATCCCTCTCATGAGCAGTCAGACCCCAGCAGACTTATCCCCCTCACTTTAGCAGGGGTTTTCTTACTTTCTAAATACCTACTTAGGTCTGTGGGATATAGATGGACTTGACATTACTCCTGTTCTTGAAAACCTCAATACTGGGTAGGGGCAAAAGGCCTCTTATTGAATGTAATAGCAGGTGTGAATCAGAAACGCCAGACTTGGGGTCAAGGCTAAAAATAAGAATTCTTTTTGTAGATTGGGAAGTGGACGTCACACATAGATCTTCCATCCACCACTCTGTCTACCCTGGATTGCTGCAAGAGTGTCCTAGTTGACCTTGATGGTCTCTGGGTTTCCATTTCCATCACCCTCCCATCTGTTCTCAATATTTCAAGTGTTAACTCTTCCATACACATGACAATATGGTTTTCCCCAACAGAACTCGTGGCCCCTAGTAGAAATTCAGATGCTTTGTTCAACAGGGTCCTGGTTACCTCCACTGACTACTGCTACTTCCAGAACCCCCTCTGATGCCTTTATATCTTGCTGGGACGTTCCCTCTGCCTAGAACTCCGAGGAGGTGGCAGCAGCAGTGTCCAGCATGTGCTGGGTGTGTAGTTTGGGAAGACTCAGTCCCCTCCTTCAGATTGAAAAAAGGCTGACTGGCAGATATTTTTCTCTCTCCTCTGTCCCCAGTCCCAACTGAAACTCTTCCTGGACCACCAAGAGACTTCCGAGTGTCTGCCATTCCTCTTGGTGACCCTTCTAGGGTGGCAAGGAAGGAAATATGGGGCTTATCAAGAGATGGAATGATAACTAAGGTGTACTGGGAACTTAGGGTGCTCCTGAATGTTCAAACATGCATTAACTCATTGAGTCCTCATACTAACACCATAGAAGGTGCTGTTGTCTCATTTTATGAGGAAACTGAGGCCAAGAGGGGTTAAGCAATTGCTTAAGTTTTTATGGTTGGGATGTGGTTGAACCAAGATTTGATCTTAGACTTTCTGGTTCTAGGGTATTTTGGGTTCTTGGGAGAGACAGAACCAAAGGGCTATATATATATATATATATATATATATATATAGATCCTTATTATAAAGAATTGGCTCACATGAGCATGAAGGTTGAAGAGTCCCATGACCTGCCATCTGGAGACTCGGAAAAGCTGATGGTGTAGCTGCAGCCCAAGCTTCAGTCCCTGAGAAGCAGGGGAGCTGATGGTGTTAGTCCTGGTCAGAGCTGAAGGCCTAAGAAAGAGAAGATGGATGTCCCAGGTCAAATGGAGGGCAATGTAGATCTTTCCCCACCCTTTTTGTCCTATTTAGGCCCCCAAGGGGTTGAATGATGCCCACAGTCATGGATGAGGGAGATCTTTGCTCAGTTTACCTATTTAAGTGTTAAATCTCTTATAGAGACATCCTCACGCATACATCCAAAAACAATGTTTTAACAGCTATCTTGGCATCCCTTAGCCTGGCCAAGTTGACACAGAATTAATCATCACAGGTGTATGTTTTTCCCCAATGAAAAAAATTCAAACATAGCCTAGCTGATGGAATTTTACAGGGAACGTTGATACACTATTAACATTTCCCTATGCTTGTTTTATCACTTATCTACACATTTCCATCTTATTTTTGATGTGTTTAAAGAGAAATTATATATATTTGTCTACTTCCTTTAAATACTTCAGCATGGATATTTAAGGTTTAATATCTGAGCTTTTCACTTGACGTAAAATGGGCATGAACTCATATTCAGCCACCTTGCTCTATTGCTTCTGTACACAGCACAAAACTGACCAGGCCATCCTACAGTGGTCATTTTACAAATGTTTACTGAACTGTCATGTGTGCGAGGGTCAGGGCTTATGAAGATGGATAAAACTCTCTGCTAACGAATTTCACACCGAATGCAAAACTGAGCAGCACTCAGTGAGAGGAATGTGCAAGTACAATGGGGGCACGAGGATGTATGAGGCTGTCCATGCAGAGGGGATGCCAGGGAAGGCTTCACAGAGGAGGTACTGGGTAGAATTTCAAAGTAAGACTTAGTCAACTAGCCAGAAGCAGTTCCTTGCGTGGAAGGAACATCATGTGTGAAGTCAGGAAGATGTGAATTGGGGTGACTTAAAAGATGCTTGCTTCTTGGAAGGAAAGTTACGTCAAACCTAGACAACATATTAAAAAGCAGAGACGTCACTTTGCCAACAAAGGTCCATATAGTCAAAACTATGTATGGTTTTTCCAGTAGTCAGATATGGATGTGAGAGTTGGACCATAAAGAAGGCTGAGCAATGAACAATCAATGTTTTTGAACTGTGGTGCTGGAGAAGACTCTTGAGAGTCCCCTTGGACTGCAAGGAGATCAAACCAGTCAATCCTAAAGGAAATCAACCTTGAATATTCATTGGAAGGACTGATGCTGAAGCTGAAGCTCCAATATTTGGCCACCTGATGAAAAGAGGCGACTCATTGGAAAAGACCCAGATGCTAGGAAAGATTGAGGGCAGGAGGAGAAAGGTGTGACAGAGGATGAGATGATTGGATGGCATCATCAACTCAATGAACATGAGTCTGAACAAACTGTGGGAGACGGTGAAGGACAGGGAAGCCTGGAGTGCTGCAGTCCATGGGATTGCAGAGTCAGATATGACTTAGTGACTGAGCAACAATGCAGCTGTAAGTAGAACTTAGGATGGGGATAAGGGCTGTTACTTTCCTACTTCTGCAGTAACAAATGGCCACAAACTTGGTGATTTAAAACAAAAATTAATTTTCTTATGACCCTGGATGTCAGAAGTCTAGTAGTAATTCTGTCTGGGCTAACATGAAGGTGTTGGGGCTGGGTTCAGAGGAGAATGCGTTTCCTTGCCTTGTCTGGTCTTCCCACATTCATTCTAACTTCAAGGCCAGCACTGACTGGGCAGCCTTTCTTATATCACGTGTTTCTGATGCTGCCTCCACTGTCACATCTTTTCCGACTTGCCAATCTTTTTCCTTGTAAGGACCCTTGTGATTACATTGGGCCCACTGGGACAATATAGGATAGTCTCTCCACCTCAGATCCTAAAATTAATCTCATTTGCCAAGTGCCTTTTGCCATGTGAGGTAACAGTCCCAGGTATTGAGACGTGGACATCTTTGCAGGAACATTATTTTGCTGACCACAAGGGGACTGGGTGACCTGGACCACCAGGACTATGGGAGCTGGGCTTGGCCTGAAGCTTCTGAGAGGGGACAGCCTTGGGTGGGCTTGACTTAACAGAGGAAAGGCTGGATTGAGTGCAGAGAAGGGGCAGCCCAAGTCTGGTCATTGTCTTCTCTACCTGTTGGGATGGTGCAGAGGAGAAACCCAGGAGGGATTTGCAAAATGAATAAAAAGCGAAGTGCATCTGGCTGGCTGCCAGGTGGTAGGGGAACAGCCTCTCTGAGGAGCCAAGGTCTACCTGGGAGGGAGCTGGGAACCACAGCAAGAGGATGGCTCTCCTGGGAGACCTGAGCACGGTGCCCCCTCTCCACACAGAGTGAGGGTTAAGACAAGTCTATTACTGTTTCCTTGTCACTCTATCACCCGTCTAATGGCCGTCGATAGTAGCTGAATGAGAATTGATGGGGAGATAGATTTAATTAACCCCAGTGTCAGCAGCTGCAGGCCACCCGTTTTTGCGTTAATAGAGCGGCTGCTGATCCTCTCCTGGGCTTTGCTGGAGAGGTGGGGGCAGAGGTGGCCAGGCAGAAGGGAAGCGGGGGCTCAGCGTGGGCCCACTGCTCCCCTCCTCTGAGAGCAGGCAGTCGCCTTGTCAGCCTGACCATGCCACCTGGCTCTGCTCTGTTGTCTGCAGGTCTGAGCAGGGAGAGGTTGAGGGCCAGCCCACTACAACTCCGCACCTGCCCACCCCGGCCCCCAGCCTGAAGATGGGCGTCCTGCTGGCCCAGCCCAGCATCCAAGTTCTGCCCCAGTCCAGCCCTGTCCTTGCTGGCCTCCCGGCATGATGTGCTTTCCTCATGCTTCTCTGCCCACTGTTTTCTGGGCTCAATGTGCCACCCAGGCTGACAGCCTGCCCCTGGGCACCAGCCTCCCATCCTAATGTCCCCCACCCCTATCTTTAGTTCTCTCCCTGTGCAGCCTAACCCCTCAGCCAGGCACCAACAACAGAAGGCCCACTGCTGCCTCACAGGTGAGGGGACCCTGTCGGGAGTGGTGGCAGGAGGTCTCAGGAGGCTGCCCTCTCAGTTGCCCACTTTGTGTGCAGTGGATCCCACCCGCTCCTTCTGTAAAATGGGAGCTTGGATGAGTGGTCATCCTGATGGGCAGCCAGGGGCCGATGACCTGGGGCTGACGGTCTGGACTTCTCTGACATGGTCTCCTGACGTGGGGTCCCACCATGGGGGACAGGTAACGAGGGGACACTAAGGGGAGGACTCAGTGCTCTGTACTCTTCTGGGTGGTAATGTCCATGGGGATAGGACACTGATAGGACACTGCCCAGCACACAGTAGGTGCTCTGTCTGCATTTGTTAAGCGGACACTGTACTTGGGTCTGCCCCAGGCACTGAACCTGGAGGGTCTTGGCCCCTCAGGAAGACCTGAACCGTGATTATGGTGCAGATGAGACTGGGTGTCTGGCAGGGAGAGTCTCTTCCCATTGACCCTCAGCTCCCCATTCATTGCTCTGCCCCTCCACGGTCTGTGACCTTGAACAATCACTTTAGCACTGGGAGTTCCAGTCTATGGGCACACAAATACCATCTCTCTCACAGTTGTGACACTGAACTCAATGAAATGGTACATGGACGAGATCCGGGACACACGCTTGGTTGGTATTCACCACCTGTTCCCTGGACCCAGTTATCCCCACAATACCCACCCCCAGCTTTGACGGAGAGGGAGCTTTGGAGTCTGGAATCTAGAGGCCACATGGACTCTGTCTCTGAGAATACAGATCACTCTTGATGAACAGGGATTATCTCAGCCTGGGTGTCACAACAGGGGACATCTGGGTACCGACTCTGAGAGGTACCTGAGGATTGACAGGCTAATACATACAGATATTCTTTCTCCCTCACCCCCTTATCACTTCAGCCCTGGACTAGGGGTCTGCTCTTTAGGTTGAGAGAGGCAGGCCCATGGTTCCCACTGGCTGCTTACCTCTTGGATCGGCAGGTCACTGAGGAGGGCCCACACTGACTGGGGGCAGGTGTGTGGGCAGGGACCACCCGGCCACCCAGGGCTGCAAGCCACCCAAGCGTCCCGTCTGGCAGTCTCCATCCTCGCTTCACACCTCCACTGCCTTTCATTTTCAGCTCTGATTGGTTTTCTTGTTTTAACACATACCCCAGGCCCTGTCTTTGACCCCGGTGATGGATTCAGCCGCTCCCTGGGACTCCAGCTGCCAAGCTTGTCTGGAGCTGCTGGGGGTGGGGGAGGGAAAGACGGTGGAGGAAATTACCCTTCATGTTCCAGGCTCAGCGGCGGGTGAGGAACACCCTCCCCAGGGCCAAGAGGCAGCTCGAGGCTGTGCAGGATGGGGGTGGGGACCGTCAGGCTCTGTCACAGGGAAATGGATTTTCCCTCCCCGGGCCTCCAGTTTCCCTTCCGAACAAGGCAGTATGATGGTGGCGAAACGCTCATGTCTATGACGTGGGAAGTCTGAGTCCTCGGACAAATGGGACATTGATTTTCCTTCACGCTTCTGGATGTGCCTGTTCCCAGCATCTGCCTGTGCTGGCTGTGCCTCCAGAGAACGGCCAGGAACTAGCATTAGGTTGTCCTCGCCCTGCCGGACCTGGAGGGGGAGCAGGGCAGGGAAGGGCCACAAGATGACCAGAGCATTCTTCCTCTGGAGGACTGAAGGGAGGCAAGGGTGCGCCAGGTGCCTAACTCCCTCCCAAACCTGCTGCCTACGGGACCCACCCAAAAGGAGCCCCCACCCAGGCTCTTGTCACAGAAAATGATAGATGACAGGCTGAGGGTGGCAGTACCTCAGCCAAGCGGATGGGGCAGTTCGAGCCATCAGATGTTTGGCATGCCCAGTGCACAATGGCTAATCGGAAGCATCTGGATGGTTGACTGAAAACAGGTGTCTGTCCGCCAAGATGCAAAGAAGGGAGACCTTGAATGCACCTCCTCTCACGAGCACATCAAAATCGCAACTATCTGCAGAACAACCATCCATGCAAAAGACTGAAACCTACCAGAAAAGATCTACAACTGAAGACGTAAGGAAGGAGCCACGATAAGACCGGCAGGAGCAGTGGACTCGTGATATAATCAAACCCCATACCACAGACTTGAGTGACCCACGGACTGGAGAAGAATTACAGTGCAGAGGTTCTCCCACAGGAGTGAAGGTTCTGAACCCCACATCAGGCTCCCCAGCCGGGGGTGTCTGGCACCAGGAAGAGGAGCCCCCAGAGCACTGGGCTTTGAAGACCAGTGGGGCTGAATTGCAGGAACCCCACAGGACTGAGGGGAAACTGAGACTCCACTCTTGGAACCTACACCAGGTCTCACTTGCACCGGGACGCTGGGCAAAAGCAGTCATTTTATAGAAGCCTGGGCCAGACCTACATGGTGCTCTTGGAGGGTCTCTTGGGGAAGGCGTGCAGCTGTGGCAAGCTGGGGACAGCCATATTTAGGAGCTCCTTGGGCCACTGGAAGCCAGGTGCAGTGGGCGGGGCTGTAGTGTGGGCTCCTCCCCCTCGCTGACCGTTAGACCTGGCCCCGCCCACAATCTGTAGTCCACAGTGCTCAGATACCTCAGGCCAAACAAGTACCCGAGAGGGCGACAGGGCTCCACCTGCTAGCAGACAGGCTGCCTGAAGACTAGCGAGCCCACACCTGCGCCTTGACACAGACCTAGACAGAGCCCAGCACCCCAGACAGCTATATATCTACAGATGTGACCCTGAGAGGTGGGAACTTGCGAGAGTGTTTCCTACGGGTGAGCTGAGCACAGCCTGGATCTCAGGGACACGGGCGTGGCTGTGAGAACTATGGGACCCTGCAGGGTCTCTTGATGCTCAGAGGGAATGGGGAGGGAGCAGCTGGCTCCTCGCCTCACGTCAGTCTGAGGACAGGTGGCTCCCCCCTGGCATGATTTGGTGGCTGCCCTGAGCAGCCTCTGCTCAAACCCTGCTCCTGTGTGGGGGCTGGGACTGGCTGGACAGGGCTCCGTGACAGAGGAATGAGCCTGAAGACCTGGTCTTCCAGGCCCATTCTGCTCCCTCCAGCTGTGGGACTTCTGAGCCTCATTTAATTCATCCCTCAAGTTGGAATGTTGTCAATGCATAATGCACAGGGTGGTTGGAAGAGTGCTTTGTAATTGTAAAAGGAGATGTGGGCATTTTATTATTTCCAGAACCTCAGGCAGCAGAGCTGGGGACTTACTTGAGATCTAGTTGACTCCCTTTCCTCCCTGATGCGGGGCCTCCAGGGGAACCTGTGGTAATCATCACAGCCCTGAGTCCTGAGCCCTCACCTGTGCCAGGGGCTGAGCTCAGGGCAGGGGATGCCAGTGAGCCGTCAGGTTCCTGCTTCCTGGTGCCTTGGTGTTAGACCAGGGATATGAACCCCTGATCTGGCGGAGAACTGAGGGGTATGAGCCGTGCTGTTCCAATGGCCCAGCCTCAGATACTCAAGGAAAGGGAAGGCCAGGGAAGACAAGAAGACTTCCTGGAGGAGGTGGTTCTGAGCTAGGGTTTGAGGGACAAGTGGCATCTAGACATGGGTCCAAGAAGCAGCAACGGGGCTCCCGGTGGGGGTGGGAGAATGGAGGCATCCTAGGCAGACCTGGGGGTGGGAATATGTTTGGCTTTCTATCTGAGCTGAGAGGAGAGACATGTGCTCATTAAGCCCTGGAACCATGTTTGCCTCAGGTTTGGAGGGTGGGGCCGTAGACTGCCCCTCAGCCTGGTTGGCCCTCTATTATACAAATGGGTCACCCCCTGTTCCTAGGTCTGGCCCCACAACCCCTCTCTTCTAGCAAAAGGCATTCTTCCCTACCTCCCTTCCTGAACCTGGGGTACTTGTCCACATTCTGTCAGAAATTCTTGATCCAAGTCAACAAAAAATGGCTGACATCAGTAAGAAATAACCGTGAAAGCATTTCATTTGGAAAGATGAAAGAACTACCTGGAGGAGCAATTAGAAGCATGACACATGGCAGCCTCTGGGGAGCTGGACTGAAGGGTGACGATCAAGGATAAGGCTGTCCTCAGGACAGTCGATCAGTACTGACTGTTTAACTTCAACAAAAATGAAAAAAAAAAAAATTTTTTTTAACATACCTTCTTGCCTAACCTGAATCCTTCCTACTACAGAGGAAGGCCATCTCCTGTTATCCTGTCCTTGGAACAAATTAGGGTGGACAATGGCTTTTAGAGGAGATCCTCAGAGATTCCCTTGGCTGACGGTGTGGGGCATCATCACTCCTCTGAGCTTGGAGCCATCAGGGCAGAAGAATTTTCTTTGATTCTCTAGACCCCAAATTCTGATCAGCACAAATAATGTGGAAGCCCAGAGTTCTGGGATCTTCAGGCAGCATGAGCCATGCTGGTACATGGGAGCTGGGTGTGTACCCTGAGCCACACCACCACCTGGCTTCAGTTCTGGCTCGCCCTGGGCCAACTTGCTCACCTTGGGGAAGTTACATAACCTTCAGCACTGGCTCAGTCTCCCCTTGGGCGAACACTACCACGTGTTTCCAGAGGTTTGAACAACACACAGAGACTGGCATCTGGTAGGCTCTTCATACATACAGTCCATTTGTTGTTTGGATTTTGGAATTGCAGAAGTGTATAAGATGCTAAGCTATTAGATGCTGGATGCAAAAGAAATTTGAAAGGTCATCTTCATTTTGTACAGAGAAAACTGAGGTTCTGAAAGCTTGAGATCAATGAGTCAGAAAAGAACCTGTAAGATCCTCAGCACCCTCCTCCAGCTCACAGGTGGGGCAGAGGCACTGGGAAGTGACTTCAGAGCGGGAGCAGACCTGGGTCTGAAGGGACAGTGGCAGAGAGGGAGGATAGGAGTGAGGGAAGGAAGCAGGAAGCAGATGCCAGCAGAGTGTGGAGATGATGGTGGGAGATGGGGCCGCTGGGCTGTCCCTCTACTGAAAGGGCACTCCAGGCTGCTGAGTGTGGCAGGAAGTGACTGTGTGGCCAGAAGTGACTGGAAGTGGTGCGTGTCAGGTGTGTTAAATGCAAGGCTGAGGAAATGGTTAAATGTGTTAAATTCTGGCTGGGGAAATGGGACCTTCCTAGCTGACCATGTCTTCAAACATCTGTAAGGACAATTGGTTTCAGGAGCTCCAAGGCTGGCATGGTGGACTAAACAATAGCTGTGCCTGGGGGTGACTCAGGGGATCTGTGGTTTATTGTTCCTGTGGCCAGATAACTCTGAAGGTTGTGATGCAACTTTTTCTGTGACCCTGAGCGTTTCATATGATGTGAGTAGCCCCTAGCCACAGAAAGGGGGTACCTGAAAGGAGAAAAGATTTCATTGTTTTAGAAGTCAGTTCCCCTCCCAGCCAGTCTCACCTCAAGGCCTTGCCAATACAGTCTCTGCTCAGGGAGGTTCTGGGTCCTGTTCCCCTTTAAGGAATTCAGAAGTTTCCTGAAAATGGGACCAGGTATTGGGTGCTGCTGCTGCTACTGCTGCTGCTAAGTCGCATCAGTCGTGTCCGACTCTGTGCGGACATTCTCCAATGCATGAAAGTGAAAAGTGAAAGGGAAGTCGCGCAATTGTGTCCGACTCTTAGCGATCCCATGGACTGCAGCCTACCAGGCTCCTCCGTCCATGGGATTTTCCAGGCAAGAGTACTGGAGTGGGGTGCCATTGCCTTCTCCCGTATTGGGTGCTAGGAGCCTCTATTCTGTGACTGAGCTAGTATCAGGCCCCAAAATGTTTTGGGAACTCCCAAGACTTTGAAGGAAAGCAATGACAAACCTAGACAGCATATTAGAAAGCAGAGACATCACTCTGCCTACAAAGGTCCATATAATCAAAGCTCTGGGTTTTCCAGTAGTCACGTATAGATGTGAGAGTTGGACCATGAAGAAGACTAAGTGCTGAAGAATTGATGCTTTTGAACTGTGGTGCTGGAGAAGATTCTTAAGAGTCCATTGGACTGCAAGGAGATCAAACCAGTCAATCCTAAAGGAAATCAGCCCTGAATATTCATTGGAAGGACTGAAGCTAAAGTTCCAATACTTTGGCCACCTGATGCAAAGAGCCAACTCATTGGAAAAGTCCCAGATGCTGGGAAAGATTGAGGGCAGGAGGAGAAGGGGGTGACAGAGCATGAGATGGCTGGATATCATCACTGACTCAATGGTCATGTATTTGAGCTAACTCCAGGAGATAGTGAAAGACAGTGAAGCCTGGTATGCTACAGCCTGGGGTCACAAAGAGTCAGACATGACTTAGCGACTGAACAATAACAAAGACTGGGATAAGGAGGAGAGATATATCTAAGAAGCACAGTGAGGATCTAGGATTTCTACCTAGTAGAGGGTTTAGGGTAGCAAGCTGGCAGGGATGGGTACTGGGGCTTATCTTGAAGCTGTATTTGCATTTGAAGGTGACCTTGAATTTGGTAGAATCCAAACCTATAGCAAACTGATCTGTTCCTACCTTGCACCTGGGACTCCCAGCCCCAGCATGGATCTCTGATTTCTGGGCTGTCTGCTGTTTAGATAATTCTTCTCTTTGAACCTCAGTTTTCCTCCTTGTCAATGTACCAGCCGGATCTCATTCAGCCAACTGGAGCCAAAAAGCATTCATCTGCTCTCTGTTCTCAGGACAGCCCTGCCATGGTTAGTATTGGTAGCTTGTCCTCTTGGATTTTCTCTAGGTAAACGTCCTGATCTTAGAACCATTCCCCACCGTGAGGGCAGCACCATGACTGGCAGCACAACCAGTACCTGCAGGGTCCTAAGGCTTTTCTTCCACAACCAGACATGTCTGGAATTTGCTTGTCTTTTCCCACATGAACTACTGTTTTTACCCATATCTCTTCTAAGCTCTAATTATTCACAACACCCCCCCCCACCCACCAAAAAAAAAATCACGTTTTACTTTTACCCCTCTTAACCTTTTTCAAGCTAGCAATATCTTTTTGTATCTTGATTCCAACATCTTATTGTATTAGCTTTCTCTCCCAGCCTGAGTCCTCTGTAAATCTGATAAGTGGCCTTCTGTGCCTTTATCCAAGCCACTGATAAAAGCATTAAACAAGACATGGTCAAGTTCAGAGAAAGCACTGTAGCCTCTAGAGAGCCCTCCAATTTGATATTGATTAATTAATTAGTCTCTTTGGACATAGCTGTTGAACCAGCTATGGATCTGGCTCACATCCTCTCCACAGGGAAGTCTTGAGAGACTTTATCAAATGCTTACCCAGAAGTTTTAGGTCTACAGCAATCTTCCGATTCATCTCTCCAGGACCCTGACAAAAAATGGGGACTGAGCACGTTTGTCATGACCTCCTGGGGAACCCAGACCAGCTCCTGATGACCACATACCCTTTGATAAATGACCACAAACTACGTGCTTAATGATCATTTCTACAATTTTACTTGGAACTAGCATAAAATTAATTTGTCTACATTTCTGGAATCTCTCTCTCTCTCTTCCTTGGAAAACTTGGACATATATTGATCTCCTTTTACCCCTCATTAGTTTTCCATGATTTTTCAAGGGTTGCTGTTTCAGCTTCTACAAACATATCTGTTGGTTCTTCCAGAAATTTCAAAGATAACTAGAGCATACCAGAAGGCAAATTTGTCTAAAGCAGTTAGTTACCTGGAAACCATAAAGAAAAAAATCCTTTTCCTTGCCCATATAAACATTTAAAAGCATATCTATGGAAGACCTCCAAAGTAAAAGTCAATTACAATAATATTTCCCACAAATATGAAAAGACTAATTTTTCTGTCATACAAACAGGTCTTAAAAATCAATAAGAAAAAGAGAAAAATGAGTAGAGGATTTAAACAGGCAGTTTATAGAAACAAGAAATACAAAAGGCCAGTAAACATATGAAAATGTGCTTAATCTCTCACCATTAATGCAAAACAAGGTTAAATCTGTATATTAATAAATTAGCAAAAATTAAAATTTGATGAAACCCAGTGCCAGCAAGGACATGGAGAAATGGACACTCACATATGTAGCTGGTAGAAGTGTACGTTGCTGCAATCTGTTTGCAAAGGATAGTTTAATAATACCTACCAAAATTTTAAATACATGTCCTTGCCTTTAGGGATTTGATCACATAGCTATGCAGGTGTTTACCAGCAGCCCCTTTGCCAGGCTCCTGATCATTCTTCTTGTTGGAGAAGGACACCAGACAAGACTCAAGGATCCTTCTTTCTCCATCCTGCTTTAACTCCGTACCACCCAGACTTTCCAGTGGTTACAAGTCCTGTTGTTGCATTTGGGTTATTTGCCTCTGTTGTTTGGGTGAGATTCTTTTTCCCCCAGTTTATCTTCATTCAGACCCTATCCTCTGAACTGCAGGTTCATTTCACACTTTTTGTTTTCTGCTGTGGTCTGTTTCTTCGTCCATCCTCTGCCTGGGTCCCTGGTAAACTTTAGTTGACACTTTAGATGCCTCTCCTTTTCTTCCTTGAAGTCAATTGTTTTCACAGGTCAGAATTAGGGCACAGGGTATGGGACCATATCCATCTTTGCTCAGAAAGTTTTCATCTCTGCCTTCCTGAAGTCCAGGATAGCTTTATTCAGCACACTCATATTGAGCACCAGCGTGCTAGGGTACCACAGTACCCTAGTGCCACGGTAGAGATTAGATAGGAAGCCAGCTCTCAAAGGACTCTACCAGGAGCACAGTATATGCTGATGAATTATAGTTTAGACTTTTAAAAACTTCATTGTGTCCTAAGTAATGCCCCAACATAGCTTGGACTTTCCTGGCAGACATTGGAATCTTTCAGGAGGTGGAGGGGCAAGGAAAATGAATCATCTGGCCTGTTTCCCCCATCCTACTTCTAATCTGATTGTACTGCTGTGTGGAGATAGCATATGAAAGGAAAGTGTGTTCCAATTCTGCTTCTTGGGCAACCTTGGGGCACAAGGGGAGGGTAACTGGTAGGAACATGATTGTTCCTTTTCAGTTGGGGGTTAGAAAACAGAGTCATTAAAAGGTCTCTGAGATTGGAAGAAAGTGTGTGTGTATGTGTGTGTATGTGTGTGTGTGTGTGTGCATGCACATGTATTCCACATGCGGGGAACCTGCATGTGAGAATGAGGATGGAAAGTGTGTGTACCTTCATGAAGCCGTGGTGTGGAGGGTGGTGTGGGAATGTGGAGAGAGTTTGGGGTCCCTTCCCCCACTAACATCAAGATTGCAGTAACTGCAGATTAAGTGCTACTGACCCCAGGAGACAAGCGGCTCTGTTTCCAAGGGAACCACATGGCTCAATCAAGGTCCCTGAAAGGGAGGGTGAGCCAGGCTGGAGCAGCCCTTCAGCCTTCCAGAGCAGTAGTGCGTACAGCGGAGCTCTCTGACCTGCTTCAGCCTGCTGAGAAATCCTGGGCAGGTCACTTAACACTGCCTGGCCCTTTCACAAGCCCTGCTCCTAGGAGAGGTAGACAGGTAGTTAAGGCACTTGGCTATCCACGTGCCCCCTCCCGCCCCCCACCCCCATGGTCTCTGAATGACCTTGGGATAGTCCCTTTGCTTCTCTGGGCTTGTTTTACCATCAACACAATGAAAATATTGGTCAAAGAGTCTGTAAGGATTCCTCCCAGTTCTATGGCTTTCTCCTGAGACCTCTCCCCTCTTCTATCACATGCAGACTCCCTGGTCCAAGATGTGAGGGGAATGCAGGACCCAGGGAAGCCATTCTCCTTGCCCACCTGCCCCTACCAAATAGCACCAGTTGTATCATCTCCATAGCAACTGACGCCTCCCCATGTTTAGGGAGTGAGCAGGGTGTTCAAGAGGTCAGTTGTGTTTTTATCAGCAGCTTCAAGCAGGAGCAGAGATGGAAGTTGAATATCAGGAGGGGCTCTGATCTGAGGAGAAGGTGAGAAGGGGCCCCTCAGCCCACAGCCCTTCAGTAGGGTCACTGGAAAGTTGCAAACTGAGCCCCACCCTGTCTAGGGCATCCTGGCCCATGGGTCAGTCGCACCTCCACAGAACCCAGCATAAGGCAGCCTAAACTCTGATATCGGAGGAGAAAGTCATGGAAGTGCCACGGGGTGGAAAGAACCCTTGCAGTCAGGCCAGCCGGTTTCACTTTCCAGTTCTTCCAGGTCAGTGGCTCTCAACCCTGGCTGCATGTTAGAACCACTAAGAGAGCTTTTAAGGATGCCCAGGTCTGCCCCCAGAACATCCCAAGATGGGATCCATGCTTCAATATTTAAAACGTTCCACCAGAGACTCTGTTTCTAGCCATAAAGGAGTAATAGGAACTGAATTCACCTTTCTATTTTAAACAACGAGAAATCTGGACAAAATATAGGATATGATAGATGTTGAACAACTGGCAGGGCAGGACAGTAATTGCTTAGAGAAGGGAAACAAACACAGTGAGTCCTACAGTTTCTTCAACTTACACTCTGGGTTGAGAAAACAGAGATTGAAGTTCGAGGAGACCAATGTGTCTAGAATTTGTGGGGGAGAGTGCTGGAGAGGTGAGAACTGCAAAGAAAGAAAGAACTCCAGAGCATAGCAGAGGGGTTCTCTTGGGGTTTTGGCTAAGAACTCATCTGAGCACATGTGAACACCACTGGGGGAAAAACCACTAGAGAGCAACAGACTGAACAACTTCCAGAGTGCAGACAGGGCTGGGGATTGTTCTTGTTCACCCCAGTTAGAGTAGGAAAACCTTGTAGTACAGGAGACATCAGCTAGAGTCCTGAGAAACGTGTCCTGGATCATAGACTTTAATTATCTCTAGAGCAAAGTGTGCTCTGAAATCACCCTTAAAAAGATAAAACAGCAAACCTTGAAAGAATCCAACTATTTTCAGATAACTTGTGTTTCAGAACAAAACTAAGAATATCTATGGGAACACATAAATATATAGCATCCAACAAAGTACAATTCACAATATCTGGCATCCAACCAAAAATTGTTGTTGTTCAGTCGCTAAGATGTGTCTGACACTTTCGTGATTCCATGGACTGTAGCCTGTCAGGTTCCTCTGTCCATGGGATTTCCCAGGCAAGGATACTAGAGTGGGTAGCTCTTTCCTTTTCCAGGGGGGTCTTCCTGATCCAGGGATCAAACCTGTGGTTCCTGCATTGGCAGGCGGATTCTTTACCACTGAGCCAGATGTATTAATTTTCTATTGCTGCCATAACAAATAACCATAAACTTAATGGTTTCAAACAACACCCAATTATCATGTTACAGTCTCTATGGGTCAGAAGTCCAGGCACAGCACAGTTTAGCAGTGTACTCTGGTTATGGTCTCCCAAGGCTGAGATCAAGATGCCAGTTTGCCTAGTTCTCTGGATCTTGGAATTGTCTTCCCAGCTTAACCTCAGCTCTTATGGTTGTAGGCCTGAGGTCCCATTTCCATGTTGGTTGTCAGCTAGGGGCTGCCCTGAGCTCCTTGAGGCTTCCCACATTCCTTGTCATGATACCCATACTTTCTACACATCAGCAATGATACATCAAATTTTACTCATGCTCTGAATTTCCCTGACTTACTCTTCTGCCTCTGCTTTAAGGATTCATGATTATGTTGGGCTCACCCTGGGTAATCAAATATATTCTTATTTTAAGGTCAAATGATTAGTAAACCTAATTACTTTTTTTTCTATTTAAAGTAATACATCCGCGGCTTTCTAGATTAGAGCATAGAGTGCTCTTGGGGGCCATAATTCTGCTAGTTATGCAAAGAAGCAGAAAAATATCCATTCTAGGTGAAAAATCAAACATTAAAAATAGGCCAGAAATGAGTGATGCTTGAATTAGTGGACAAGGGTGTCAAAACAACTATTATAACTATGCCCTATATGTTCAAGAAAAGAGAAGAAATTATAACTGTGATGGAGAGAGAAATGGAAGATATACAAAGCATTCAAATGGAACTTTTAGAAATGAAAAATTCAGTATCTGAAATTACACTGTATTTTCAATATCTGGAAATACATTGGGTGGGATTCATCGTGGACTAGACATAGCAGAACAAAAGACAGTAAACTTGAAGACACAGGGATAAAAATGATCCAGAACGAAGCACACACAGAGAGACAGAAACAGAAAAAATACACGAAACTGTGATAAGCAATCCAATGTCACACATGCATAAAAGGAGATAAACATGTTTTTGAACAAGTAATGACCAAAACCTTTCCAAATTTGCTGAAAACTATAAATCCACAGAGCCAAGAAGCTCTATGAACCCACAGCAAGAGAAACATAAAAAAACCATTCCAAGACACAATTAAAATTGCTGAAATCAGTGATAAAATAAAAAATTTAAAAGCAGCTACAAGAAAAAGACACAGATAGAGGAACATAGAAATGGTAACAGACTTCTTGCGAGACATTATTCAGTCCAGAAGGTACTAAATAATGTCTTTAAATACTAAAAGAGAACTTATCAACCTAGAATTTAATACCCATTAAAATTGTTTTTGAAAATGAAAATAAAATTAAGCCTTTTGGTTCAATGACAGCTAGGAGAATTCATCATCAGCAAACATCCTCTATAAGCGTCAAAGGAAATTATTCAAGGAAGAAAAACATACCAGGTAGAAATTTGGATAGAGGAATCAAGAGTGGTGGAAATGCAAAAATTTGAATAAATATTAAAGACATTTTAAAAATAATTTTTGATCTCTTTAAAATATAATTGCCTTAAAATATTTTACAGCTTGCCATTTGTGACCATATAGATGGACCAAGAGGGTATTATCCTGAGTGAAATAAGTCAGTCAGAGAAAGACAAACCCTGTATGATTTCACTTATACGTAGAATCTAAAAAACAAAACAAATGAAAAAACATAGCTAAACAAAAACAGTCAGAGATACAGAGAACAAACAAGTGGTTTCCAAGGGCAGAGGGATGGAAGAAGAGAGAAGTGAGGAAGATTAGGATAAATTCTTAGTTACAAAATGAATATCACAGATATGGAATGTACACTGAGGGGAATATAGTCAATAATTGCTATATTTTCTGTCAGATGGAAACTAGATTTATTATAGTGATCATTTGAAATGTATAGAAGTACTGAATTACTATGTTGTGTATCAAGACCTAACATAGTGCCATAGGTCAATTATACTTCAGAAACCAACCAAACAAGCAAACAAACTCATAAAAAAGACCTGATTTGTAGTTACCAGAGGTGGAAAGTGTTAGTTGCTCAGTCGTGTCTGACTCTTTGTGATGCCATGGACTGTAGCCTGCCAGGTTTCTCTGTTCATGGGATTTCCCAGGCAAGAATACCAGAATGGGTTTCCATTTCCTTTTCCAGGGATTTTCCTGACCCAGGGATCAAACCTGAGTCTCCCATATTATAGGAAGATTCTTTATCATCTGAGCCACCAGAGAAGCCCTACCAGAGGGGCTTTAAAACAGTGCTATCCCTCAACTTTTTTTTTTCCCCAAAACTTTTAGCATTTTGAGGTCCCTTACATATACATGTAAATTTTAGAATCAAATTGTGAGTTTTCTACAAATAAACAAAACAACTTGACTAGGATTTCATGCAACCAACGGAACAATTTGGGGAAAATTGATGTCAATGATATTGAACCATCTGATTCATGAAAATGGTATGTCTCTCCTTTATTTAGTTCTTCTATAATTTCTTTGAGAAAGATTCTATTGTACAGGAATTGCAAATATTTTATTAAATATATTCCAAAGTATTTAATATAGTTTGCTATTGAAATAGTATTTTAAAATTTGAATTTCAAATTATTCATTCCCAATATATAGAAAAGCAATACATTTTAAAATCCTGTGACCATGTCAGTTATCAATTCTAGTAGCTTTATTTTTAATCCCTTAAAATTTTCTTCTTAGACATGGTCATGTCACCTGTGAAGAAAACAGTTTTAATTCTTCCTTTCCAATCTGTATGCCTTCTTTTCTTCTTGTCTGCTTGCACTGGCTGGGACCTCCAGTACAATGCTCCATAGATGTGGTGAGAACGGAAATCCTTAGTTTCTTCCCAATATTAAGAGGAAACATTCAGCTTTTCACACTAAATGTAATGTTAGCTGTTGGTTTTACACAGATACTCCTTATCAGATTGAGGAAATTTCCTTCTACTCCTAGGTCACTGAGAATTTTCTTTTTAAAATTATGAATGACTAATTTTCTCAAATACCTTTTCTATATCTATTAAGATAATCATATGGATTTTCTTTTTGTAAAGACTTCTATTATTGAAGTAAATTTGATATGTAACTTTATGTAGTTTCAGGAGTACAACGTAATGATCTCATAAATGTGTGTATTATGAAATGATTACCGTAAGAAGTCTAGTTAACATCCATCACCACACAGAATTTCAATGTTTTTGTGTGTGTGATAAGAACTTCTAAGATTGAGTTTCTTAGCAACTTTCAAGTATATAATGCAACATTATTAACTATAGTCACCGTGTAGTATATTACATCCCCAACATGGAGACTTAAGATAACTACATAATAACTTGGAAAAATGAACATTCCAGATCATTATACCCATTATACAGAAACACGATTAATTAAATTCTATGTTTACAAATTTCTTATAAATTTAGAGACATAATTTTATAAACCACTTCATGATTTATATATGAGTGAATTATTTATTTGGAGATTGATTTTTGAAACTTAGAACAATTTTGAACTTTTGGTATAAGCTACACTAGTCAATGCCAAAGAGTGCTCAAACTACCGCACAATTGCATTCATCTCACACCTAGTAAAGTAATGCTTAAAATTCTCCAAGCCAGGCTTCAGCAATACTTGAACTGTGAACTACCAGATGTTCAAGCTGGTTTTAGAAAAGGCAGAGGAATCAGAGATCAAATTACCAACATCTGCTGGATCATTGAAAAAGGAAGAGAGTTCCAGAAAAACATCTATTCCTGCTTTATTGACTATGCCAAAGCCTTTGACTGTGTGGATCATAATAATTGTGGGAAATTCTTCAAGAGATGGGAATACCAGACCATCTGACCTGCCTCTTGAGAAACCTGTATGCAGGTCAAGAATCAACAGTTAGAACTGGACATGGAACAACAGACTGGTTCCAAATAGGAAAAGGAGTACGTTAAGGCTGTATATTGTCACCCTGCTTATTTAACTTACATGCAGAGTACATCATGAGAAACGCTGGGCTGGAGGAAGCACAAGCTGGAATCAAGATTGCTGGGAGAAATATCAATAACCTCAGATATGCAGATGACACCACCTTATGGCAGAAAGTGAAGAAGAACTAAAGACCCTCTTGAAAGTGAAAGAGGAGAGTGAAAAAAGTTGGCTTAAAGCTCAACATTTAGAAAGCTAAGATCATGGCATCTGGTCCCATCACTTCACGGCAAATAGATGAGCAAACGGTGGAAACAGTGGCTGAATTTATTTTTGGGGGCTCCAAAATCACTGCAGATGGTGATTGCAGCCATGAAATTAAAAGACGCTTACTCCTTGCAAGGAAAGTTATGAGCAACCTAGACAGCATATTAAAAAGCAGAGACATTACTTTGTCAACAAAGGTCCGTCTAGTCAAGGCTATGGTTTTTCCAGTGGTCATGTATGGATGTGAGAGTTGGACTATATAAAGAAAGCTGAGCTCTGAAGAATTGATGCTTTTGAAATGTGGTGTTGGAGAAGACTCTTGAGAGTCACTTGGACTGCAAGGAGATCCAATCAGTCCATCCTAAAGGAGATCAGTCCTGGGTGTTCATTGGAGGGACTGATGTTGAAGCTGAAACTCCAATACTTTGTCCAACTTATGCGAGAAGTTGACTCATTGGAAAAGACCCTGATGCTGGGAAAGATTGAGGGCAGGGGGAGGAGGGGACGACAGAGGATGAGATGGCTGGATGGTATCACCAACTCGATGGACATGGGTTTGGGTAGACTCTGGGAGTTGGTGATGGACAGGGAGGCCTGGCATGCTGTGGTTCATGGGGTCGCAAAGAGTCGGACACAACTGAGTGACTGAACTGAACTGACACTAGTCACAGTGTACTTCCTTTTTCATATATTGCTGGTTTCACTTCACTAACATTTTGTTAAATCGTTTTGCTTTTTTTGTTGTTATAGAATATTGAACTATAGGTTTCCTTTCTTATAATGCCTTCCATTTTGGTATGAGGGTAATGCTTGCCTCATAAAAGAAATTGAGAAATATTCCCTCCTCTTCTATTTTCTGGAAGAGTTTCTGTAGATTTGTTATTATTTCCTCTCTAAATGCTGAGAATTTACCAGTGAAGGACTTCTCTGGTGGCTCAGTGTAAAGTAAAGTAAGGAAACCATTTGCCCATGCAGGAGACACGGGTTTGATCCCTAATCTGGGAAGATCCCACATGCTGCGGAGCAACTAAGCCCCATGCGCCACAACAATTGAGCCTGTGCTCTAGAGCCCAGGAGCTGTAACTACTGAGTCCACGTGCAGCAACTAGTGAGGCCTGCATGCCCTAGAGCCTGTGCTCCGCGGCAAGAGAAGCCTCCACCATGAGAAGCCCATGCGCCACAGCTAGAGAGTAGCTCGCCACAAGTAGAGAAAAGCCCACGCAGCACTGAAGACCCAGCACAGCCGAAAATAAATACATACATTTAAAAAAAGAAAAAGAATTCACCAGTGAAGTCATCTGGGCCTGGAGTTTCCTTTATGGAAAGGAGTTCAACTACATTTATAGGTATAGGGTAATTCAGGATGTCTATTTCTTCTCAAGTGAGATTTGGTAGATCATACTTTGAGGACTTGAGTTATTTTAAATTAACTGTAGCTTGTTTTATGACCCAGAATATGGTCTACCTTTATAGACATTTTATGTGCTTTTGAAAATAATCAATAATCTGCTATTGTTTTTTGGAGTGTTCTATACATGTCATTTAGGTCAGTTTGGTTAACAGGGTTGTTAAAAATCTATTATTTCCTTGATGATTTTCTGTCTACCTTGCCCTCTATTTTTAAGAGAGAAGCAATGACTGTCTCAACCATAATTGTGGATTTCTCTATTTCTCCTTCCGTCTTTGCTTCATGTATCTTGAAGCTCTGTTATTAATTACATAATGTTTAGTATTGCTATTTACTCCTTCTTCATTGACATTTTTATCATTTTAATGATGTTCTTTATCCCAGGTAATATTCTTTGCTTTGAGATATTTGTTTGATATTAAAACAGCCACTCCAGCTTTCTTTTGTTTCATGTTCTCTTGTTATATTTTTAAAACTTTTACACTTAACCTAACTGTGTCTTTATAGTTAAACTGTATTTCTTGTAGGTAGCATATAATTGGGCTTTTCTTTTTATTCTGATGATCTCTGCCTTTTAATTGGGGTGTTTAGACTATTTACACTTAATGAAATTATTGATATGGTCATATTTAAATCCATCATTTTGTTATTAGTTCACTAAACCATCTGTCTGTTCTTTCTTTACTTTTTTCTTACTTCTTTTTGATTTATTGAGTATTATTCATGAGTCAATTTTACCCTTGGCTTGTTTGTTAGGTGTCACTCTTTGTTTTATTATTTTAGTGTTTACTTTAGGGTTTATAGTTATTGCCAACTTATCACAGTCTACCTTCAAATAGTCTACCTTCTAATGTATTCATTACATACATATTATAAAGACCTTACAATAATACATTTCTGTTTCTCTCTTCCTGGCCCTTGTGTTATTATCATATGCTTTACACAATATATTATAACCATATTGTTCAAACAATAAAGATATTCACGTGGTTAAAAGCTTTAAAATATTTGTATTAATGTAGTTACCCATTCCAGTGCTCTTTTTTCCTTTGTGTAGATCCATGTTTCCATCTGGTGTCATGCACCTTCTGTGTGAAGAATGTTCTTCACATTTCTCAGATTTCAACATGCTGGCAATGAATTCTTTAAACTTTTGAATATCTATAAATATATTTGTCTCATTTTCATTTTTAAAAGATATTTTCACTGGGCATAGAATTGTAGGTTGACAACTTTCCCCAGCAATTAAAAAGTTGTATTTTTGCTTCCATTATTCTGATAAGAAATCTGCAATATTATTCTTACCATTTTTTCTTTTCTAAAGTGTCTTTTCATCTGACGAGATTTTCTTTTTATCACTGGTTTTGAGCAATTTGAATATGATATGCCTTGGGATCAATGCTCTTCATGTGCTTGGAATTCTTTTCATTTCTTGGATTCATGGGTTAATAGTTTTCATCAAATTTGAAAGTTTTGGCTATTATCTTTTCAAATATTTTTTCTCTTCTCTCTAACCTCCACCTCTCTTCAGTGATTTCAATTACTTATATATTACTCTCCTTGAAGTCCCACAGTTCAATGATGCTCTTGTATTTCTAAATATCTTTTTTTTTCTGTGTATTTCATTTTGGATACTTTCTAGTACTATGCATTCAAATTCACTAGTATTTTCTTCTGCCATGTCTAATTTGTCATTAACCCCATCTCAGACACCACGGTTTTTATCTTAGACATTGGAGCTTTCAGTTCTAGATGATCATTTTTTTTTTAAACAAAACTATCATCTGTGTATCTACTTAACTTTTTGAACATATGGAATATAGTTATAATGACTGCTTTAATGTTCTTGTCTGAAAATTTTAACATTGTTGTCAGTTCTGGGTCTGGCCCACTTCATTGATTATTCTACTCAATATGGATCATGTTTTTCTTAGTATGGTTGGTAATCTGATGGACTTCAGACATTATGGATTTTACCTTATTGAGTCCTGGCTATTTTTATATTCATGTAACTATTCTTGTTTTTTTCCCCTTGGGATGATGCAGCTAAATTACTTGGAAAGAACTGGTCCTTTTGCATCTTGATTTTATGACATGTTAGGCAGATCTGGAGCAGTTGCTCAGTTTTGGGCCCATTGTTCCCCATTACTGAGGCAAGAACTTCCTGAATATTCTACCCAATAATCCATGAATTATTAGCTTTTCCAGTCTGGCAGTGGGAAGAACCCCAACCTCTGGCTCTGTGTGAACTTTGGGAACTATTTCCTAATCTTCTTATATTGTTTTTATTCCCTCAGCCATGGATAATTTCTTTATATACATGCACTTATCAGTACTCTGCTGAATTTTTAGAAAGGCCCCTCTGTAGATTTTCAGGGTTCTCTCTTTATGCAACATTTTCCTTGAGAATCTGAGCTGCCTATATCTCACCAGATGCTTAACTTTGCCCTCCTTAACCCAAGGAATCCACTAGTCTCCACCTGGATTCCCTCTTCTTCCACTGAGGACTGAAAACTCTTTCAAGGCACTAAGTTGCAACAATTTCAGGGCTCACTGGTTTATTTCCTTTTTCTCAGCAGGAAATAGCCCACATGCCACAACTATTGAGCCTGTGCACTGTAGAGCCCATGCTCTGCAGCAAGAGAAGCCACTGCCATGAGAAGCCTGCACACTATAACTAGAGAAGAACCCCCACTTACTGCAACTAGAGAAAGCCTACATGCAGCAACAAAGACCCAGTGCAGTGGGAAAAAAACTTAATACACCATGACTTAATGTTGTTGTTCAGTCTCTCAGTCGTGTCCGACTCTATGACCCCATGGACTGCAGCACGCCAGGCTTCCCTGTCCTTCACCATCTCCCGGAGCTTGCTCAAATTCATGTCCACTGAGTCGGTGATGCCATCCAGTCATCTCCTCCTCTGTTGTCCCCTTCTCCTCCCACCTTCAGTCTTTCCCAGCATCAGGGTCTTTTCTAATGAGTTGACTCTGCACATCAGGGAGCCAAAGTACGGAGCCTCAGCTTCAGCATCAGTCCTTCCAATGAATATTCAGGATTGATTTCCTTTAGAATGGATTGGTTGGATCTCCTTGTAGTCCAAGGGACTCTCAAGAGTCTTATCCAACACCACAGTTCAAAAGCATCAATTCTTCAGTGTTCAACCTACTTTATGGTCTAAATCTCACATCCATACATGACTACTAGAAAAACCATAGCTTTGACTAGATGGACCCTTGTAGACAAAGTAATGTCTTTGCTCTTTAATATGCTGTCTAGGTTGGTCATAGCTTTTCTTCCAAGGAGCAAGCATCTTTTAATTTCATGGCTGTAGTCACCATCTGCAGTGATTCTTCAGCACAAGAATATAAAATCTCTCACTGTCTCCATTGTTTCCCCATCTATTTGCCATGAAGTGATGGGACTGGATGCCATGATCTTCATTTTTGAATGTTGAGTTTTAAGCCAGCTTTTTCACTCTCCTCCTTCTTCTACTTCATCAAGAGGCTCTTTAGTTCCTCTTTGCTTTCTGCCATAAGAGTGGTGTCATCTACATATCTGAGGTTATTGATATTTCTCCCAGAAATCTTGATTCCAGCTTGTGCTTCATCCAGCCTGGCATGTCACATGACGTACTCTGCATATAAGTTAAATAAGCAGGGTGACAATATATAACCCTGATGTACTCTTTTCCCAATTTTGAACCAGTCTGTTATTCCATGTCCAGTTCTAACTGTTGCTTCTTGACCTGCATACAGATTTCTCAGGAGGCAGGTAAGGTGGTCTGGTATTCCCATCTCTTGAAGAATTTTCCACAGTTTGTTGTGATCCACACAGTCAAAGGCTTTGGCATAGTCAATGAAGCAGAAGTCAATGGTTTTTTTTGAATTCTCTTGCTTTTTCTAGGATCCAGTGGATGTTGGCAATTTGATCTCTGGTTCCTCTGCCTTTTCTAAATCCAACTTGAACATCTGGAAGTTCTTGGTTCATGCACTGTTGAAGCCTGGGTTGGAGAATTTTGAGCATTACTTTGCTAGCATGTGAGATGAGTGTAATTGTGCAGTAGTTTGAACATTTTTTTGACACTGCCCTTCTTTGGGATTGGAATCAAAACTGACCTTTTCTAGTCCTGTGGCCACTGCTGAGTTTTCCAAATTTGCTGGCATATTGAGTGTATCACTTTAACAGCATCATCTTTTAGGATTTGAAATAGCTCAGCTGGAATTCTGTCACCTCCAGTAGCTTTGTTTGTAGTGATGCTTCTTAAGGCTCACTTGACTTCACACTCCAAGATGTCTAACTCTAGGTAAGTGATCACACAATCATTGTTATCTGGGTCATTAAGATGTTTTTTGTGTAGTTCTTATGTGTATTCCTGCCACCTCTTCTTAATATCTCTGATTTTGTTAGATCCATACTATTTCTGTGCTTTCTAGTGCCCATCTTTGCATGAAGTGTTCCCTTAGTATCTCTAGTTTTCTTGAAGAGATCTCTAGTCTTTCCCATTTTATTGTTTTCCTCTATTTCTTTGCATTGTTTACTTAGGAAGGCTTTCTTATCTCTCCTTGCTATTCTTTGGAACTCTGCATTCAGATAGGTATATCTTTCCTTTTCTCCTTTGACTTTAGCTTTTCTTCTTTTCTCAGCTATTTGTAAGTCCTTCTCAGACAGCCATTTTGCCTTTTTGCATTTCTTTTTCTTGGAGATGGCTTTGATCACTGCCTCCTGTACAATGTCATTAACCTCTGTCCATAGTTCTTCAGGTAGTCTGTCTATCAGATCTAATCTCTTGAATCTATTTGTCACCTCCACTGTATAATCATAAGGGATTTGATTTAGGTCATACCTGAATGGTCTAGTAGTTTCCCTACTTTCTTCAATTTAAGCCTGAATTTGGCAATAAAGAGTTTATGATCTGAGCCATAGTCAACTCCCGGTCTTGTTTCTGAGAACTGTATAGAGCTTCTTCATCTTTGACTGCAAAGAATATAATCAATCTGATTTCAGTATTAATCATCTGGTAATCTCTATGTGTAGAGTCATCTCTTGTGTTGTTGGAAGAGGGTGTTTGCTATGACCAGTGCATTCTCTTGGTAAAACTCTGTTAGTCTTTGCCCTGCTTCATTTTTTACTCCAAGGCCCAACTTGTCTGTTACACCAGGTATCTCTTGACTTCCTACTTTTGCATTCCAGTCCCCTGTAATCAAAAGAACATCTTTTTTTTTTTTTTTTTGGTGTTAGTTCTATAAGGTCTTGTAGGTCTTCATAGAATTGTTCAACTTCAGTTTCTTTGGCATAGTGGTTGGGGCACAGACTTGGATTACTGTGATATTGAATGGTTTTCCTTGGAAATGAACAGAGATCATTCTGTCATTTTTGAGATTGCAGCAAAGTACTGCATTTCGGACTCTTTTGTTGACCATGATCGCTACTCCATTTCTTCTAAGGGATTCTTGCCCACAGTAGTAGATATAATGGTCAGCTGAATTATATTCACCCATTCTGGTCCATTTTATTTCACTGATTCCTAAAATGTTGGCGTTCACTCTTGTCATCTCCTGTTTGACCACTTCCAATTTACCTTGATTTATGGACCTAACATTCCAGGTTCCTATGCAATATTGCTATTTACAGAATCAGACAGACATGTCCACAACTGAGTATCGTTTCCATTTTGGCTCGCCTCTTCATTCTTTCTGGATCTGTTTCTACGTGCTTTTCCAGTAACATATTGGGCACCTACCAACCTGGGGAGTTCATGTTTCAGTGTCATATCTTTTTGCTTTTTTATACTGTTCATGGGGTTCTCAAGGTGAGACTACTGAAGTGGTTTGCCATTCCCTTCTCCAGTGGACCACATTTTGTTGGAACTCTCCTCCATGACCACGTTTTGTCAGAAAACATAAACATCAAGATTATGTCAAGAATACAATGTTGAGATCATGTCTAATTTTTCTCCAGGGATGCAAGCTATAAAGAGAAGAGTGCTGGGCCAGGGAAGAGAGACCAAGATCCATTCACTTTGAGCAGATCACTTTCCTTTCCTGTGCATTAGAGTCCCCATCTATAAAATGAAGGTAAGGAGAATTCCTGCCCAGCATACATAATATACAGAGAAAAGGGAAAGGTGAGAGTGAAATCATCTGGGAAGCTGCTGGCTGCTGGCATACACTGCCGCACCCTTGCCCACCCCATCTCCCTACTATATGATTTGCTGGTTTCTATTCCTGGCACTCACTATCCTCCTGAGCTCTCAGCTCAGGCCCAAACCCACAGTCAGTGCTCAGCAAATCCTTACAGCCTGATGGTGATTTTACAGGCATCTGGTCTCCCTTTCACATTTCTCTCCTCACTGGTTCCTGAAGGTGGATAAAAGCAATCAAGGAGCCCTACCCCACGTGTGCTAAGTGAAGGGGAAAGGTTGGAACCAAATAATAGTTTGTGGGAGGCTGCTCTGGGATGCACATTCCTGGGGCCTCACACCTTTGGGCGTCAGTAAGCCCTGAATCTCCTGGGATCCCCCATAGTTGGTTCTTGGGACAGTTGACCCCCTCTGAACTGGGACCTGTCCTTCTCTGGTACATGGCAATGGTCCCAGAGACAAGAGAGGTCTTTTCAATGCCAACTCCCTGTGAAGTGGGAGGACTCAGGTGTAAGGCAGGATTTCAGTAGCCCTGGGCTCTTGGAACATGAGTACTGGCTCACCTCTACCTGGCACTGGCAGCTGAGACCTCACTCCTGCTGTATGAATGCAGCACGAAAGCATACGGCCTGCCACATGTTTATTCCTTGGCTCCTTCAGTTCCACCATGTGCCATGTGACTCCCCTAGCATATGCAGTCACTCTCTGAATTCATTTTCATCCCTTCCTCAGTGTATTAATATTACCCCTTTGGAACATGTTGTTAATCCCCCCAGCCAATATCTCTCTCTTCTGGCATGCATATCTACATCTGCAGCATCAAGTTAACTTGCTTTGCATTCATCATGACCCCTCTGGCACTAACTACTATTTCTGGAATGCCTGGGGACACCCCTGGCATGAACTGGCACTCACTCTGGCACAGCAAAGAATTCTCTGGGCACGTACATGCTCACTCAGTATGCACTGGATAAGGGCTAGCTAAAGTATCTTTTCTAGTTCTTATTCCATGTGTAAACTGGAAAGCATTGTCCCCATGGTCTTTTCGAGGTCCTGCAGGAGCAATTGGGATTGTAGTTCACTTGGCTGTAGTGTTCTTAACTGCAGTAATGTTTACACCCTTCTGAGACCTAATATGGCTATGAGAGCATTTCTGATGCCGCTTCCCAAAACCTGTCCTGCATCTCAGTTAAGTGTCACCATCATCTATTTGCCCGTTTAAGCCCCAAACTCAGGTGTCTTGGTTCCTCCCTTTCCTTCATTCCCTGCATTCAATCCCCAAAGACTTCCATGTTTCTAAATTCTGTGATCACTTTTCTATCCAAATCTGTATGAGTTTCCTGTAGCTGCTGTGGCAAATGACTACCAACTTTGTGGCTTAAAATGACAGAAATTTATCCTCCCACAGTTCTGGAGGTCAGAAGTCTGAAATCAATGTCACTGGACCAAAATCAAAATGTTAACAGGACCATATTCCCATTGGAGCCTCTAGGGGAGAGGTCCTCCCTTGCCTCTTCTAGCTTCTGGTGGCTACTGGCCTTCCCTGGCTTATGGCATGTCATTACAAGCTCAGTCTCTCTGCTCATGTTGCCTTCTCTTCTGTCTGTGTCAAATCTCCCTGGAGCCTAGCCAGATAATCCAAGATGATCACTCCATCTCAAGATCCTTGATTTAATCACATCTGAAAAGCCTCCCATCCTTTACCATATAAGGTAACATTCACAGATTCTAGAAGTTAAAGTGTGGATATCTTGAGACAGGGGGGCATAATTCAGCCTGTCACACCATCTTCCTCCACAGTTAGCCACTGTCTTTGAAGCTTTCTTCTCTTGGTTTCCATGCATCTCCTTGTTCACTGGCCTCTCCGTCCCATTTGCCTTTATTTGAAGACTCTACAAGCAGAGCTTCTGCCATCTGCTCAGTTGCTCAGGCTAAAAATGCATGAGTTGTTCCTGCTTCCACTTTCTCCTCGTGCCCTTCCATAGCCAACCCACCAGCCAGTGCTGTTGGCTCGACCTCCAAACTGTAGCCCAAGTCTTCCATCTTCACTTCTCCCCAGTTCACTTCTGTTTGCATTGCCACCATCTGTGTCTATGGTCCAACTCACCCTCCTCCCTCACCTGAAATAGACTATGTGGCTAAAGGAAAGTACCAGAAGCTCCACGTACCCACTGAACAGCCCTCTCAGCCTCTCTCTGATGCCAGTCATGATTGCAGTGAACATTTCTAGCATGGTTTCCACTGAGTATCTTAGCACAAATACACGATGTGTGATTTTTGCTTCTGCACTTCTTCAGTGCCACACAGGGCTTCTCTGATGCCGCAGTGTGGGACACCAGCAGAGATCTACGTGGCAGGGAGTATGTGCAGCCTGGAAGCATGGCAGAGGGAAGTCAACACCCCCTGGGGCCAATGGATAGATAGGAGTCAATGTAGAAATGGTTCTCTATATGAACCATCATGTGAAAATTTTCAAGAGGCATTCCTTGTCCTCCTCAGAAGATCCCAGTGTGATCAGTTCTGGTTTTATATGCGTGAGAATAACTCAGTAATACACCCTTGTATTAGCTTTTTATCCTTCCCTCTTTTACTCTCTCTGGTCCTTCATCTTTGATACCTGGGATCACGTTTCAATAAACTGCCTGCACATGAGTCCTTACTTCAGGTCCTGCGCTTGAGTGGGACCCAGGCAAAAACCTGCTCAGTTCTGTCTGACTCTTTGTGACCCTGTGAACTGTAACCCTTCCAGGCTCCTCTATCCATGAAATTCTTCAGTAAAGAATACTGGAGTGGGTTGCCATTCCCTTCTCCATAGCTCAGTTGGTAAAGAATCCACCTGCAATGCAGGAGACCTGGGTTCAATCCCTGGGTTAGGAAGATCCCCTGGAGAAGGGAAAGCCTACCCACTCCAGTGTTCTGGTATGGAGAATCCCACGGACTATACAGTCCATGGGGTTGCAAAGAGTCAGACACGACTGAGTGACTTTCACTTCACTTCACAGGCAAAAATAGTGAATTTTCCAAAATGAAAATTCAATCATGGTGCTGGGCCCTTCTCCCACTCCCCTCAAAACCTCTCAATAGCTCATCAGTGTTCTTGTGCTAGTGACAAAACTCTTTCTGTGACTGACAGCTTATTCCTCACCTCTCAGCTCAAGCATCACTTCTTAAGAGACCTCCCTTACCTACAGACCAGCCAACACACTCCTCCCCCACTGTGCAATCTTCTAGCATATTTTGGGGTAACTTCCCTTCTCAGAAATGTTTGTTATGCTTGCAACTTTCCTTCTATTACTGTTACTATTTGACTAATGTCAATGTCCCTCATTAGATGATATCCAAGAGTATAGAGACTGTGAAATTTTACTCCCTAGTTATCCTCATGGCCACACCCAGTGCATGCCACAACATCATTTACTCATCTCAATATTTGTTGAGTAAATGAATGAATGAATAAATTTAACATAGTTATTCCACAATGCTCAAGATATACGCAGTACACGTTTCTTTAATCTTTCTGAACAAAGTAAACTCAGCTTCAGCACCTACCAAGCAGTATCAGTAACTCTCTAGGTTTCTCCTAAGCCTCGGCCTGAACAAATGCCCCAGGCTTAGAGTCCTGGACAGGTCATGATGCTTGCCGGGTGTAGGGAGTCACGTCTCCCCTCAATTCCTCCTTGTTTAGTTTTGGATTGAATTACAATCCATTCCTCTGATAGAGGCTCCACCCATTCCCTGCCAGTTCATAGTGACCTTCACTTTACCGTTCAGTGACCAGTCCTCACAGCCACCCAAACAGCCAGCCCATTGGAAGGCCTACCTCCTGGGAATAGCAGATCCTTCCCAAGAAGCCTGAAATGCTGTTCTTTTCACAAGCTACAGAGGCTCAGTAACATTCAGTTGTCAGGCTGTTCTGCTCTTCTCTGTCCCAACATATGTTTTTCCTTCCCACTTCCCTTTTTCTTATGAAAAGGTCTGGTAGTCCCACAGTCACACTCAAAACCTAGACCCTCTATGGGGCTTGTTTTTCTTTACTTGGGGCTGGTACAAAAATACAGTGATAGGGGTGGGGTGGGCAGGATTTCTGCTTTCAAGGTTATAGAGGATAGATAGAATAATATTAAAGCACCTACAATGTAGAATTCCTAATGACTCAATCTGTTACATCTGTGTACAAATTGTAGGTAGTTCACAGATATCTTCAAGCCCCACTGTGCTTCATGACTACATTTTTAGGCACCATCCTGGATGTGCTGCTGTCCATGGTGCTGAAGCCTCCTTAGGCGCAGTGGTGAGGTGGTTTTTCTTATGCTTTCATTCTTTTTTTTTTTTTTTTTTTTAATTATTTATTTATGGTCTGCACTGGGGCTTATTGCTGCTTGAGGACTTTCTCTAGTTGTGCTGAGCAGGAACTACTTTTAGTTGCGGTATGTGGGCTTCTCATTGGGGTGGCTTCTCTTGTTGCAGAGCATGATCTCTTGGGCAGGCAGGCTTCAGTAGTTGTGGCAAGTGAACTCAGCAGTTGTGGCACATGGGCTTTGCTCCCCCGAGGCACATGGAATCTTCCCAGACCAGGGATCGAACCTGTTTCTCCTGCACTGGCAGGCAGATTCTTAACCAGTGGGCCACCAGGGAAATCTTATTCTTTCATTCTTACCCAAACTTTCCCAAGATTCATACTTTTTATTGTGTGATCATTTTAATGAAAAGGTTTTTTAATGTTGCAGCAGAAAAAGAATCATGCTTCTTACTTCCAAGTGTATGTACTTTTGGCAATTCTATCTTGTTTCCAAAGATTAAAATGTTCTTTTTTTTTTCAGTTCCTGGGTTGGGAAGACCCCCTGGAGTAGGAAATGGCAACCCTTTCCAGTATTATTGCCTGGAAAATCCCATGGACAGAGGACCCTGGTGGGCTACAGTCCATGAGGTCGCAAAGTCAGACATGACTAAGTGACTGAGCATGCACGCACACACACACGCACACACACACAGAGTTGATTTACAATGTTATATGTTAGTTTCAGGTGTACTGTAAAGTGATTCAGTTATAAATGTAAGTGTATCTATTTATTTCAGATTCCTTTTCCTTATAAGTAATTATAAAATATTGAGTATAGTTTCCTGTGTTATACAGTAGGTCCTTGTTGGTTATCTGTTTTATAAATAGTAGTGTGTATATGTTAATCCCAAACTCCTAATTTATCTCTTTCCCACCCTTCCCCTTTGGTAACCATAGATTCGTTTTCTTTCTGGGAAGTTAAAGGAGGGTTGAGACTCTGCCCCAACTGTACCCTCTTTACCAATGTGTGTTTGGGAGAGATGCTGAGACTTGGATGTGGGAGGTAGTGTATACTTGGCCAGTATTAAGCCTGGCCAATTTCATTCATTTTATTGAGCAAAATTCTAAGTATATCCCATCCATTGGTTACCTGAGCTAAAGACATCTGAGTCATCTTTAGCTCCTCTATTACTCTCACCTCCACAGTCTGGGAGGCACCGAGGCTAGTTCAGAAGTGTGTTCATGCCCTTCTTTCTACCACTGTGGCCTTTGATTAGACCCTCATATCTGAATCACAGTTTCTCTTGGGTCTCCTGCCTCCACATTACACCTGCTAATCAACCCTTCATACCATCATCAGTTGGAGGGTTCCTCATTGTATTCAAGGGTCAAATCCAAACAACTTAGCCTGGTCTCTCAAAAATCACCATGTTCCTTCATGCTTTCGTGTACACAGTACCTCCCACCTTCACTACCTTCCTTCAACTGGCTGACAAGGCCCCCACAGTCTTCCAGATCAGATCAGATCAGATCAGTCGCTCACTCATGTCCGCCTCTTTGCAACCCCATGAATCTTCCAAGCCCAGTTCAAATGGCCTCCCTGGAGCCTTACTGACCCCTGTGCATCTTTGATTTCCCACAAGTCCACAACCCCGTACCACCCAGCTTCTCGATCCTCCTCTCTCAGGGACAGGATTTTAGCAGCCTCATCTTTCTGTCCCAGGCTCTTCACATCAAGCCCAACAAGTGATAAGTGCTCAGTGAGAATTTCTGGATACATAGTTGATTGGTGGCAGTTTTTGTCTGCCTTATCAATTGAAGCTCCCTCAGATGTCAGCTTCTCCCATTTCTACTAAGAACCATGTTGGAAACTTCTCCTGCCCTCTCTCCCTTTCACATTAATTCACTTAATTCATGTCTCAAAATCACATAGCAGCTGTCACTCACTTTTCATCTCCTGACTTTCAGAAACCTGAAGCCTGTGTTTGCATCACCTCCCAACCCACTTTGCTTTCTCTCTCTGAGTGAGAGGGTTCTAGTCCCTTTTACTGTCTCACAGATTACTTTGTTCAAGAGTGATGCTTTAATATAGGAGTCTGTGGCTAGAGAGGGCAAGATACCCATATGGTTTATAAGGCCTAGAAGCTAAAAACACTCTTTCCCAGGTCAATACTCTGGTCCCCCCACCTCTCCTCCTGGCAGACAGGAGCTAAGATCTCTGAGCATCTGGCCAAATCTCAGCCTGCCTAAAATGTTCCATCAACCAAGCTCAGAATTAGAAAGCTAAGAAAATATTTACCTCGAACACAAAGGGAAAGAAAATGCAGCCTCCCATACATTGGAAGTGAATCATGGTAACTCCCTGCACATGTGTGTTTCATTCACTCAGACTATGAAACTATAAGCCTTAAAGCATTTTTGTCCTAGGGCAGAGGAAGGACAAGCCACTGCTAAGGGTGGAAGGCAGGCAGTATGGGCTCAGAATTCTCCAGCCTCATATTGCATGTCTGTGTGGGAGGGTAGTATTCCTCCCATGGTATGGTTTTGGGATTTGAGATGGGAAATTTGGTTGGGTGTAGGGGCCATATGTGGGTATAATGAAGGGAGAGGGAGATGTTACAGATGTGGGGTGCATCACTCTGTGAGTAAGGAAAGGGGAGCCTTTCCAAAGCATTGGATAGTGAGGTGGGGGCAAAGATTCTTGGTGCATAAGGGAGAATGGAATGTCTTAGTCACACAATCAGAATTTTAGGTGTGGATAGAGGGGTGCATTCTGGGTACGTGTATTGGGAACAGAATTCTAGATGTGGGGTATTTGTGGAGATGGCAGAATTCTAGGTCATGGAAAGTGGTACAGTGGTCTGTATATCTGTGTTTGGTGGCCTCTGTATACATGAGTGCATGTGTGTGTGTGTGTGTGTGTGGCTTGAGGGTCACATTGACCAGGAAGTGGACTGGCCAGCAGTGTGGAATACTGAAACAGGTGAGTGCTAAGATAGGAAAGGTATAAGCAGGCCAGCGGGTAGCGCTCACAGCAGAAGTTTGCTGCCCAGAGAACATGAGATCATCCTGGGGCGGCTCCCTTTCCATCGTGCTCTCAGTGCTCTGTCCATGGTTCTGCACACAGAAAGCCCCTTCAACCTCTAGTAACTGGACACCAGGCAATCACTCAGCTTTTTCTGTGTTCCCATTCTGGCAACTTGCTTTTTTAGTTGGGATACCAAGTAAGTCCTTCCCAGGACGTGTTTTACAAACCCAAGGAAATAAGATAACTCCAGGAAAGGAGTGACTCAAAGGGAGCCCAGGAGGAGTACCTCAAGAACATTGTTGTCAGGGCACGAGAAGAACAGAGATGCTGAGGGCCCAAGGCCAGAGATGATGGCCTCCTAGAAATAGGCCTTAAAGGACTAGTGGGATTTGGAGGAGTGTGTTGTGGGGGAGGTGTAGTATAGCAAAGGTGCGAGGAGGCTGAGATGGGGTCACGGGGCAGTGGAGAGGCCAGATCAGCTACAGCACATTGAGCATGTGAGAGACTGCAAACTCATATGATGGTTAGAGCCAGGTAGGTAACGTAAATGAATGAAGCAGGCCAGGTTCAAGATTAAATTAGGAAAAGTGGGGATGGACAAAATGATAAGAGTACCAAAAACAGCCAAGGGCTTTCAAGACAAAAACTAAACAAAACATAGGCAAGCCAAATGAAGTGTGGCCTGTGGGTCACCAGTGTGAGACCCTAGGAGAGTAGCAAGTGCTTTGACTAACCAATGCTATAAGGCAAAAACCTTGAATGCCCAGCCAAGCTGAAGAAGAGATTTCTGCAATAATAGAGGGACAACGGACTGCATAAGGATCACAGGGTAATAGTGGTTTCTGGGTGGGGCAGGTTTCACCTTTCCCTTACAAGGAGCTAACAATTTATTGTAGACTCAGGGGAGTTGGCCTTGGAACCATATTTTGCTTGCTAGATGGCTTCATTTTCCTCCCCATCAAGTCCATCCAATCTGAGGACCCTTCAGCCAAGCCCCACTCCCCAGCTTCCTCCCTAGCTGGCCTTGCTTTGTGTACAGATCTGTTATCTCCCAGCCCACTACAACACTCCAGCATGCATTTCAGGGCTGGCCTGACCCGCCTGCCTCCTTCAGTCTTGGTCCTTTGGGGTGCGATCCCCCTCCCACCGATTCCCAGAGTCACCTAATCCCCTTTCATCCCCCTCTGGCGAGGTAGGCAGAGGAGGGCTCCAGGCACCCCAGCTCCCATTGTCTGTGCTCCTTGAAACGTTTAAAGGGATTAGGGGCTGGGGGCTGGGGGCTGGGTGCAGGTCGCCTTCAGAGATACGTGTTCAGTGGCGGAGAAGATGAGATTCTGCTTTCTTCCATCCCACCCATCCAGAAGGGCTGGTGAGTGCAAGATAGATGGTGTGGATAAGGGAGCATCCAATTAATTCCAATTTAAACCCAATTTGGTCTCCTTTATAATTAGAATAGCAGGCGTGTTTTAATAGTGGATTATCTCTTCTGGGCAGTCGTTTGTCATTGCTCTTTCTCCGCACTGGGTCTTCTTGACCACCGTACCCGGGCAGAGAGATGAAGCTGGGGAAGCAGGGCAGGGAACTGGATGGAAGATCAGTGGATGTAGGTGCACAGAGGAGGGGTGACTGCAGAGGCTTATGTTCCACCTCAGCCCAGCTTTAACCTAAGAGAGTCTGCTCTGTGCTTCAGTTTCCCTGGCCATAAAATGGGAGAGGGGCGCATCAGTGAGCCTCATTTACTCTGACATACATAGGAGAGGAGAGAGAAGACACTGATGGTAGATCTAGAAGACTAGGCCACAGGGTTCAGAAGGAGAGTCAGGGACATGGGCACTGCTGTGTGACCTTGGGTGAGTCAGTGACCTCTCTGTGCTTCAGTCTTCTCACCTGGCAAACAGGGACAGTGATAACGGTGATCTTAATGGAAAATGTCATTTGATAATAATGTTTTAAAATAGCCACACAGCTAAGCATTTTCAAGTGAACCCTCACACAGATGGCATTCCAGGGTCCCTCTCTTCCCCACTCCCCACGGAAGCCCTTTAGGGACACACTAATCAACAACCACAGTCAGAAAACAGGACTTTGGTGGCCCCAGCTTGTCTCTGCAGAGACTCAAGGGGTTCAGAGGGGACTTCAGTTTTGATCCTGATGATTCCAAAGTCCTCCTGGGAAAAACAAAGTCCCCCTGGAAACTGCAGAGTTAATATATTGAGTTTGAGTTGAGTCACTCAGGTGGGTTCTCTGGGACAGCTGCCACTCACCTGTCCCAAGGGTGTGAGCCCTTGGCTGTCTGGTGAGTATTTGGACCATGATCCCCAGCCCTCCCAATCGACCAGGTAGTCATCATCATAATGGGCACTCACAGGTAGGGAAACTGGTATGAGAAAGAAAAAGGTGATGTTTAGGGCCATATTGTTTATAGAGGACTTTCCCCATTTTTCAGAGGGAGCACTCCAGGCACGCAGCTCCAGCTCTGGACCACTGGTTTATGGCTCTTTCATGGGGGCTGGGCCTCTGTCTCCAGGGGTCAGAGCCTGTTCCACACAGGTCCCCCATCCACAAACCCAGCCTGCCACACTCTTCCTTCCTGCCCCTCAACGCCAGGACCTCAGTTACAGCCTGCGGCCTCACAAATCCTCCCAGGGACGTCTGGGTAATTAGGAGATTCTTCATTTACTGATGACACTTTTCATTACCCAGCATGAACGCAGACTTGTTCCCTCCCCACTGCCCAGGCAATGCTGTTCCTCATGTCGGCAGGATTGATGGGCCAGCTTGGGACTCATGCCTCCCTCCCCCAGGCAGCCGTCCTTGCCTCTGGATGCTAGAGCCCATGGCCCTGACTCTCTCCCTCTCTGAGAGTGGGGCACTATGCTTGGCACCCCCACAGTGAACCCACACAACCACCCTCTCTTTTATATGAGAAGGAGGCTCAAAGAGGTTAAAACACTTTCCTAAGGTCACAAAGCTGGTGAGTGAAAAAAAAATATAGGGTCCTTACCACTCACTTCCCCAAAGCTGCATATATACACACAGTTCACTGGGTCAAACAACTTGAGAACTACTGGTTTTATAACTAAATACAAAAGGAAAGCCAAAATACCTGATTTAGGAGCTGCTGACCTGCTCTCAGAATCGGCACAAGGGCCCACTCACAAGGGCCCAAGTCACACCAGTACAGGGTTGGGTCTCAGATTTCCCCAAGACACAGGCTTGTGGGGCTTCTAAGCTACTCTACAGCCACTCCCCAGGCCTGGCTCAGCAAGGTCTTCATTTCTGTTTCAGAGTCAATTAAATTTTGGTGCCTGGAAGCAAAGGGTGGGGCTAGATGACCCATGAGATCTTCCTCCCCAGAAAGACTCTTGGTCCAAGCCACAGGAAGATCCTAAATTAGAGGAAAGGGCTGTTGGGGAGTGAAGAAAGAAGACTTAACCTGCCAAAGCCTCAATAAGGCTAGAAAAACAAGACTCTTGCCAGAAAAGGTTTTTCTGTCCTGAGGGAATTGCATAACAGCAGGGTAATTTATATATACAAATATATGTATGAATATATGTGCATACACACACACACACATATATACTTTGTGATATTTGTGCAGACTTAACACACAGCATGAAAGCTTAAAGCCAACAAGTGAAATTGAGTTAGCACGGCATCCCTTATTCTCAATTTATTACTTCACCAGGGACTCATGCAGGCTGCAGGACTGGAGAAGTGGTGGCGCAGAGAGAGCCAGCATCCCAGGCACCAGTTGAATTATGCGTCACAATTTATAAACCATTACGTGCTGTGGATTTTAATGATATTTATTTACACCTGACCCCTCTCATTTCAAAACTTGGTTTCATACATGGGGAGGAGAAAGGGACCTTAAAAATGTGTTTTTGAGCTGGGGCTCACTGAAGGCTGCCCTCGGCTGCAGAGAGTGGTCAGCCTGCAGACCTGGGAATACATTGACACCCTCTCCCTGGCCTTTCCTTTCACATACCTCAGTGGCCCTGACAGTAGAACCCTAGGAAGCTCAGTCCATTTTGTTGGAGAAAACAGGGGTAAAGAATTCATCACAGTTTTAAGGCCAAGATGCAAAAGAAGGATAAGAGAAATTTACCATTTGTTGGTTCCCTACTAGTACCAGGCACTGTCTGGGAGTACTCTCTTCCTAACAGGACTGAGAAAGAAGCATTTGCATTCCCCATTTGACAGCTGTGGAAGTTGAGGCCCAGTTCAGTTTAGTTCAGTCGCTCAGTTGTGTCCAACTCTTTGCGACCCCATGGACCGCAGCATGCCAGGCTTCCCTGTCCATCACCAACTTTACTCAAACTCATGTCCATTGAGTCAGTGATGCCATCCATCCATCTCATCCTCTGTTGCCCTCTTCTCCTCCTGCCTTCAATCTTTCCTAGCATCAGGGTCTTTTCAAATGGGTCAGTTCTTCTCATCAGATGGCCAAAGTATTGGAACTTCAGCATCAGTCCTTCCAATGAATATTCAGGCCGGATTTCCTTTAGGATGGACTGGTTGGATCTCCTTGCAGTCCAAGGGACTCCCAAGAGTCTTCCCCAACACCACAGTTCAAAAGCATCAATTCTTCAGCGCTCAGCTTTCTTTATAGTCCAACTCTCACATCCATATATAACTACTGGAAAAACCATAACCTTAACTAGATGGACCTTTGCTGAAGTAACATCTCTGCTTTTTATTATGCTGTCTAAGTTGGTCATGACTTTTCTTCCATGGAGTAAGCGTCTTTTAATTTCAGGGCTGCAGTCACCATCTGCAGTGATTTTGGAGCCCCAAAAAATAAAATCTGCCACTGTTTCTACTGTTTCCTCATCTATTTGCCATGAATAGAGGAAAACAATAGAATGCAAAAGACTATAGATCTCTTCAAGAAAATTACAGATACCCAGGGAACAATTTCATGCAAAGATGGGCTCGATAAAGGACAGAAATGGTATGGACCTAACAGAAGCAGAAGATATTAAGAAGAGGTGGCAAGAATACACAGAAGAACTGTACAAAAAAGATCTTCATGACCAATATAATCACGATGGTGTGATCACTCACCTAGAGCCAGACATCCTGGAATTGATGTCAAGTGGGCCTTAGAAAGCATCACTACGAACAAAGCTAGTGGAGGTGATGGAATTCCAGTTGAGCTATTCCAAATCCTGAAAGATGATGCTGTGAAAGTGCTGCAGTCAATATGCCAGCAAATTTGGAAAGCTCAGCAGTGGCCACAGGACTGGAAAAGGTCAGTTTTCATTCCAATCCCAAAGAAAGACAATGCCAAAGATTGCTCAAGCTACTGCACAATTGCACTCATCTCACATGCTAGTAAAGTAATGCTCAAAATTCTCCAAGCCAGGCTTCAGCAATACGTCAACCGTGAACTTCCAGATGTTCAGGCTGGTTTTAGAAAAGGCAGAGGAACCAGAGATCAGTTTGCCAACATCCGCTGGGTCATGGAAAAAGCAAGAGAGTTCCAGAAAAACATCTATTTCTGCTTTATTGACTATGCCAAAGCCTTTGACTGTGTGGATTACAATAAACTGTGGAAAATTCTTCAAGAGATGGGAATACCAGACCACCTGACCTGCCTCTTGAGAAACCTGTATGCAGGTCAGGAAGCAACAGTTAGAACTGGACATGGAACAACAGACTGGTTCCAAATAGGAAAAGGAGTACGTCAAGGCTGTATATTGTCACCCTGCTTATTTAACTTATATTCAGAGTACATCATGAGAAACGCTGGGTTGGATGAAGCACAAGCTGGAATCAAGATTGCCAGGAGAAATATCAATAACCTCAGATACGCAGATGACACCACCCTTATGGCAGAAAGTGAAGAAGAACTAAGAGCATCTTGATGAAAGTGAAAGATGAGAGTGAAAAAGTTGGCTTAAAGCTTAACATTCAGAAAACTAAGATCATGGCATCTGGTCCCATCACTTCATGGCAAATAGATGGGGAAACAGTGAAAACAGTGTCAGACTTTATTTTTCTGGGCTCCAAAATCACTGCAGATGGTGACTGCAGCCATGAAATTAAAAGATGCTTACTCCTTGGAAGGAAAGTTATGATCAACCTAGACTGCACATTGAAAAGCAGAGACATTATTTTCCCAACAAAGGTCTGTCTAGTCAAGGCTATGGTTTTTCCAGTGGTCGTGTATGGATGTGAGAGTTGGACTATAAAGAAAGCTGAGCTCCGAAGAACTGATGCTTTTGAACTGTGGTGTTGGAGAAAACTCTTGAGAGTCCCTTGGACTGCAAGGAGATCCAACCAGTCCATCCTAAAGGAGATCAGCCCTGGGTGTTCATTGGAAGGACTGATGTTGAAGCTGAAACTCCAATACTTTGGCCACCTGATACAAAGAGCTGACTCATTGGAAAAGACCCTGATGCTAGGAGGGATTGAGGGCAGGAACAGAAGGGGATGACAGAGGATGAGATGGTTGGATGGCATCACCGACTCAATGGACATGGGTTTGGGTGGACTCTGGGAGTTGGTGATGGACAGGGAGGCCTGGTGTGCTACGGTTCATGGGGTCACAAAGAGTCGGACACGACTGAGCTAGTGAACTGAACTGAACTGATGGGACCAGATGCCATGATCTAAATTTTCAGAATGTTGAGGTTTGAGCCAGATTTTTCACTCTCCTCTTTCACTTTCATCAAGAGGCTCTTTAGTTCTTCTTCCCTTTCTGCCATAAGGGTGGTGTCATCTGCATATCTGAGATTATTGATATTTCTCTCAACAATCTTGATTCCAGCTTGTGCTTCATCCAGCCCAGCGTTTCTTATGATGTACCCTGCCCATATAAGTTAAATAAGCAGGGTGACAATATACAGCCTTGACGTACTCATTTTCCTAATTGGAATCAGTCTGTTGTTCCATGTCGAGGCCCAGAGAGATGTATTATTTGTTCCTAGAGGCAGCGAACACACTGTAATGGTTAACAGTGTGGACTTTGGAGCCAGGCTATTGAAGTTCCAGTGATACATGTGACGTTGGGCAAGTGACTAGGTCTTGCTAAGTCTCAGTTTTCCACAACTGGAAAAGCAAACAAAACAACAGGATAATGCAAGACAATGGGAGGAGCATATAGAAAAATTCAATTCATGCTAACTATAGATATCCCCTTCTCTTCAAAAGTTTGCTTTACACCACTTCACTTTTACAGAAGACCTATATTAGTACCTGTTTTCTTTAACTGAAAGAAGTCCAAAGCGGGTTTTTGCTTTTTTTGGAAAAAAAAAAAGTGGAAAACTAAAATAGTGTTCACTTTTACTGATGCTGTTATGGAGGTAGTGCACCAAGAGCAGAGAGTGGCCCCATCAAGCTGCTTTCTGGGAACCACACTCTGCATCTCAGCATCAAGCCCCAGAGCTCTGAACTGTGTCCATGAGCATCTGTGCTTTATCTCCATTTATTTTGTGCATCCATTAGCAAGAGGTGTCCTAAGGTAATTGCTTCTTTGCTTCTCGCCAGTTCACCTTATGGAATGTTTCATAGGAATGCTCTACTTTCCGACAGCAGGGGAAATCTGTGTTTCTTGAGATTATTATGGTTGGTAAAGCAAATGGATTTGCAACCAGTTTTGTGAGGTCTAGGAATCCCAGAACTTTCTACCCCATCACCTTACCTGTTGAGCTGAGTGATGAACTCAAGCTCCACAGCCAGGGAGGCTATCACCAGGGAACCCACGCTTCCATTCTAGTTTCTGTCCCCTTGGGAATCATTATCCAGGTATCTCCTTTATTTTCCCACTTACCAGATGTGTGTGTGTGTGTGTGCGTGCATGTGTGTGTGTGTGTGTGTGTGTGTGTATGTAGGGAGGGAGGTGAGGATCTTGCTTTGCCCCCTCACAGGTTCCCCCAAAACCCAGTGAGGCCTGGGCTCTGCAGGACACAGTGAGTCTAGACCATTCTGGCATCAAATAATTTGGGGCACCGGAGAAGGCAATGGCACCCCACTCCAGTACTCTTGCCTGGAAAATCCCATGGATGGAGGAGCCTGGAAGGCTGCAGTCCATGGGGTCGCTGAGGGTCGGACACAACTGAGTGACTTCACTTTCACTTTTCACTGTCATGCATTGGAGAAGGAAATGGCAACCCACTCCAGTGTTCTTGCCTGGAGAATTCCAGGGACAGGGGAGCCTGGTGGGCTGCCGTCTATGGGGCCGCACAGAGTCGGACACGACTGAAGTGACTTAGCAGTAGCAGGTCAGTTGGAGCTGCACAGGTTTCTCTATTGTAGAACTTCTCAGAACCTTTATACACCCTGATGCCTGTTGTGGCTCTGTGAGAGGAGTATATGGTTTAAAGTATTTCTTTACTTATTCACAGGGGTGTTTGGGGGGAAGGACCTGCCAAAACATGTTTATATGAATAGGACTGGGAAACACTGGTCTTCTGGATGGACTGTTTCTTGGGCATCAGAGTGCAATACCTGCTTTGTACATCATTTGCTATTGACTTTAGAAATTCCTCTTGACCTCATGTGACTCGTAGGGCATATATAGGTCTGTTAGAGGAGCAGGACAGAAGATGCCAAGCAGAAAAGAGAGGGCCAGAGCCACATAGCAGAGTGATGAGTAAGTATTCTGAGATCAGCTGACCAACCTGTGCCTTTGGTAGGTACCTTCCCATCCCTGGAGCTCAATTTCCTCACGTGTTAGATCTGATGATTTTAAAGGGCCTCTAGGTCAGGCTTCATGCACTTGAGATGTCTGATGGGCAGAAGGAGTCCTGACTCCTCTCAGACTGTCTGATCTAGCTTCTTCAATCCCATCCCCTGCTTCCCCCACCCACCTCCATCCCAGGAAAAATGACAAAGAAACCAAGAGACTGACCCAGGCTTAATGTAGCTGGAGCAAATTAATAATTGGTGCATAAAGAGACAAGATCTGCTTCAGAGGGATGTGAGGAAGTGGGCAGTGCTAGAGGAGGGGCCAGGGCATGTGAAGGAGGCCAGTTCTGCTCAGGCCAGGGCTGGGAGCAGGGTGGGCTCTTGTGGCCACATGACCTGCCCAGGTACCTGGATGGTGGCTTCCCTGGGGCCCTTGTCAGATTTTGTCCATTGAGCCCTGAAGGTGTAGCTCTAGGGCCAGACCTCTGCCTTGGCTGTCAGTGAGGAGAAGGTGTCAGGAAGGTCTGGTTGGAGCAGGGAAATGTTAGGAGCTTTGGGACCACAGGACCTGGGCTGGTTGGAGCCTGCCCCTGCCCCATGGATTCTTCAAGTTGGGCAATCCTGGTATGATGTTACCAGCACATGGAGCAGTGGAAAGCAGATGGGTTTAGGAGATCCTTGGGGGTAGAGCTGGCCTGGGACACCCAGGCTGCGCCTGGATATCTACCCATCTCCCTGGTCTGGGGGTCTGAAAGCCTGGGCTAGCCATGACCTTACAGGATGACCCAGGCTAATCTCTTCTTCCTCTGGGCCTGCATCAGGTTGGGGGTTGGGGGGGGTGCCGCAAATGATCACACTGCTTCTCAGTCTTGCTCTGATGCCAGTCCTGAGCCTGTGGGCCAGCCTGGCACAGCAGCCATCCCAGGTAAATGGAGGTGGACAGTGTGAGGGAGCAGCAGATCCTGGTTTATCCCAGAGGGTCCCCTCCCAGCCAATACTAAAGCCAACTTCCTCCCTGAAGTGGGAGTTGAGGGGTGGGGTGTTGTGGGAGCTCTCACATGCTCAACACCCTTGCTCCCAGGCTCCCAGCAGTGAAGGGGCTGTCAGGATGCATCAGCACCAGCCCCAGGACTGTCACTATCAGACATATCAGCACAACATAGGAAGATGCCCTGCCTTCATTCCTTGTGCTGCATCACGTGCTCTTGTGAACATAAGCAACCTGCCTCTGGTGGCAGGAAGAGCCTCTCCTTGCTCTGCCTACCCTCCCCAGGACCCCCACTGCCCCTCTATGTGAGGCACCCAGGACAGTTCTGCTGTCCTCATGGTGAGGCCACATGCTTGACCCACCCAGCTGCTGGGAGGAAAGGAGTCCGCCAGGCTGAGATGAGATGGGAGGCCAAGGGCAGTAGCAGTGTTTCCCTGGCTGGCCACGCAGGTGGCCTGGGCCAAGAAAGTGATGCTTATCATATTTGCCATTAACCAGGCCCTATTGTGTGTTGACATGATACCAGAGGACCTGGGTCACCTCACTTAATCCTCACAAGCACCCCTAAAGAACCTTATCTGGCCCATCTTCTATGAGGCAATGGAGACTCTGAGAGGTCAATTTGTCCAAGTTGGTAAGGGAGGGGGCCAGGATCTGTCCAGTGGGATACCCTGTCTGTCTGGTTCTAGAGCTTGTGTTCTTAACTACTAGATTGGCTGCCTCTTTCACACTATCATTCAACATACATTCATTCATACAGGTTGGCTCTTGGGATTGTCCTAACCTGGGTGGGGCACAGTTTGTGTGCTTCCTCCTCCCCTATCAGATGGAGCCTCATCTCCTCTGACTCCAGAGGGTCCACTGAGTGTTCTTACTGGCCCTGTGAAGATGCAGAGTGAAACTGAGTCCAGGGCTGCCTTGGATTTCCCAAAGGAAGACATGTCCAGCAGAGAGGTCAGCCAGAAGGAAGACCAGGGATGATACAAACCCAGTGCTTGGTGGTACCAATACCTCCCTAGATTTGAGTGCTAGGATTATTTTGTTGCAGCCATTGACCAGGGCTGGTACCCCTAATTAACTGTTGTGAATAAGCCCAGAGACCACCCTAGAAGGTGGGCCAAGTCAGCTTGTGGACAGTTGCTTGGAGAGCCTGCAGCAGAACTGCCCATGCCTGCCCCAGAGGTCCTGGCAGTCAGGTCCCACAGTGCTGTTTGCAGGGTTCTGCCTCACCCGTGCCCAGAGCAGACACCTCAAGAGTGGCCCTGGGATAAACATACAGGCTCCCTCCCTCTCCTGTGAGAAAACTCCAGGATCATTCCACACCATCCCTCAGAGGGACCCTGTGGGGCAGCTCCTTCACCCACTTTTTCATGGTACTCTCCCACTCCTTCCTGTCTCCCCTTTATCCTTTCAGATGGTGCTTCCTGGGGTCGTATCCTAAACAAACAATTTGCATTCAAACCTTTATCCCAGAGTCTATGCTGGGGAGACCTTGCAGTTGGACAGGGTCTGACCTTCACGCCTGTGCAGGGCCACTGAGGTGCCTCCCTGCACCCCTGCCTGCCAAGATGCCTTGTACCTATTGCCTCTGCCCCCTCTTTTGCTTTCCTTCCTGCTCCTTGAAATTGCTCAGTGTAGGGTGCTTCAGGAGCCCCTGGAAATAATAACAAGAATTTGGGGCCAGGGGAAGAGGGGAGGCTTGGAGAAGCTTGTCATTGGCTGAGCCTGGGAGCTGGGCTGGGTAGAATCGCAGAGTCGCTGTGGCAGTTAATGCTGGCTGATTGCAGAGGCCCGAGTAGGGCCGGAGGAGGAGTAGCAATTAGCTGCTGCGATAACAGCCAGACAGGGCTGCTAAATGGGCCCATTAGAGGGCATTAGTGAAACGCCAGGATGGTGGCCTGAGCAGTGACATGACACCCTCCCTCAATGGCTCACAGGGGCCTGGGGCAGGGGGGTGGTTTACCTGAGACACATCAGGGAGGCATGCCCCAAGGTGAGAGCCACTTTAAAAGGGGAGGGTGGCCTTCTCCACACAGCTCCTGGAGGTGAGGTGCCTGTCTGTGGTCCACTTTGGAGTCCACTTGCCTAGTGACACCCAGCCAGCAGATAATGGCTTTAATGGGGCCAGGAACGTAGAGCACTTAACACGCTTCCCAGAGCCGTCCCAGGTCCCAGCCATTAGCTCATTAGCTGAAGGCTCTGAGGCCCATTACACAGATAAGGGAGGGGAGAGACAGACGGAATGACATGTTACAGGTTAACCGCATGGTTCTGTATCTAAAACCCTGCCTGTCTGACCTCACCCCTGGGACTCCTATGCCCCTTGAGGCTTGGGACTGGGTTTTATTCATCAGTGTATCTTCAAGACCTGGTGTTGGGCCTGGCACAGAGCAGGAACTTTTAAGTGATTATTGAGGGAAAAGATGAGCACCCAGCAGCGGCTGCAGCCCCTAACCCAGGCTCTCCAATGCCCCAGCCACATGAGGTGGGGGTAATGAAGTCCAGAAGACATGAGCTGGAATCCCGATTGCATCACTTACTCTGTAGCCTCCACCAAATTATGTAACCTCCCAAAGCCTCGATTTGTTCATCTATAGAATGGGATTAATAATGGGATCTGCTCACAGAGCATTGTGAGGGATAAACAAGACATCCTGTGCAAAGAACATAGAAGGTACTTGGCTAAAGGTATGCTGGAAATCATGCAATGGTCCCCTTCACTTTCATCATTACCTATTTATTTGGTGGGTGACATCAGGACCCTGGTCTAAACAACAGCAGCTGTGGCTGCCGGAGGATGACCGAGGGGTGATTTCAGTAGCAGCAGGAAAGAGATGGGGAAAGAAAATCCCAGTGGAAAACCCAGACCAGCCCTATAACACACTTGCTGGGCCTAGGGTCCTCCAGATATGCCAGGGGTGGGGCTCCATAAACTCTGAGGCTCTTGGGGCTCTGAGAGCCTCGTGGCTGCTCAGGGAAGGTCTATCACGTGACACAGGTGGGGCTGACACTGCTGGGAGTGAGCCTGGAGGGGGCAGTCCAGAGGAACAAGTCTGCTCAAGGCGGGGCCTAAGCCTGGACCGATAGAAGTTTCTGGCTTTATGAACATCCCCCGGTGACACCCTGTGCCCTGCCCATCCATCAGCAGGTGGAGCAGTGGGGGTTTGGGGATGGGGCACTGGTTCAGAGAGAGGGCACAGCCTTGTCCTCAGCTGTACTCACTGGAAGGCTGCTGCTTGGCTAGGGAGGTGGGGAGGGTGTGGAGGGTGTGCATTCTTGCTGCATTTGGGCTGGGGTTACAGCCAGAGCATCCCTCTCTCTGGGAGCCAGCCTCAGCACTGCCACCTTGCCCACCTCCAGGGGAGCCACTCATGCTCTGAACACAGAGGGCACCCTCCAACCCCTTATAAGCTCTTTTTGTCTTCTTCCTCAGCACACATCATTGAATGCTGCCTGCATCTGGGAAAACAGAGACGGGCACTCTCTCCAGTGCCCAGAAGGGGAAACCAAGGCTGAGGAGGGCTGAGCAACCTGCATTCAGCTGATAATCACTGTGGTGCTGCGAGCTGGTGTGGGAAGGCACACAGATGAACAAGCTGTGTCCTCAAGAACGGAGTTGAGTGCACCTTGCCCCACGCTTACACTCATAGTCTGCCTTCCTGCGTCTCTTCTCATCTGACCCTTTCAGTGGTCCTGGGGAGCAGGCAGGCCAGGAGAATTAATAGGCCCGTTTTATAGATGAGGAAATTGAGGTCTATGGAGGCGCCACACTGCACTGAATGCTCTCATTGGACAATGTTTATTTCTAATGAAAATCAAGAACAGAAAACCACAAAGATAATATCTCAAATGCCCTGGGGCTTCAAGGAGGGAGTTGTTTTTTTATTGATATTTGACTGCCTTCCAAGCTTGTGGAGTTTCCAGAATTTGTCAGCGCAGGGTCAGGCCCTGTGTGGGGCTTTGGTGGCTCGTCTGCTATGACTCTGGCAGCCACAGGCCTGTTTAGGAGCCAACAGGGGGATGAAGGGGCTGGGGCAGCCTGCTGGGTTGGCCCCTCATGACTCCAACCTGCCTTCCTGCTGTTGGACCCCTAACACCGAGGGGCAGGTACTGAAGCTCCCCAGTCATTGTGGGGTGCTACCCCCTTCCTCTGCCAGAGCCGGTTCACCTTGCCTGCTGTGGGGCAGTTCCACCTCATCCCCCAAAGCCCCCTCCCCACCTCCCTCTGGCAGGTTGTGATCGCACCTTGCACTTATCCAGGGCAGGCCACTGTTCCCATTGCTTTGATGCCATTTGAGTAAAGGAGTCCACTGTGCTTGAGGCAACCCTGCCCTCCTCCACTCTCAGATTACTCATCTGCCTCCTAGTCCCAAGGTCTGGCTGTCTCCTATTCCTGGGCACCTCATCCCCCATCCCCTCTAAGGGAAAGGTGGGATGCAATCGCCCTTTGTCCTAGGGTTGCTCTGAGATTTGGAAGAAGAAAGGCAGATAAAGTTGCATGCAGGTGCTATTCCAGGGGGCGCTCTGAGGGAAGGGTGGCCATGTGTATTGTTCCTTGTCATTAGCATTATCACACTGGGCCAGGGCACCAGAAAGGCCCCCTCACCCCAGCCCCCAGCCACCCTTTCCAGCCTGCAGACTGAAGCATCTGCCTTCTCCTCTAGGTGCTGAGGCCATAACCCAGGGGCAAGGCATGGCTTTTGGAGTGTCCCCAGCCCATAGCCCAGAACAGGAGCTAAAGAAGTGCGTGTGGAATGAATGAACACTGAGCTTCCTCCAGCACCTACTTGCACTGCTCTGCATATGTCAGGCTCAGTGCTACATGTTTTTAGTCATTATCTCATTTATTCCTCATGGTATCTCTACTTTTTACTGGTGAAGAAACAAGCTCAAATAAGCCAAGCCACTTGCTATAGCAGTCAGGCTCTAATGAGGAAAAGAGAAGGGCCCTCAAGTGTTTACAGTGGGAGATTAAGTGCAGGGAATCCATTTCATAGGTGATAGAGGAGCCGAGAGTCCAAACGGGATGTGCAGCAATGCAGCAATTAGCGATGCCATGAGGTTGCTGCCATCCTAGGCTGCAGGGACACAGGAGGAGGCTGGAGGCCCACAGGCGTGTCCCACAGGAGTTGGAGTCGCAGAGAGGGAAGGAGCAATACCCAGGGTTTTCCTTCCTCCTACCGTCAGCTTCCACCAGCACCACCCATCTGCCCCTCAGGACTGAAGTCTGCTGAGCCAGGGTCTTGAAGACACAGCTCACAGGGTTCAGATCCCCTGAGACACAGAGCAAAGCCAGGAGAGGCTAGGGATGGTCCTCAGGACAAAGAAGCCCAGTGCACTTCCCATGAGTTGCAGGGTAAGAAGTGGGGCTGGGGCTCCCTCTTCTCCAGGCCAGTCCCCCTCCCCTGGGGGCTCTGGACCACCTGCTGTCTCCCACCTAGACTGCCTTTCCTGACTGCCCCCACTTTCCCAAACCTCCTGTCCCTAGAGGAGTAGTCCTGTGCCCACCACTAGCCCTGTGGCTTTTGGATCCAGAGTCCCAGTGAGCCCACTCTCAGTCCCCCTGTCAGCCCCTCCAGCCCTGGGTCGGCCACTCCTCAGTCAGTGCAGCCCCAAAAGGATGCTACTCTCCACCCCTCATGGCCACAGTGCTTCACAGCTGGCTCCCTGACTTCCCCGATTCCCCTGGTCCTCCCAGCCCCCTGTCCTCCCTGGAAATTGAGGCCTCAGGCACCTCTCATGATGGGATCATTGGCTCTACTCTCATTCTCCTGCCTGGCCCGCAGCCCACTCCCTCCAGCTATTGGAATGGCCGAGTGTGTCATGCATTTGTCTCCAGCCTCTGTCTCCACTGCCCCCTTTCCATTCTCTCCTCTCCATCTCTACTGACCCCCTTTCCATTCTCCTCTCTCTGTCTCCACTGCCCCATTTCCATTCTCCCCTCTCCGTCTCCACTGCCCCCTTCCATTCTCCCCTCTCCGTCTCCACTGCCCCCTTTCCATTCTCTCCTCTCCGTCTCCACTGCCCACTTCTATTCTCCCCTCTCCGTCTCCACTGCCCCTTTCCATTCTCCCCTCTCCATCTCCACTGCCCCCTTCCATTCTCCCCTCTCCGTCTCCACTGCCCCCTTTCCATTCTCTCCTCTCCATCTCCACTGCCCACTTCTATTCTCCCCTCTCCGTCTTCACTGCCCCCTTCCATTCTCCCCTCTCCGTCTCCACTGCCCCCTTCCATTCTCTCCTCTCTGTCTCCACTGCCCCTTTCCATTCTCCCCTCTCCATCTCCACTGACCCCCTTTCCATTCTCCCCTCTCCGTCTCCACTGCCCCCTTCCATTCTCCCCTCTCCGTCTCCACTGCCCCCTTTCCATTCTCCCCTCTCCGTCTCCACTGCCCCCTTCCATTCTCCCCCTCTCCATCTCCACTGCCCCCTTTCCATTCTCCCATCTCCGTCTCTACTGCCCCCTTCCATTCTCCCCTCTCCATCTCCACTGCTCCCTTCCATTCTCTCCTCTCCATCTCCACTGCCCGCTTCCATTCTCCCCTCTCCGTCTCCACTGCCCCCTTCTATTCTCCCCTCTCTGCTGCCACAGAACATTGGCTCTTGTCAAGATCCTCAATGACTCTGAGTGACCCAACCAGCCTCCCTGTGTTGTCCTCATCCTCCTCTACATTTGGCAGCATCTGGCCCAGTTGGGACAGTCTCTCCTTTTGGAGAATCTCTTCCCTTGGCCCCTCCTACTTCACTGCCTTCTCCATCCCTTTCAAGGACTCCACAACTGCCCAACCTCTGATTTTCAGTAAAGCAACCCCTGGCTTCAGTCTGAGACCCTCTTCTCTTTTCTATCCACACTCTCTTTCCAGATCCCCTAACCCAGGTCAGTGATTTTAGAGACCAACCCCTTGCTGATGGCGTCCACATTTCTACCTGCAGCCCAACCATTCGACTTAGCTCCACACTTGTCCCATAATACCTGCCTGGTATATTCACGTGGATACAGAACCACGCAGGCATCTCAATTCATCATGGTTAAAACAGAACTCTCAATGTACCCATAACTACCCAAAATCTTATCAGCAATTCTTCCCCACTGCATCCAGTCTGTAGCTCAACTCTTGAATTTATCCCTAAACCATCTTATTATCTCCATTGTCATTGCCTTCATCCCAGGCCAAGCCATTGTTATCTCCCCTCTCGATTGTTGGAATAGCCTACTTATGGGCCCTCTACTTCTATCTGTTCACGTGGTAGCCAGAATGCTCTTTGTAAGACTTAAGTCAGGGTATGTCACTCCATCCTTACCCATCCTCCCCTGGTTTCTCACAGCATTTAGAACAAAATCTGAACCCCTCACCAGGACCTGCCAGGCTCCCCTGGATCTGGGCACTGCCTGCCTCTGCTAACTGGTCCCCTCGCCCCCTTGCTTATTGGCTCCAGACACAGAGGCCTTCTTGTGTCCCCTGAGCATGTCCTGCTCATTTCTACTCAGGGCTTTCCCCTGCCAGGAATGCTCTGCCCAGGTCCTCAGGCCTGCCCTGGCCCCTGTCTAAAGGAGTTACTCATCCCCGAGGAAGTAACTCTACTTCCCATGTGACAAATGTGCATCCCATGAGGATGGATTTGCCTGTCTTGTTTCCAGTTGTATCTCCAGCACACAGTAGGTATTCAATCCCTACTTGTTGAGTGAATGAAAGGTACCGTTGTGAGAAAACTGAGTCTCCCAGGAAGGCTGCTGTTTGGGATGGTTACAGAGCTCAGGGCGGCTGACCCACCCAGGACCCACCCCCATGGCCTGCCCTGTCTCCATTTTGTCCAAAGGGGCTAGGGACGATGGCTCACTAGGTGAGCTTAGAGGAAGGGCTGGGGGGCAAGAGGCCCGAGAGGCCCACTGATATACCCATGGACCCTCCCTCCACTTGACTTTTGCCTGTGATGGACACTCAGCTCTGAGATTCTTTTCCCTTTATTCCTCCTCTCTCTCTCTTTCTCCCCACTGGGTCTTTTTAGGCGGTAATTACAGCCGAAGTGGACAATCTGTCTTTTTATTTTTAGGCCTTGACGCTCAGACACCAGGCCCTGGATGGCAAGTGCTGCCCAGAAATAGGTATCTGAGGCCCAAGCGGGGCTCTGCTGGGGCTGCTGTGAGCAGAGGTGGGGGTGCGGTGGGGGTGCGGGATGTCGGTGTGCACACCCCTACCACAAGCTTGGGCATGGGAAGAGCCTTACTCAGGGAACTGTGAGGCCTAGGGTCTAGCTGCTCTGTGACCCTGGGTAAGTCCCTGGCCATCTCTGGGCCTCACCTTCCGGCCTTGCACAATGAAGGGAGGACCTGGTGAGTTCCACTGGCCCTGAGGTTTGCAGGGTGGAGGGCCCCGGGCTGGCCGGGAGGGTCTTTCCTGGCGTCACTGTGCTGAGAGAGAACAGGAAGGATGAGCCAGCCCTGGAGAGAGACACCTGGACGGGGACTATCCTGTCAGTGAGTGATGGTCCTGTGTACCGCTGAGCTTTCCTCTCCTCTTTGTTTCTTCCTGCAGCCCTCCTTTCTCATTGTCCCTCGGTTACATCTGTCTCATCCTTCCTCCTCAGGCTGCCCTCCCTCTGCTCCCCTTTTCATTTAGGGCTCAGGGGACCAGACTATTGCCTGCATGGGCCGACAAACAGGAGGCACCAGCCTCAGGGCCTCTGGCTCCAACAGGCCCAGCTGTTTCCTCTGGGTGCCCCAGCCTCAGCCCAGTTGGCCTGACCTCCTCCTCCCCTGGGAGTGACCATCTGCATTGATGACCATCCCCTCAGAGATTCACCCAGATCTCTGCTCACTGAGTCACTTACTTACTCATCTAAAAAATGTTCAGTGGAGGCCAGGTACTGGAGATGTGCCATGAAAAGACAAGGAGCTTTCTACCTAGTTGGAAGAAACAGACCACAAACTTCTAACCAAAGAGAGAAGAATGTTTAGATAAGATGAATACCATGAAGACAAGATAAGAAAGCAAATGACATGAAAGATGGACAGGGAGTGGCTGCTCCTGACCATGTGGTCAGAGAAGGGGATATTTGAGCTGAGACCACTGGACAGAAGGATGATGCCTTGGTAACTGGGTAACTCTCTCTGGCTTCTGGAGAGTAGCTTGGGCCCCTGGGGGCTGGGTTCTGGTGAAAGGGACAAGCCACCCACTCTGGCCATCAGGAACTCGGCCTCCATCATTCTTCCCTAAGGGGCATGAGGAAGCTCTGGGGGCTTTAGAAGAAATCTGAGCTCAAGTCCAAGACCTCACACAGCTGAGTCTTCCCAGAACTAGTTGGCTTTTCTGGGCAAAGAGATACTGGCCTGTGATGATGTTTTTTCCCTCTGCTCTTTAGGGGCATGTTTGGAATCCTGGAGGGCTGAGCTAGGAAGCTGCCTATGAACATGAGTCCAGACTGTGTGGACAGGACTGGGTATGGCTCAGGTCACACAGCCCATCAGTAACAGAGCAGGAACCTGCAGGTCTCCAGCCCTACAGGCTCTCTGCCTTCTGCAGACATAGGCTTGGGAATGTGGGCAGGGAGGGGTTGTGAGGGATACAATTCCAGGCTACCTTTGCCTCCATGAGGAATCAGTGGCCTATTTTCCCAGCTTGGCCCAAGGGCAGTGGTGATATTAGAGGTCTTTGAGGCCAGAATGGTGGAAAAGAGGCTGGGAGATAGGATGGGGGCACAACCCAACAGCCCCAGGCCTGCTGTGTCCTGGGGAGCTACAGCCTTTCCGAAATCCCAGCTGCAGAGCTGAGTCAGAAATCTCTCAGGCAAGTCCTCTGGCCTCAGGCAGGGATTGGGGCAGCTGCTTCTTAACAAGAGGAAAGAGTTCATCCTGGGGGCTCAGCTAGGGGGATCCTTGGGGGAGGGGGTGGCTCCTGAATCTCCAGTCTGGAGTGTGTTGGGAGTCCCAGCTCGGCAGCCAATAAGCTGGTACTGCCCAGAAATCTGGGAAGGTCAGGGAAGGAAGCTGTTTTGCTCGTGGCAAGCACACCTCTCTGGGCACCACAACCACAGGGACCATACATTCAGTGCCTTCATTCTGCCAAACAAACAATAATAGAGTGAAGAGTTATGGGGCACTCACCCAGTGCCAAGTACTACTCTAAGCAATTTACATGTGATAACCCTATTAATCTGAAAAACCTATGATGCTCCCAGTTTACAGATGAGTAAACTGAGGCACAGAGCTGTAAAATCACTCATGCAAGGTTGCACAGCTGTAAAGAGCAGAGCCAGGATTTGAGCCAAGGTAGCAGGTCACTCATCCTTGCCCCTGTTTCCCCACTTCCTCAAGACTCAGTTTTGCAACCACATACCTGAGGGTAAGAGAAGGTGCCTGTGTGGCATCACAGCGCAAAACACAAAGTGAAGCAGCTTCTGCCAGCACCCTCCTTCCTGGGGCCCCAGAGCATGCCCTGGAGGAGGGTGGGAGTGGGTCACATGGCCCTGCCTGCTGGACCGGGAGAGGGATTGGCTGGACCCTCTGGCCTCCTTTGCTGCTGCAGGTTCTGGCTTTGGCTCACAGCACCCAGCTTTTGGTCGGCTCCCTTCCAAGTTCTTTTATTAATTCCCTCACTCTCCAGCAAGAGAACTTTAATTAGCCGGGCCGATTTATCTATATAAATACAAACGGATGGCACTCACAGTGGGGCGGGGAAGTAAAAGGGGAGCTGGGCCAGCGGGTTGCCTAGGGCAGAGGAAGTGACAAGTGCGCCTTCCCAGCAACCAAAAATATGACTTTAATATTGTGTGCACATGCGTGTGTGTGTGCGTGTTCCTGGCAGACGGGTGGCCCACAGAGCCCTGGCTGGGCACGCTCTGTATGGTGTCACTCTGTGTTGGGAGGACAGGTCTCCAGAGCTGGGCTGCTTCTACTTTCCCAGGAAAAGTCTACATCACCCTTATCTAGGTGCCCACTCCTCAGCACTGCCCTTCCTGCCATGCTGCCCCAGGGAGACAGGGAATGCATGACAAAATCACCTTGTTCAAGAGACTCACTTTAAACTTCAAGGACTTCTACCAGGGACAGGAGCAGGGGGATGAGCCAATGGGACCTGAACTCCTGATGCAGCCCTGGGAGTCTCAGTATTGGAGCACAAGTCCCTAGGATGCACCTCTCTGTCTTACTTACATGTGGGCCCCCCAAAGGTCAAACCTTTCTCACTAAGTCTTTGTGGTGGTAGAGAGACAGGCAGTAGGGAGAATGGACTCTGAAAAAAAAAAGAATGGACTCTGGTGACAGCAGGCTGAGGCTTAAATTCTGGCTCTGCTACTTAGAGCTGTGTAACTCTGGGTGAACAGTTTTATGGCACAGTGCCTCAGTTTACTCATCTGTAAAACGGAAGCATTATAGGCTGCCAGGATGAATGGGTTATCACACTTAAAATGCTTAGGAAAGTACCTAGCTCAAGGTGAGGGCCCCATAACCCTTCAATCTATTTCCGCTTGCCTGGCAGGATGAGGGTGTAGGATGTAAGATCCACATGTGGTTGATTCATTTATGTCATAGATGGTGATGGTGAGGGAGAGTGTGATGATGATGATAAGAAGAATGATAATATTTCTTGTTATGACGACTGACATTTACTGATCATGGACTGGGCAGTCTTGTAAGCACTTTCTGTCAGCTTGTTCAGATCTGCGGTGTGTCTTGCTGGGGAGACAAGACCCATATGATGAGAGGCCTGACGATAAGCAGATGTTGTGAATGGAGGAGACGCACAGAGGAGACAGCTCAGTGGGCTGGGGTGATCTGGGACAAGTTCCCAGAAGAGGGAGGGGACTGCTGTGTTCTTTACAGAAAGTTTGTATTGTCTTGGGGCCTCCTGGGTGAAGGGAGGAGGAGAAAGCATAGGGATGTTGCTTTTAATAGTCAGCACTTCTCGCAAGGTGACAGGCTGCCTTTGGTGGAAGGCATTTCTTGTCATGGGAAGCAGGTGAGCAAAGCCTAAGAGAACATAGGTGAGAGATGCTGTGGAGGGGGTTTCTGAACTGGATGTGGCAGAGTGAAGGGGATAGGATGTGAGATAAGTCTCTTCTCATTCTTGGAGTTCACCTGTCCAATTGTGATTAGACAGACACACACACACACGCACACATATACAGGCTAGGGCTGCCCTAGTGTACAGGAAGCTCAGGGAAGGTGGCTTCTCTGGCTCATGGCAAGGCCCTCTCTCTGCACATCACAAGCACACAGGGATTTTACGTCCTGCAAGGCAAGCAGTAATAAAGATTTATGGGGCCTTCACCATGTTCTAAGCATTTTAAAGATGATAATAATTTAATGCTTATAAACTGTGATGTTCCCATTTTACAGATGAGTATGTGCTGTGCTGTGCTTAGTAACTCAGTCATGTCTGACTCTCTGTGCCCCATGGACTGTAGCCAGTCAGGTGCCTCTGTCCATGGGGATTCTCTGGGAAAGAAAACTGGAATGGGTTGACAGATGAGTATATTGAATGGTTAAAATAAATTGCCCAAGGTCAGACAGCTGTAAGTAGTGGAGCCAGAATTCAAACCCAGGCAGCCTCTCACTAGAATCTGTGCTTGTAACTGCCTCTAACGCACATCATCGCCACCATCACCATCATCACCATCTTACATGACGTTTCTTTGCTCTGGGTGTCCGTCAAATGTACCCTTCATCGTGGGAGGCAAAGGCTGGGCCTAGGATCGGAAAGGCAGTAAGAAGTCAGCAACTGGGTAGGCGAAGGAGGGTCAAGAGACCTGTGTCATCCTGGGGATGTTGCATCCAGGACAGGAACAGGTCATAGGGTCAAATCCTCGCATTTAGCAGCCATGGGACCTTAGGCAGGCCACTTTCCTTGTCTGTCTCAGTTGCCCAGCTGTGAAATGATGAAGATCTGATGCATGGGGTATCAGACAGGCCAACAGAGTGTGAGTCACGGGCTTTTCTGGGGAAGTGAGTTCCCCTTGGCTCATCTTCTTGCACAGGTAGGGGCCAGCAGAGTACTAGCCCTCAGCCACCCAGCCTGGTGGTGCCCAGGAAAAGGCCCCCAGGTTTTGAGCCTAGAGTATTGTAGCCCCACAGACACATAAAACTCTTATGTTGTGGCAGATTTTCCGAGCAGAGCCCAAGAGTGGCAAACTCTATTCTTAGCCATCGTCCCATCACGTGGAGAGAAACATGTCATTAGTGGGGAGGGAGGGAGGAACTGCCAGATTTAACCCTGGAAGAACCAGAGTGCCACAAATACTGGAGGAGAGACCCCTTGTAGCTGGGGAGGGAAGCAGACTGGAGATCTGAGTTGGACTCAAAGAAGCATCCTGTAAGGGGCATCTTGGGTGCACACTCACTGGACAGATGCTGTAAGCTTGGCCCCAAGGAGAACTCTCAGGGGAGGTGGGTGACCCTAAAAGGAAAGGGCAGAGAATTGCATCCACTGTTATGGCTTCCCAAAGCAGACAATGTAATAGATTGTGTGAAGAGCCCTGCAGGAGTCAGGAGACCAAATCTATTCCCATCTCTACCACGGATGTGTGTGGCTGGGGACATGTCACAGTCCTTCTCTGGCCCTTAGTCTACATCCAAAACTTGAGGATCCCTGTGCTCTAGCATTTTGTGGCACAGACCCAAGTGGGGTCAGAGCTGAGAACGTCACCCAAGTCTCTGGGCAAACCTCTCACAGGGCCTGCAGCCAGCCATGTCTTTTTTTTTTCTTCAGAACCCAGTGGTTCTAACAGGGCATTTATCGCAGGCTCTTAGCTCTTCCCAACATGCCATATGTACACTATTCTCTTAATATAATTTGTCAGCAGATCTAGCCCCAAGGGACTGGGACATGGGTTAGACTAACTTGAAGGTGTCGAATGGAGCAAAGCCAGATGTGAAAGGAAGAGAATGTCTCAGAGGAGGGGCAGGTGGCCTAAGACCTGGGTGGGGAACAAGGGGACATCCTGGAAGGGGGACTCATGCTTTGGGGGGAGCCAGGCATCCAAACTCCCTGGCTCCCTGTGTGCCCCCACCTCTTTTTTTCAACCTCCCTCCTCTGTACCCTGGCTCAGTCTCCCCTCCCCAGCCAAGATGTAAGCTCCAGGACACCAGGCAGCCTGCCCTCTCCCCTTCCACCTGGGGACCATCACGGGCACAGCTAGTGCTTGCTCAGGTCTGGGCTCCTTGTCCTTCTGAGTCTGCCCTGAACCCACCCTCCACCTGCTAGGCCCCTCTCCCCTTACCACCGGCTGTGGTCTGTGCAGACCACTCATTTCCTTTCTAATTAATCACTGCGGTCTCCAGCCATGTCCTTCCCCCTCCAGCTCATTTGCCTAAAGAAATGAGTTACTTTGTTGAGCAGAGGCAAATGCCTCCCAGCTCTATTTCCTCTCTCCCCTTCCCAGGCTGCAGAGACATAGGGGTTGGAGGCCTTTCTGGGGCTCTCCAGGGCCAAGAGGAGGGGACACTCCTGTGAGGAGAGCAGCCTCAGTTTCCCCACGCAGATCAGAATACACAGTTCCCGTGGGCCCTGCAGGAAGAGAGGGCTTCAAGACCCTGGTTGGGGTGGGAGGGAAAAGGCGGTGAAGACCAGGCCTTCACCAGGCCTACCCCTGCCCCACCGGACTGAAGCTAGGATGAGGCCGTTCTGTTTTGTAAAGCTAATGAGAGAATAGAACTTGTCAGCTGGCCTCTCACGGGGAGCAGATACGGAAACCCCACGGTGCAGGACATGACTCATCATGTCATGAGGGGAGAAGTGGGAAGGAGACAGTACTAGAGGGCTCTCAGAGGGACAGGCTGCAGGGAGGGGGGCTCCACCACGGAGGGGCTCCTGGGCCTTTGACAGTGCCCAGAGAACTTTAGTGGGAGTTAGGCTTCTGGTTCTCACTCTCCCCTCTATCCAGACCCACTGGACCCCCTCCATGTACAGCACTAGTGGGTGGTGAGGACCAGGTCAGGGGTGGTTCCTGGGAGGGGCCTGACTGTGCTCAGCAAATGATGGGGCCTGAGGTCAGACAGGCATGCTTTCAAGCCTGTATCAGCTGCACAAGCACAGGACAGGCCAATGCCTCTGAGCCTCAGTTTTCCCACCTGAAAAATGGGGTAACAGTAGCCCCTACCTCTCAGCGTTGTTAGAGAAATAGCAAAGGTCCTGTGGGCAGAGCACACAGCATAGTGCCTGGCGTATAGCAAGTGCCCTTCTAAGTATTAGCTGTGATTTATTATCATTATTATCAGAATCTCCTGCTTTAGTGTTGTGTGTGTTTTAGTTGCTCAGTTGTGTCTGACTGTGACATCGTGGACTGTAACCCACCAGGCTCCTCTGTCTGTGGAATTCTCCAGACAAGAGTACTGGAATAGGTGGCCATTCCCTTCTCCAGGGGATCTTCCTCACCCAGGAATTGAACCTGGGACTCCAGATTTACAGGCAGATTTGTTACCACCGTACAATCTCACTTTAGTATTGGGATGTAAGCACTTTAGTATTAGAACGTAGGTGATTGAGAGAGGCAGAATTACTGGCAAGCCTTGAATTGACTCACTTATTTTTCAAAAGTAAATTATGTACAAACTGCTATTTCTGTTATTGCTGGGGAGTATGCAGTAAAACCCCTCCTGGCTGATAAAGACCCACTGTGGAGCTCAGCACCAGGGCTGAGCACCCGGCCAGCTGTCTCAGGCCGCCAGAGATACAGGGGTCATGAGCTGTGGAGAGGAAACTCCATCTGTCAGTCCTGGAATTCAGTCTTGTGAAAGCCAAGGCCTCACCAGGGGCCTGTGTCATATTGGCCATCCCAGCTGGGCCTGTGATAGAGCAAGCTGTGCTGAAAGACTCTAGTCTTGAGCTGGGGTGGGACTAGCCACATTTCTTGTTCTAACCCCAAGGCATTCCTTCTGCGCTCCCCTGCCCCATTTATTGCCCAAGTTTGAATCTCAGGGAGCAGTCTGGGGCCCCAGTGGCTCAGAGCTGAGCTAAGTAAGGTAAGCAGAGAATCTCAGAGGCTCTGGACTTGGACCAGAAGACTTTCAAGCAGACAGATACCTGCTGAGGAAAGGCACATCTCCCTGGCCACTGCCTGTGAGGAGGTTCTGAAGCTGCAGAAAGAGCAGTGCTTGGGGCCAGGGCCCTGTGGCAGGACTGGCATGCTCCCTCCTCTGCTCTGCTCTTCATTATCTCCACCCTGGAGAGAAGGATTGGACTGGAGCTCCCCTGCGATTTAAGAATCCTTCCAGCTGAAACAGCTGGGGAGCTATAGCAGCAAGAGCTGGGAGAGGAAGGGCATCAGGTTTGAGGTGGAGACAGCTGGCCTGACAAGACTCAGCCTTCCTGTCTGTAAAATGGAAATGTTCTCTTCCTTCCCCCAGTGTGCTCAAGGTAGGGGATGATGTGGGGACTTCAGGAACTCTGCCAGCCCTGCTTCTATGTATTAGTCGACCCTGGGGTGCTGAGTGGTGAGGCCCTGGCTGGGCTGCGACCTCTGGGGAGAAACCTGGGGTGCAGTAGGTACAGGACTGTGAAGGAGAATGTAGGTGACCAGTTCCATAAAGCAACCTTACAAAAAGCCAAAATTAAGATTTACTTAGCACTTGAGAGTTCACAAAACACGGTAACATCTAGTGTTTCATTAAATCAATCTAACTACTTCACAGGCTCTTGTCACATCTTGTTTACAGGTGAGAAAACTGACACTCGAAGAGGTTAAACGTGTTCCCCAGAATAGGGAGGACCTTCTTGGGTTTTCCATTTTGCCAGAGGTCTAGCTGAGAGAGACCTCAGGACCACCCTAGGCACTTAGACTCATAGCAGGGCCGCCGCACACAGTTGGACAGGTTGTTTACTGCACAAGGGTGCCCAGCTGAAGGGGGGATTGTGGGGTGGGATCCAGCCTCACTCTGCTCACCAAACCACACTCTCCAAAGTGGAGTTGTATCTGCCCGGAGCACAAAGAGACCACGTGGGCCAGTGCACAATGCGCGGGCTGCTCCCAGCCTCAGTTTCCTAAATCGAAACCCAAGGATAATCCTCCGTCTGAAAAGCTCCCCATCTCTTACGGGAAGTGGAGTCCGTGAGTGGTTGAGAAAATCAATGCAGTACAAGTGCTTTGAGCGCCTTGGAGATAAGCTTCCTGACAAAGAGGGAGCTGATTAAAGGCAGGAGCACTTTCTCTGTGGCACTGATAGGGATCTCTGCAGAGTGAGTCAGGGTGTCTGGGATGGGTGTGACGGATGCCGGCCTGTGGACACTGGCTTCCGCAGCCGTCCCTCCTGCTGGCCTGGAGGCCGTGTCCTGTGTCTCCCTGGTTTCTGAGCTCACGGTGTCTCTCCCAGTGACTTACACATTGTGGGAGATCAATACACATTTGTTCTCACTGAATTGAATTGTCTGTATGTTCCTATTGTCATTTCTCTACTCTGCTTCCTCTACAAAAGCACAGTAACGCACTAAACACACCCAACATTGGGCTGGGAGTCTGAAAATCTGGGTTCAAAGCGTCCTCTGCCACCAGTACACTGCTACCTGACCTCTGCCCCTGCCGGGATCTCAGTTTCCCACGTGCAAAGCAAGGCGCTGGATACGGTGGCCCGTGGGGCTCCCTCCCTCACAATGCAGTCTGGAGCTCTGGCTGCACACGCATCTACACAGAGCACCCCCACCCCACCGCCCTTTTGTCTCTAAAGGCAGCCAAGATAAAACAGAGCCTAATCCACACCAGGGAGACGGGTCCTCTGCCCGAGGGGCCGCGGGCACAAATTGGGCCGTCGTGTTCCATTACTTCCGCCGAGCTGGGCCTCACCATCTCACCTCCAGCCGCCACTGAACAGCGACAGCGACAGGCAGACAGTGCGGTGGGGGCAGGGGGCCCATGCTGCCACCAGACCCCCGACTCCAACCTTCAAAGGCGACAGGCAAGGGAGGGGGCCCAGCCAGCGAGGATTTTTAATGACCCCAAATCCTGGCAACTCATTATGTCTCTGATAAGGCAATGGGAGCTGTCACTCTGAGATGCAGCCAAGGAGGCTCCCTAGAGAAATTTTGCCGCCTTCTCGCTAATCTTCTTATAAACATTGTTATTTATTTTTTCTTATTTTATCCGACATGTGTCAAGCAGCCCCTGCTAAGCCTGTGACATCTCCAGGGAGGCTGGAGGAGGCTTGAGGATGGCCTGTCGCTCCCCCTCCTCCCCTGGCTTTGCCCCCACCTCAACCTTCAGCAGCATGGCCCCTGTAGGCCTAGTTCTCTAGCCAGCCAAGGTTCTGCCTCAGGCGGGCGGCTTTGCGACGCCCTCAGGAGCTGGTTCTCAGGCTAGAAGACCCTGGACATCTGGGAGCCAGCCACTGGAATTAGGAGATTGCAGGCTATGCCAACTGGGGCCGCTTCCAAGGAGAGGGCTGCGTGCCACCGCGGGCATCTGGGGCACCACACAGGTGCACTGGGAAGCCCCCAGGCTCCCTCTGAGTGTATCTGGTTTACACCCAAGTAGCAACCTCTGCATCTGCTGCCAATTCCGGCTCTGTACCAGACACCGTGCTCAGCGTCCTTCTCACATTGACGCTAACGCTCTCCTTCACTCCCACAGCGACTGCATGAGGTTGGTACTAACAACAGTCCCATTTTTAAGGGAGGAAACTGAGGCCCAGGGAGGCTAAGCCACTTGTCCAAGGTTGCTCAGGCAGGAGGGGACAGCCCTGGTGCTCAGAGGCAGAGCGAGTACAGCACTCACCCGGCACTTTCCATGGGTGGCTTCTTTTGGATGCTCCTGAGATCCTGGGAGAGGAACAAAGCCAGCATTTTCTCCACATTTAATTGATAAACAAACAGGCTCAGAGAGGGTACATAACTTGCCTATAGCCCCAGCACAAGGACAAGAAACCCCGGTCTCTTGGCTTCTGGTTCAGAGTTCTTTCTGAAAGATCTTGGGAGAGCTTCTCCTGGCTTTTGTCCTGTGTTCTAGGGTTCTGATATCCAGGGGGGCTGGAGCAATGCTAGGAGTGTGGCAAGAAGATCTTAGAACTTCAGCAGGGCACGAGGAAGAGTCAAGAAGGTCTGGGATGCCTCTCTCAACTGTAGTTTCTGGCACACATTTGTGATAAGCCTTTTGGATCACTCAGGTGGATTATTATGAAGCAGGCAATAAAACAATGTATACAGCATGATCTCGTTTTATGACTATATAGTTATACCTATTCACATGTATGCAGTATATCTACAACAGGTTGAATTTTCTGCTTTTAAAACAGCCTAATTTAAGGCCAGTATTTTAACTTTCCATGTTTGAGTTATCCTGAATCAGAACAAGGTACCTGGTTTTTTTTAAAAAGTTATTTTTAAATAATTTTAGGTAGCACAGAGTAGTTCCCACAACACTCTGCCCACCTCTGTCTTATGCTAACAATGTCAGCATCTTGCTTAACTTCGAATGTCACCTGGTTTTCTCTGGGTAAATGCTGGGGCTTCGTCACATTACATCAGGATACACGTCATGTGCCATTCACAGGACTTCTCATTGGTGATGTTAACCTTGACCCGTTCAGGTGGTATCTGCCAGTTTTCTCCACTGCTGTGTTATTTTTCCCTCTCCATATTCTATTCTTAGAAGCAAGTCTCTAAGTGCAGCCCTCACTCAAGAAGAGAGGAATTAACACCCACCCCCTGAATATCAATGAATTTGAGGACATATGTTAAAACCACCATAGTAATTAATAAATTGGAGTGAGGGGAACTACTTTGAGGCCACCCACATGTCCTATTTCTCCTTAAAGTTCCCACTAATTTTAACAACTGTGACTGGATCCAGCCTGCAGAAATTCCTACCTTGATGTTCTAATGGTGATTTTCTACTTCCCTCATTTCTTCTACTTATTAGAATTCAATATTTTTGTTGTTATTTCCCATGTTGCTCAAATTGTTCCATATTTAGCCACTGGAAACTCTTGCAATTTGACTCTTCTCTTCTCTTGACATGGCCCTTTGGGTTTTTGTTTTGTTCTATGGTGGACTTATTAAAAAAAGATAAGCCTATTGTGACATTTTGGTTTTGGCGGGTCTTGTTGTTGTTTTTAACACTATCTTAATTTCTGGCATTACAAAATGATCCAGGATGATCTTAATTTCCTTGGCCCAGCCCTAGAATCAGCCATTTCTTCAAAATCTCAGTCCCTTTTATTGGCAATTATTAGAGGTAACTAAGAACTCATTTCTAGGAAAGCACACATGTTTGAAGTCAAGTTTTACATGAATAAAAGCATCCGGACCTTGATAGCTGGAAATGAATTGACATCCAGTATAACTCAGGGGTGTAACATGTATGTAACATGCCTGGACCTCCATGTCTCACTCGAGCCTCACATATGGAATAACCTTGAAATGACCCTGTGAGGATGAGGGATGTTACTCTGGGTTCAAATCCATACCACTGGTATGGATAGTCCATAGCCCAATCTCCAGCTGGCATCTCTATAGACACTCACTTTTCATCCACACAGTCAGGATATACAAGCCAAAGAGTTTGACATGTCTCCAAAATGTCAATGAACCATCTGGGAAATATTAAACCATGATTTAATGATTCTTCTCAGGTTTTACTCAATTATGAATTTAATATTCTTGACATTTTCCTTCGTTCCTTTGGAACCTCTGAGACTCCAGAGACAGGGGAGAGAGCCCCAGAAACAACAATGTGATTGCAAGGGAACTGAGGCAGGCAAAGTGCCTCACCCCTCTGACTAGCTTCCCACCATCAAGCAGGAATAACGACAACAAATCAGAGTGATGAGAAAATGCAATAGGAATAGTTCTGAATCATTACTGTACTGTTTGTATGACAGGAAGGTTTCATGCTCAGGATCCAGACGGACCTGGGTTCAAAACCTGGCTCCATCTCCATCACTTGTGTGATGGGCAAGAGGGTTCACTTTTCTGGGCCTCAGTTGTTTTGTCCATAAAAACGGGTTACCAGTCTCTACCTCAGGGAGCTGTCATGGGGTCAAACGAGATCATCACAGTTTAGTGCTTAGCACAGTGCCTGGTTTGGTTTAGTTGCTAAGTCATGTCCAACTCTTGCAACCCCATGGGCTGTAGCTCTGCAGGCTCCTCTGTCCGAGTGATTTCCCAGACAAGAATGCTGGAGTGGGTTGCCATTTCCTTTTCCAGGGGTTCTTACCGACACAGGGATCAAACCCTGGTCTCCTGCACTGCAGGTGAATTTTTTACTGACTGAGCTACCAGGGAAGCCCCCCCAGTGACCTTTAGTAATAATAGTAATAAGCAACTTAACAGTAAGAACAGAATCCAAATGACCAGTCAGTGGGAATATGATCAGCGTCATGTTGCATGAATTTAAGATCAAAACAGGTGTCGAATTTAAGTATTTTTCATATTTTTTAAAATGACTTTATTTTTAGAGCAGTTTTTCAGTTCACAGCAAAACTGAGTAGTGACTTTTCACATACCCTGCCCACTCCCCAGTCTCCCCCCTTATCAAAATCCCTCACCAGAGTGGCACGTTTGTTAGAATTGGTGAACATATATTGACACATCGCCACCCAAAGTTCATAATTTACATTAGGATTCACTCTTGGTGATGTGAATACTAGTTTTGACAAATGTATAATGACATGTATCCACTGTTGCAGGGTCATACAGAACCTTTTCATTGCCCTAAAAATCTGTGCTCTGCCTATTCATCTCCCCCGCTCCACCCTCCCTGAATCCCTGGCAGCCACTGATCATTTTACTATCTCCATAGTTTTGCTTTTTCTAGAATGTCACGTAGTTGGAATCATTCAGTCTACAGCCTTTTCAGACTGGCTTCTTTCACTTAGAAATATGCATTTAAGTTTGCTTCATGTCTTTTTATGGCTTGATAGATTTCTTTTTGTATTCCAAATTGAATGTACCAGGGTTTATTTATCCACATACTTACTGAAGACAGCTTGGTTGCTTCCAAGTTTTGGTAATTATGAATAAAGCTGCTGTAAACATCTGTGTGCAGATTTTCACGTGGACCTATGTGTTCAGCCCCTTTGGGTAAATACCGAGGAGTGCGATTGCTGGGTGGTATATGATAAAATTGTTCATTTTTGTAAGAAACTACCACACAGTCTTCCAAAATGACTGTACCACTTTGCATTCCCACCAGCAACGAATGAGAGTTGCTGTTGCTCTACATCATCACCAGCATTTGCTGTCATCAGTGTTCTGGATTTTGGTCACTGAAATAGGTTTATAGTGATATCTGCCTTTTGTTTTAATTTGCAGTTTCCTTATGACATATGATGTGGAGCATCTTTTCATATGGTCATTTGCCATCAGTATATCTTCTTTGGTGAATGTCTGTTCTGGTCTTTGGCCCCCCTTTTAAAATCAGGTGGTTTGTTTTCTGATTGTTGAGTTTTAAGAGTTATTTGTATATTTTGGGAAAATCAGATGTATCTTTTGCAAATATTTTCTCTCACTCTGTGGCTTTTCTTCTCATTCTCTTGACAGTGTCCTTCATAGAGCCGAAGCTTTTAATTTTAATGAAATCCAGCTTATCAATGATTTCTTTCATAGTATGTAAAAAGTCATCGCCATGCCCAAGGTCATCCAGATTTTCTCCTGTTATCTTGTAAGTTTTATAGTTTTGCATTTTATATTTAGATCTATGATTCATGACGTGTTAATTTTTGTGAACGGTGTAAGGCCTGCGTCTAGATTCATTTTTTTGCATGTGGATGTCCTGGTGTTGCGGCTCCATTTGTTGAAAAGCCTACTTTGCTCCATTCCCATGTATTTTTACCTTGAGTTTTTCAAAGGACATCCCTGCAGGGAGTCCCCCACATGCCCTTAACACTCCCCTTTATCCACGGCACTGTTCTAGTAGGGAAGGCCCCTTTGGGAAGAGACTTTGGACCTGATCGCCAGACTCTGATGGGGGAGTACCCTTCAGCCAGGCATCCACTCAAGGTCGGGGACAGGCGCTTTGCGCTGGGCCAGGAGACTGTGTTGGGGTAGGTGGTTATCGGTGCAGGGCTCCTGAGGGGTGACTAGTCTCCAGGTTGGAAGGAGGAAGTCTGACCATGGGGGCCTCATGGTAGGGGAGAGAGCAGCCTCGGGCCTCTGTGGAGATTTAGGAACAGAGCCCAGGGGTGGGTGACTCCACAATCAAGCCCACAAAGGCATTGGTACATGCTCACCTTCCAGTAGCCTGGACAGCTGCTTATCAGCTATACCAGACCCAATCAATTAAACTCTCCCACTGCCACCTCCCTTCCCAGGTTTAATTTGGGGCATCCAACTCATCAGCAGGCTGGAGGTGAGGATTTCTGCTCTGTGCAGGTCTCAAGAGTTGGGTGAGGAAGCAGGTTCTGTGGACACGGGGCTGCATCCTCCCACCCTGGGCCAGCACTGCGGGCTGATGCCTGCCATGGGGCTTTGTTCCTGAGGCCCAGGTGCCTGCTTCCCCATCAGAGGGCTCAGTGTCTTGGTCCTTTGAGAATGAAGTGGGGACCCCAGCACACTCCCTGTCCCCACTCAAATGCTGGGGGCTAGAAACAATAGCTCCTGGAGACCCAGGCCTCCCTCCTCTCTCCCAGGGCCTGTCTTCTGTATGGAGGAGCTGGGTCCAGTCACAGTGTGTTCACCATCATGAGCTGGGCACAGTGCTGGTCCCTTCCCAGTCATGGTGCCTCATTTCATCCCCAAACAAGCCCACAGAGCTGGCATCGCCAGTCTCATTCTATAGATGTGAAGCCCAGGAACATGGTTCAGCAGGGTGGACAGGGCCACTTGCCAGCTCAGAACATGTCAACAGGGCTTTCTGAGACTCAGTTTCCTCACCTGTAAAATGGAACCATTCACATCTCCCTCACTGGGCTGCTGCAAGATGTACATTAATCAATAGAGATGAAGAACACAGTTGCAGCTTGGGTTAAATGGTGGCTTGAATCACTGTCACCATAAGAGGCCACCTTGGGATCTGATCCAGGAATGTCTGGCTCTGATGCTCAGGCTCTTTCTTCTGTACATGCTCCTGGACCCCCGTCAATGGCTAGAGCAGGTCCTAGAGATGGGCTCCCAGGCTCCCCCCACCCCCCCCAGGAGATGTGTGAGTGTTGTGCGCCTTTCAGGAAAGAGCAGAAAGCTGAGACAGGAGCAGAGCTCCTATGGAACTGTGCTCTTGTCAGGCATGTTTCTCTGTGCCATTCTCTCACGGGTAAGGGCCATGCCCAGAGAGGGTCAGGGACCATGCCTCAACCACACAGCAGTCTTCTAGGGCCCAGCCGGGCCCTTCCAGGGGCGCCACCTTCCAGACGAGCAAAAGTCTCACGTCTGCTGCTCCATAACCACTGGCCACGCCATGTGTTTGTCCATCTGGGTTGGACACAATGTCCGCAGGGCATGAAATTCATTTTCTTTATGTCTGATGGAGTATTGACTGCTTGGATGGAATCCAACAAATCATAGTGATTGCAGAAACGAGCACACCAGCAGCCCTGGTGTCTGGGTGACACGCACTTACACACAGTCACACACAGCCTTGCACACTCACATACATACACTGATATATACACATACCCATGCAGTCTTACCTGCTCATGCATACTCATACTAGCTCATACTCACACACAGTCTCATTCATTCACATTCATTTATAGTCTCTCACACTCACATGCACATGCACTCACTATCTTGCACACTTGCACTTACTCTTGCTCACACATTCACAGTTTCATGCTTGCGTACACATCTTTGTTCCCTTATGTTATTGTTGTTTTAGTTGCTAAGTTGTGTCTGAATGTGACCCCATGGACAGTAGCCCACCAGTCTCCTCTGTCCATGGGATTCTCAAGGCAAGAATACTGGAGTGGGTTGCCATTTCCTTCTCCAGGGGATCTTCCCAACCCAGGGATCAAACCCATGTCTCCTACTTGACAGGCAGATTTTCTACCACTGAACTATCCAGGAAGCCTTTATACCCTTACACACTGAAATAAATCATACATTTCCATGCTCTCACACCTCACATGGCTCTTGGATGCCCAGTTCTGAAACATCAGTGATGCTCTTCTAAACATAGGGAAGAAGCAGACGCAACTTCCCAGTGCCCTGCCCAGATCTCATCATTGCTTGAATCCTTCCAGGCCAGCTGAGACTTGCCTTCCCCAGGAAAGCTCCTGACTTTACCCCTTCCCACCAGCCTTCTGGGTTCTATTCTTCCTGGACCTACCATAAAGCTATCGTGGGTTACTGTAAAGCTAACAGCAGCTTATTTCTCTGCTTTTGTCTGCAGCCAGTGTTTACTGAACACCTATTTTGTACCAGCCCCGGTGGGTCCCATGGCCTCCACTGGAAGGAGAAAGCCCCTTGAGGGCAGGGAGTGTGTCAAAACATCTGTGCCTCAGTGCTTAGGAGGGCCTGGGCACATGGGACCTACTCCATGTGTAGAGTAGATGAAGGCATGCCTCCCAGGGGCCTGTTGGTCAGTGTGTTTCCAGTAACAAAGTCTTTCCCAAAGCTAGCCCTTCCCCTACACACCCATCTCTCCTGCACATCCGTGCAGATCTGGCCCAAGTGCCATTTCCCCTGGGAGGACTTTGGTCAGTCGACTCTCAGAGACAGTTGTTCTAAGCTGGCTCATGCCTGTCTCCCCAGGGAAACACTGGCCCCTCAAGGGCAGGACTAGGTGTCCACAGAGCCCGACACTGAACAGCTTCAATTAGCTTTTCAGTTATGTTCTCCAAGATGTGCTTTCTCAGTGGAAAAGGCTTTCTCTCCAATGATGAGAGCCAATGACAGCCTCAGTCTTCTCTCTTCACTGAAACCTAGGTCCCCCAAAATGCTGTAGTTTGCAGAGACTGAACAATCTCTTGCTTATGGCTTGAGGCTCTGCCTCAATAAATAAATAAAATTTATTTATTTTTAATTGCAGGATAATTGCTTTACAGTATTGCATTGGTTTCTACCAAATTCAACATGAATCAGCCATAGGTTGACCCATGTCCCATCCCACCCCTCTAGGTTGTTACCAAGCCCCAGTCTGTGTTCCCTGAGTCATACAGCAAATTCCCATTGTCTATTTATTTTACATACAGTAATGCATGTTTCCATGTTACTCTCTCCATACCTCCCACCCTCTCCTTCCTCCCTGCCCAGCCGTGTCCGTAAGTCTTTTCTCGATGTCTGTTTCTCCACTGCTGCTCTGCAAATAGGTTCCTCAGTACCATCTTTCTAGCTTTCATATATATGCATTAGTACATGACATTTTCTTCTATCTTTCTGTCTTACTTCACTCTGATAATAGGGTCTGGGTTCACCCACCTCATTAGAACTGACTCAAATGTGTTCCTTTTTATGGCTGAGTAATATTCCATTATATATACATACCACAGCTTCTTTATCCATTCATCTGTCAATGGACATCTAGGTTGCTTCCATGGCCAGCTATTGTAAATAGAGCTGCAATGAACCCTCTTGCACTGTGGTGGGAATGCAAATTGATATAGGAGAACAGTATGGAGATTCCTTAAACACTAGAAATAAAACCACCATATGACCCAGAAATCCCACTACTAGGAGTATATCCTGAGATAACCAAAACTGAAAAAGACACACATACCTTCTTATCTCTTTAAATGTCACTTTCCCCAGGAGACCTTCTCTGTTGCCCAGAATTCTTTAGGTGCTCTGGTCTGGGTCCCCCAACCCCTCTCTTGGCACTGTCCTGCTCTATTATAATTTTCCGTTTGCCTCTGTCATCCTAGCCTGTGTGCACCCCAGAGACAGATGTTTTTTCTGTCCTCATTGCATCTCCAGGGCCCCAGCATGTGCTCAGTACACAGTAGGCATTCAGTAAATGCTGCAGGAAAGGACAGAGGAGCAAAATATCCTTTGCTTTGTCCTCCCCTCCATGGTCTTACAGAGAATGAAGCTGGAGGCGATCTGATTTTCCCTTTCTACGATGTAAGCCCTCCTGGGTAAGGGTCCACCTTGAGCCCATGTGTCTCGTCCCTTCTCTGGAACCTTCATTCCCTCCCCAGAGAGCCCCTGCCTCCAGCACTTTCTGTGATGCTTGAGTGTCCCCACCTTGGTTATCTGTGCTGTAGGTTACATTTCCCAGAGGCTATGCCCAGGGGTAGGGAGGACAGACCAAGCCCAGGCCTGGGAGACCCCTGAGCTGGGAAAGCAGGCTCCAGCTAATTCTGTGATTCCCAGGTCTCTGCCACCCAGTGACGGTGCTGCAATTGCTTCCTTTGATAACCTGGACTCTTGGCAGAGACAGTTGGAGCCTCTTTAAGAACCATCCAGGGAAAGGAAGGCAGAGTCTCTGGGTACTGGGGGCTGGGAGGCCGGAGAAGACAGCTCACACCCCATCCTGGATCTGCAGACCTGCCAAAGGGGATGATGAGAACTGGGGAGGTAAGAGGCCACTGTGTTCTGATGGCACACTGGGGCAACTTTGGCCCAGGGTCAGAGTCGTGGCTTAGAATCTCCCTCAAGGTGTGACCGTGACTGAGTCAGATAACTGTGCATCTCTTTGGTGGGTAGTTCAAGGGCCTCAACCCTCTGGCCAGAAATCGTCTTTCCACAACTATTATTACTTTCTTTGGCAATCTCAGACAACCAAATTCCCCAATGTGCTCTGCAGTTAATTACTTGCCTTTGGGACTTTGCCCATTGCAGTGTCCTCTGTTGAAATATCTCCCCTGCCTTTCCAATTCAAAAGGTGAAAATTCTCTCTGTTGTTTGATCCTGAGAGCAAACACCACTTCCTTCAGGGAGCCGTCTCTGATTGTCCTGATTGCTGTAATTTCCTCCTCCACTGAGCTCTCAGAAGCTCCTCTCTGAGGCTTATGTAGGGCTCTGCCCATACTCTGGTCTTACAAAGAGGCATGGGTGGCTGGGAAGATTGTAGCTGAACTCTAGGTGGTCCCTTTCACATTGCAGCTTATGTAGGTGGCATTCCCAGGAGTTGTGCAGTGTCTAATCTGTGACTGTACATGGCAGGCCTCCTGGGTCCAGCCTCTGAGAACTGTGCCAAGAATCCCATGGGATTCTGAGCCCAGGCTCAGAAGGACAGATGAAGGCACTCTTTTTCTTCTGCTCAACCTGTTCTCCTTCTCCAGCTACTCACTCACCCAGGCGCTCACTCAGGCCCATGTCTTAAAATACCGTTTCTAAGCTGGCTCTCAAATTGATGTCTGTAGCCCTTACCTCGGCCCCAAGCTCCAGATTCATAGCTTCAAGTGCCTGTGGGATCTACACTTAGACACGTCACAGGCATTGCGAATTTAATCCAGGGGAGCTGACCTCTTAATTCCCGCCACATACCTGTCCTCTCATTCTCCTCGATCTCAGTAAACCATCAATCCGCAAGCTGAAATTCCGAGAGTCATCCTTGATTCCTCCCTTTCTTTCACCCTCTACAGATAATCCATCAGTTTGTTCTGTCACCCAGCTTACAAAATATGTCCTGGATCCGTCTCCAGGTCTCTATCACCTCTGCCATCACCGACTCCAAGCCACCATCCTCTCTCCCCTGTCTTACATGGGGTTCCCTCAAGAACAGAGTGCAAGAGAAGGATTTGGGTATAAGCAGGCCATACATTTAGGAGCTGAGACAGGAAAGAGGAAAAGCCAATCCAGGGTGTTTTGCTACTGCTGCTGCAAACCCCTGTGGCCAACCCTACCCTCGGAGAAGTCTCTCCTAAGGACAGCAGCCTGAAATATTTGATTATTGACTTTTGTCCCCGTTGATAGACAGTTGCCTGTTGAGTCCTGAATTCCCTGCTCCCTCCTCTCAGGCTGTCTTGTACAGGTCGAGTGAGCTCTTCACAGGAGAAAATCAGAGAGGAGCTGCAAGCATTTGGAGGTTTTGAACTCAGTTCCTCAGCTGCAGCTGGAATCACCAGTGGGCAGCGGGGGTGGTGAGTGGCAACAGAATCATCTGTTACAGCTTCCATAGCCACCCCTACACTTGCCCATCTGTATAGGACCACCGGAGCAACCTTGTAAAAGTACAAATGGATTCTATCTCTTCACTGCCTAAGAGCTTTCAAAGGTCTCCATTATCTTGAGAATAAAACCTGGCTGTGACTGATCAGGTCACCCTCAGCCTCCCTGCTTCCCTGCCCTCATCCCCAGTCTCTCACTAAACTCCGGGCATTCTGGTCTTTTAGGGCCTTAAGCCCTCGCCCCAAGCTTATTCCAGCCTTAGGGCCTGTGCACTCACCTGCCCTCTCCGTGGACCCCCTTTCCCCACAGTATGCACACAGCTGGCTCCAGGTCCTTCAAGTCCACACTCACAGGTCACCTCCTTAGAGAGAGCTCTTCCCCAGCTCCATAGTACCCCACCCTCAAGATCTCTAGAACTTCACTCCTTTCCTTTCCTCAGATCACTCACATCTAACTCAGTTACTTATTTATCTACCTGTTTCTTCTCTCTCCCACTAGAAGCTAATCAGTCATGGTCACGTATTTATCTCCAGGTCCCAGCCCAGTGCCCAGCATGTAGGAGGTGTTCAATAAATGAATGAATGAACTGAATGGGTCAGGTTCTCCCAGAAGCAAGCAGAGCCTGAGTTGGGGATTCTTGTGTATCTGCTAGAATAGAGAATGTTCTCTAGTGAGCCCTGTCACAGAGTTAGGGAAGCAGATTTGGGCAGGAAGAAAATCTAGGCAAGGGTGTGGGTGCAGTTGGAGTCTAGCCTCAGACTTCCCCCATCAGGGCTCTGGCACCACCTTTAGACAGGCAAGGATGACTCTTTTGTACCCTGTGTCAGTCTTGGCTGAGCGCTGCCCCAGGAGGAAATGTGGGGTCAGGAGGACGCTGTTAGCAGCTGACACTTGCCGCACCTGAGGGAGGGGTGCACGGCCCTGATGCGGGGTCAGGGAGGGGCACCAACAACACTCATGTTCTGGAAGGGACTGCTCTCCTGCTGCTCACAGATCCCACAGCTAAAGGGGCCGCTTATCTCAGGCTAGGGTTTGATAGCAGGGGAATGGACCAGATGACCTCTGTAAGCCTCTTTTAGCACAAGAAGACTATGATTCCTACAGTGTCAGGAGAATAGATGCCCACTGGTCTAAGTGGAGGCACCTCAGCCAGGACATCTCAGAGAGAAGAAATCCCCCATGAGTACCAAATCCGGCTCCTTTTGGCCCATCCTATCTCCAGTTGCCTCCTTGTAACTGACCTACATCCCGCTTGCTGCCTCCTGAGCCCATTTTCTCTTTGTGCTTTCTCACTGGCTGTGAGAACAGGGGAGCTTCCCAGGTGGCTTCCTGAACCCTCCTGCCAATGCAGGAGACATAAGAGACATGGGATCAATCCCTAGGTTGGGAAGATCCCCTGGAGGAGGGCATGGCAACCTATTCCAGTATTCTTGCCTGGAGAATCTCATGGACGGAGGAGCCTGATGGGCTACTCATGGGGTTGTAAAGAATCGGACACAACAGAAGCGGCTTAGCACACACGCATGCATGAAAACAGTGGGTCGCCATTCTCCCTGAAACAACCCCCAGAGTTCACCCCACATGTGTGTCTCTGAAGCTGTTTGATCATAACAGTGGATGGCCATCCCATCGACCCATCGCCAACTACAGTTAGTTTCTCACTGCAGCACCAGTTCAATCCTGCTTATTTCCTGAAAAATTAAGGCCCAGGAGATGGTGTTCCCACAGCCAAAAAGTCTTAAGGATGCTTAGGGAAGATGCACTGCCTCCTGGTCCCTCTCCTGGGTGTGTCTAGGTGATGCAGAGAGCAGGTCAGGCGGGCACAACTTGGCATTGACAAATGTCCCAGCCTCCCCCAGCCCTGCAATTTCCCTTGGCCCGATAGCTATTGACAGCTGGGGCACTTGAGTTTTTCTCTTTTCTCTGTCGGCTCTTTTAATTGAAAAATATAAAGAAAACGCCTATTGATTCCATGTAACTGATAAGCTGTTCACTCTCTGGCCTTTTTAATCAGGAGCCAAACCTGGCTTAGAGCCCAGGGGAAGAGAAGGGCTGGGAAAGGAGGAGCATGATTCACACTCTGGGGGCTCTCCACCCCTCCCAAAATCTCATGCAGAGCCCCCTGGACTGGGGATAAAGGAACAATTTAGGAACCTTTTCCTTCCTAAGGATGCTTGCTGCTCCTAATTTTTGAAGCATATAATTATCCCTAACATTTACACAACACTTTGCATTTACAAAGCAATTTCCATTTGTAAAGCCCTTCCACATCTATTGGCTTCTTTGATCAGCCTGTTGACTGCAGGGGACAACTGGTCCAGAATTACCCCCTCCACTTACCAAGCTGTGCATCCGGGCCATGGAAGCCCCATTCCCCACAGTCCTGGGAAGCAGTCTGAGCAAAGGTTCCTGTTCCATTTTACAGATGAAGTCATTGCAGTTCAGAGACATTGTAATTTCCAAGGTTGCACAGCAAGTAAGCAGTCAGAAATTGGTCAGGGTGAGAACACTGAGCCCCTCCAGGTGCTCTGCTCCTTAGAAATGAGCAGTTACCTGGTCAAGATATGGGAATCATCTGTCAGACTCTTGCTTACTGTGGATCTCAGTTAGACTTGAAGAACTTCCTTAAAAAAAGAGTAGCTAATCGTTATAATATGCTAACCAGAAGATTTCTCCTTCCTCAGAGAATACTCATCTCAGGTTAGGGCCCAACAACAGAGGAATGGACCAGATGACCTCAGGAAGCCCCTTTTTAGCATAAGGAGGCTACGACTCCCAGAGTGCCAGGAGGATGGATGCCCATCAGCCTAAATGGAGACACTTTACCCTCCTTGTCTTCTTTTTGGCACACATCAAGACATGAGTCATAGAAGGTGCAGGGAAAATTTATTGCATTATCAATATTTAATATCTCCGGGGAGGTGACATCAGCAAAATTGCCTGGCCTGGCAGAGCCATGTAGATGGACAGTGGGACAGGCCCTTCATCTCCTGGACACCCCATCCTTCCCACATGGGGAACAGGTGAAATTTATGGGCTCCTGGAAGAGGCATGTACACGGCCAAGGGTAACACATTCCTCTAGCACCTGTGTGCTGACCTGGGGGACCTTCCTCCCTGTGATTCTTCACTTGGCCCAGGGTCTGGCAGGGCTGGGAGCCAGTGATTATTCCCTGGGCCTGGGCCTCAGGGTCATCAGCTGTCCTGAAATGCCAGATTGAGTGTGGTCTGATTGACAGTGCTGTGTGACAGGCTAGGGTCCCAGACCTACATGGCAGTCTGTCACTTGCCAGACAGATAATCTCAAGACTCAGGTACCACCAAAGTTAGTCTGAGCCCAGGGGAAACTTGACAGGAGGTGGGAAGACATAAACTAATCAGGGGATTGACGTTCTGTGTCCACCCTGCCTGGCCACACTGCTTCTCGTTATTAGCCATGTGAGCGAGCTTCTCTGGGCCTCAGTTTCCTTCTCTGTAAAATGACTGCTATGGTCTCTACCTCACAGATTTGTTGTAAAGATTGCACAGGAATTCCATTTGATGTGTGCCTGGCCCCCAGCTGGCCCAGAAGGGGCCCAGTCCACCTTGGGTTCCAGCCTCTCCCCTCTGCCCTGGGTGGAGGGGACCCAAGACGTGCTGGGAGCAGGTGGGAGTGCAGGGCTGCATACAAGAAAGGGGTGTGGGTTGACCTGGAGGTTTCTGGTTCTCTGGGTGCCTCATTTAATCCCCATTATAGATAGCTGGTTTCACATATGTCTTGGCAGTAATGGCTGGGACTGAGAATTGGATCTTTGCTGAGCCTGTGGGGCCCACTTTTAGCAGGTAGATTGCCTATCTGTGTAGCTTTTGATGAGTGTAGCAGAATCTGAGCAATGGGCCATGTGTGCCAGAGAAGTATGAAATTCTATATGCAGAGCAGGGTGGTGAGAGGCAAAAACAGCATCCAGGAGCTCTCGTTCTAATCCTGCCCTCATCTGCTTCCCTGTATGACCCTGGGGAAGTGGCTTTCCCTCTCGGAGACCAATGAAACCCAAGGGCTGGGCCTGGGTGACCTCTACAGGTTCTTACAAGTAAGGAAATTTGTATTCTAAATCTGATGCTCCCCAGGATAAAGGAGTCAACCCCAGGGATGCTGGGGAAGCCCCTGAGGCCAACCCTAGGAGATGGGTTCCGCTCACTTTGGAAAAAGCTGGCCACTTAGCCCCTGACATGGGTAGAAATTCCTCCTCCCCCCACCCCACTGCATGGCACACAGCCAAGGTCACTGTTTCATATTTAGAGAGAAATCAGGGTGTCCGCTGTGGCTGAGTGATGCAGATGTGAGGGGAGGGGTGGGCATGAAAGGCAGCCACAGGGATGGAAATTGCGCTTCTCCTAGCAACCTGGCTCTGCAGCTCCTGGGCTGGGGCATCCCCAGTCAGCACAACTTTGTACCTGACTTGGCCTGCATACACTGAAGGCAGAGCAAGGAGCCACAGGACAGTTCAGGCACTCTGTGACACCCAACATTCATGTCCACCCAGGAGGCTACCCAGTCTCCACCTTGAGGCATGCCCTACTGTGCTGCTGGCCACCACTGGGGTCTGTGGGTAGCCAGCAGGGCAGGGCCAATTGGCTAGACTCCCAAAGCCAGAAGCCCCTTGATTCTAGCAGTATCAATATATAGACACACATGCATGCGTGCACACACACGCATGCCTGAGTACAGGGTCACATGCAACATCGCATGTTTACAACATACAGATACGCCCCATCTACCCACATTCTCAGGTGTCTACACTAATATGTGGATATGCACCCAGTCCCAGGCCCATTCCCAGATCAGTGCAGGCACAGCTGAATATGACCCAGAGTACGTGCCCAGGAGATGAGGCTCTCACCGCTCTACATTCTGCTAGGACGTGGAGCTTGGCTGTGATTCCTCTGTGCTCAGGAAAGGTATGCAGATTGTTTCTGGGCCCTTCCCTGCTTCTCACCCTGCACCAGGCACACCACTTGGACCCAACATGCCCCCATTGCCACTGTGGTATTCAAACAAGCAAGTCTAAGTTAAGAATTTGAGGACAGGTTGTTTATTTGGAAAGAGATCCCAGGAAAATTGGCAAGGAAGTGAGGGGTGAGGCAGGGAGGGAAGGATATGAAGGACATGTTCATGATGGGTTCGTGCTGAGAGCTCGATCCCACCCAGATTCTTCTGGAAGACCAAATAGCACACACTAGGTAACTGCTCCCCTCCTCAAGGAGCAAGGGTGTCCAGGTATTTATCCATTAGTTCCCTTCCCTCTTTGCCTGAGGATGGTCAACTCCACTACTATCTGTCCTGCTTTCCTCAAGGGCCAAGCATGCTCCTCAACCAAAGAGCCTCTCCTAGAAGAGACACTGTGCATAAGCAACCCTGCCAGGGCGGGAGTGAACACTGGGGAGGACTGAGGGGCATCCAGCAGCCACCTGCTCCATCCCACCCTGGCATATGCGATTATCCCTGTGTAAGCTATGCCCACACACACACACTCACTCTCCCACACACTCATATGCACACACCCTAGCCAGTCTCCCTCCTCTCCCCACCACGGTCCTCTCTGCTCCAGGCTACTTGGAGAAGTAGGGAACCCATCACCCAGGTTGCCCCCATCCTCCTGACTCTGGGAACCCCCATCCCCAAAGCCCCTCTCCACTGCTGTTCCTCCACCAGGCTCTCAGGTTTCAGCACCTGGCATCAGCCCAATATATCTGCCGCAATCTGGGCTTTGAAGTGGGAGACTCCCCAGACAAAGGGGTGACTGCAAGGGGTGGGGGGAACTGGGGTGCCATCCCAGGTGTGTGGCGATTATCTTGGGGGCCCAATCAAGGTGCCTTGTCCCCAGCTCAGCTGGTGAATGACGGCTGCCTGAGCCCCTCCCACCACTCCCCGCTCTGGCTGCCAGGACAGCGGCAGACACCTGCTAGGCCCCAGACCCCTCCCCTCCCTGGCCCAGCTTCCTTTTGTATCAGCACAAAGTGGGACAAAGCCAGGCCCCACCTGGAGAGGGGGAGACCCCAGGGCTCCCACTTCTCAGCTGTGGCCATCTCTGCCTGTGAATGCCAGAATTTTGCATTGAGCAGGGGGGTGTCCACAGAGAGACTGACAGACAGATGGCAGCCCAGGATGAGTAGCAGGCCAGGAGAAGAGCCATCCTGGACAGCTGCCCAGATGAGGTTCCCCCAGGGGTGCGGGTGTACAAGACAAGATGCAGAGCTGGGTACAGCTCCACCCTCCCCAGGGACCCTGTTAAGATCTCCTTTGTCCCCAGAGCCCATTTGGGGAGCAGAACCAGCTCCATTTTTTACGGGAGTTGAAGAGAAAGAAAGCTCAGAGAAGTTGAGGGAGTATTCACACCACATTAGTCCAGTGCCTGGCTGGGAAACTACCCTCCCAACCCCCACCCCCACCCCCATCCTTGGACACCTGTCTTGGTGTCTAAGGCAGGCTGCCCTCTGCAGGGCATGTACATGGATGTGATGGGGAAGGGGGCAAGTTTAGCAGGAACCAGAGCAGACTGGCCCAAGCTGACCTCAAACTGCCTCCTGTCTCCTGGCCAGTCTCCTTCCCTCAAGGGTCAGGGCAGTCAGTCCATCACCTTGCTTCCCTTTCTTCTTCCTTCTTCCTAACTGTTTCTGAACCCGCTACATGGCAGGACTGTGACTCCCACATATAATGTGTGCAGTGGGGTTGTGAACATGCTGGCCCTCAGTTTCTCCTTGGAGGCTTAAGTGTAGAGCAGGTGCAGAGAGAGACAGAGGTCGCCGTGGCCCCAGAGCCCTTCTGGAAAAGAGTTAGAGGAACATGAGTAGGACTGAAACAGAGAGAAAGCCAAGAAGAAAGTGACAAATCCTGGAGAAAGACTAGCCTTCTAGGCTTCTCAGCATCCAGGCCATTAAAATGAGCCATAGGCTTCCCTGGGACCATCCTTCAGAGTTGGGGGCTGGGGGGCTATGATGGGAGGGAATACATTATTCACAGCTAAAGAAAGACTCATTACTTTGCACCAACCTTTGGCTGATATTGAATATACCATCGCTCCCCTCTTAACAAATGGCTTCTTGAGGGTTTAATTAACTTAGTACCCTCAGGCAGGCAGCCTGGCCGCCACCATTGGGTGAAGCCTGAGTCGGCCACTTTGAGAGCCAGTGAAGCCTTCAGGAGAGGCAGCTCCTGCCAAAGTGGAGGGGACAGAGGGAGGGGCAGTTCCCTGCTTGACCCACAAGCCTGCCCATGTTCCAGATGGGAAGACTGAGGCCGTAAGGGGAGAAGGCAACTGCTCAAGTTTACACAGGAAAATGTAGGCATAATCAGTCCCAGCATTCACGCCCTGAGCAAACAGGAGGATACTTACCTCTAGAAACTTAACCATGCCTCCTCCTCACAGGGTGATTAGCTTCAGTGAATACACAGCACAGGGGCTTCCCAGGGGGCTCGGTGGTAAAGAATGTGCCTGCCAAAGCAGGAGACATGGGTTCTTTCCCTGGGTCAGTATGATCTCCTGGAGAAGGAAATGGCATTCTTGTATTCTTGCCTGGGAAATCCCATGGACAGAGGAGCCTGGGGGCTATAGTCCATGGGGTTGCGAAAGAGTCAGACACAACTTAGCGACTGAAGAACAACATACTTAGCACAGAGTGATTCTGTAATTACTGGTTTAACTTGATCAAACCTCAAGACAAGTTGGTCTGAGACTAAGTCCTTTTAACTTATCACTCTCAACTTTGTAAACAATGATCAAGCCCTTGTGATGTGTCAGATACTGTACTAAGCCTTTTCATGTATTATCTCATTTAATTTTTACAACAATTCCTAAGGAATTTGCAACAATTCCTAAGAAATGAGGAAACTGAGGCTCAGAAAGGTAACACCGAAAGATCACCTTGTCTGACCCTCTAGGCTATATCGCCTCTCTAGAGAAGAACCCAGGTCACTGGATGCAATCTTTCTATTGAAGAGGAAGCTGAGGACCTGCCCAAGGTCACTCAGGTCAGAAGTGAACTCATGTCTTCTGATCCTGAGCCCAGCGAAGTTGTCTGCAAGCATGTCATGGAGTCCATCATTTCTGCTTCACTCCACGCTTCCCCTGGACTTAGCCTCCTTTTCCTCTGGAGGGCCTGGGCCCCCAGCTTCATGAGCCACACTGAGAAGCCCCAGTGAGCAAAGGGTGAACCTGGCTTGGGAGCCAGACCCAAGGCTGAAATCCTGCTCTGCATGGCTGTGCTGTGGTCCTTGAGCAAGTCTCTCCCTCTTAGCAGAGCCTCAGTTTCTTCACCTGGCAAATTAAATTGTACGTCGTAAGAATTAAATATGTGCTTAAAGCAGTTACACCAGTGTCTGACACATCATAGAATGCACTCACAGAAGAATTATTGGGATAAGAGAATCCCTACCTCCCTCTGGCACTCAGCAACTGCACCCTCACCCCCAGAGCTGTCACTAGCCGCCCCCCTCCATTAGAATTGGGGCAGAGAAGCCCTGGAGGACACTAGATGCCAGAACAGCCCTCCCTGCCCAGGGGGAGCAGGAAGACCGCCTTGGCTATGGGCTAATTAATTGTACTGGGCTGACAGCAGAGAAGGGCTGAGCATTTTGCCGAGGAGTCCAGAGCAATGATGGAATAATGGGCTCTAATGCACTGGTCTTCTCCAGGGACCTGTCTTTCATCCCCAACAAAACTAATTAATGACAGCAATAAATAAACCAATCCAGCCCGCACTGCCCGGAGCAGCCAGGGCTCTTCAAGAAAAGCCTGTTGCTGGCCAGCCCAGGAAGTGCTGAGGCCCGGATTCCTCTGTGTAGGTGGGGTGAGTGCCTTATGATGTCATGTGGGGTAGGGCAAGAGGGATCAGGACCAAGAGATCCATTCCATCCCAGGCTAAAAATCAGGCGGTTGTGAGTTCTAATCTCAGACTAGCTGCCTTGTCACTGTGTGACCTTGTCAGGCTGTTCTACTTCTCAGAGCTTGGGGCAGTAACCCCTTTTGGATAAAATGTGTGTAGCCTATAAGCCAGGGAGGGTCACATTTCCTTTTATTTAGAAAGTGAGATAAGGCCAGATGTCACAGAAAGAATGTCCCACCCATAGGCCTCAAATTGTTAATGTTGTAATACAAAAAGCACTAATGTCGGTGATTTTAAACTTGCATTGGAATAATCCCCTGCAAGAACAGAGAGAACAGACTGGACACAGTGGGGGAAGGAGAGGGTGGGATGAATGGAGAGAGCAGCACTGAAACATAAATATTACCATGTGTAAAACAGACAGCCAGCGGGAATTTGCTGTATGATGCAGAGAGCTTACCCCAGTGCTCTGTGAGCCCACCCCAAGCTCACCCCATCCCACAACCTAGAGGGGATGTTCAAGAGTGAGGGGACATATGTATACCTGCGGCTGATTCATGTTGATGTATGGCAGAAACCATCACAACACTGTAAAGCAATTATCCTCCAATTAAAAATAAATAAACTAAATGCTAAATCCCCTGCAACGCTTGACAAAACCCAGACTATGGCTCACCCCCAGAGTTTTGGAGTCAGTGAGGCCTAAGAATTTGTCTTTTCAACAAGGGGATGCGGAGGGTGCTGATCAGGGACCCCACAGTGTGAACCCATACTCCAGACTGAATGCCAAAGGCTTGGCTTCTCACCCTGTCTCTACTTCTGTCCAGCTTGGGGTCCTTCACTTCCCCTTTCAGGGCCTCAGTTTCTCCATCTGTGCACGTGAGTGTATGTGTGTAGGGAGACAGACTCCTCACGACCCTGGGGTCTCTGCTCTGCCTCTGGAGACAGCTCAGGACCTCCCACGTGGCCTGTGACATCAGAGCCACCCTCTGTGCACGTCTCAGCCCTCTTGGGCTGAACTGACTCAAAGGAGAGAAAGATCACCAAAGAACCTGCATCATTTCAGAACCCTCCCCCCCATTTATAGTGAACCACATGCCCCAGGAGATGGCAGCCCCCCAGTCAGTGTGGGGGTCCTTGCTTCTCCACACATACTCACCTAGTGGTCCCTACCTCTCCTTGCATACCTCCACTAACAGGGAGCTCACTCCCTCCCATGGCAGGGCACTCCATCCTAAGGTCATAAGAAAGTCTTTTTTGTTTGTTTCTAGTACAAGTTCAAATCTGCTTCCCCATGATGGATTCTCTTGACCACCCCCTCCTGGGTCTCAGTTTCCCCAAAGGTCCCTTTCATCTTTTATATTATAATACCTACATTGGAAGTCTCTACCACTCATTGTTGGGGGATCTTAGGAAAGCCAGTGTAAGCTCTGAGCCAATGTTTCCCCCTCTGTAGAATGAGCAAAAATGAGATAAAGAGGTGAGAATCCAGAGCTCAGTGTAATGTAAAATGCTCTAATTACTATTGTTGGCCATGTGGCTCTGCCTGGAGTTTGGCTGGGAATCCCATTTCTGAGTGAGTTGACTTTTGCTGAGGCCTTTCTGTCTGCAAAAGAGAATGACCAGCCCCCTTCCTGATTATGGGGCATTTTAAATCATAAGCACCCTCCTCTCTGTGGGGACTTGCACCTGACTCCCTTGGAGTCTGTGGCCAGTGCTTTGGAGGAGCCCTCCATCAGGTCTTCTTCCAGAAGTGTTGGAGGCAAAGGCCTGGGGTGTCCACTGATGCGAGGTTGTACACAGTGGCATGAGTGTAGCTCCACTTCCCTGAGAAGCAGGTTAGTACCTTGGGCCTGGCCCAGGATCTCACCAGTGTCTCAGCCCGGCAGCAGGTCCAACAGAAACTCCACCTTCCTCTATGTACTGTCAGGATCTTACCTACAAGCAGCAGAGATACACACTGACTGAGCAGAAATAGGATCTACTGAATGGACACTGGGCATCACAGAATCTCTGGGAAGAACTAGAAAACAGATTGTAGGCCAAGCCACCCTGCCACGAAACCAGTCTGGGGACCGCATTGCCACAGAGCACAAGTGGCCACCCAGCACTCTGCCCCCAGGCCCATAGGACTGTGCGTCCTTGCCTACTGCCCGCGCCACCCTAGACACTCATGTAACTGCCCTGTGGCCCCTGCCCACCACCAGAATGGCGTTCCTAGAGTCTTGCTAATGTGCTTCATGGCCCACCTCAAAGGCAGACCTCAGCTAATGGGTCTGTGCTTGAGCTGCAAGGGAGGATAGGAAAGTGACAAGCTGGGATTTTTAGCTTCTATAATAGTGGATAGGCTCTGCCTTCCACCAAGAGTGGGAAGTCTTCCAAATACAGAAAGAGGGTTCAGATCTGGGTCAGGAAAAACATGTTAGCGGCCACTCCCATTCAGTGCAACCCGCCTTTGGCACGCATTAACTCGCAGCAAGGTCACAGGCAGGATGCAGATGCAAATAACAGCTCATCCTGAGCACGTGCTCTCTGCCAGTTGTTCTGCGGAGGGCTTGTCGTGGATCAGCTCATCAAGGCCTCTCTGTATCCTAAAAGAAAAATATTATTATTATAACCTTTCCCCCATATCACCAACAGAACAGAACCAGAGAGGTTGCCCAGCTAGTGAAAAGCAGATTCCAAGCATGAGCTCCGGTGTTTGGCTCCTGGGCTTGTGTTGCAGGTGCTCAATGCTCTTCCCCTCCGTCTCACACGTGGGAGACTCAGCCACCATCCTCAGGGCACAGGGAAAGCACATTGCTGAATACAAGGCCATGGACAGGAACCGCTGAACAGCCAGGGACTTCAGTAGAGAGAGTGTTGTGTTACTGTGCAGATTTAATAACGTGGGGGATGTACAATGACTAGTGCAGGTCACGGCACACAGCAAGTCTTTCTGCAGTGCCAACCGCTGTCATCACCATCATCAGCAGTGCCATCCCCCTCAGCGCTGCCACCGTCACAGCCCAATCAGCACCGCCACCACTGATGGCTTTGTTTATTCCGGCCCTTCCTCCTGCACGGCTCTTGGCTTCTTTCTCATTTACAAAGGGGTGTAAGTGAGCCTGAGTCCTGCTTGCCCTCCACGGCCCGGCTCAGATGCAGCCTCCTCCGCATAGTCTCCCTGGCGCCCACGGTCAAAGACTGCAGGAAGCCTACCGGTGCCCCTACCTGCCGTGTGTATGTGTACACGTGTGTCCTCTTCTCTCTTGCACCAAACTACAAAACTCTCCGTTTCACCAGCCCCTGCTTCCCTCTCACACTGTCTTTACCCCCTTTCATCTACCCCCAACTCCTCTGAGCCCCTTTCTGGGTAACCTGGCCTATAGCACAAATGATCAAACAGGAAACACTCGGGCTCCTGAAAAAGTGCTGGGGTTACCCTCTCCTGTCTCCCTGGCCCCCTTCAGCTGCCTCATAACCTGCGTCCCTTCCCAAAGTCACCATCTACCGAGTTTAATGCACACAGCCATTCCTCTCCTATCCTAGATGAAGGCACAGACCAGAGGCCTCACATCTGATCTTGAGTCTGGGGTTCTGTCACTTTTGGGGCATGTGGTTCCTGAATGAGTCACTGTCTCTGTGGGAGCCTGAGTTGTCCCTCCATCCACAGGTTGTGTAGATGCAGGGATGGAAGGCTTCCCTGTCCTCCTCTGAGTCTCAGTGTAGGTAGGAGAGGGGTTTGGGCCTTGCTCACACAGAAGGCTCCTCCCTTCTAAACTATAGGTGTTGTGTGGTGGGAAGAGGGTCCTTTAAGGCGGCTTTGCACAGACCAGGCCTTCTTCTTATCCACAACACTAGCAACAGTCTCTCCTCTGTTTGGCAGTGGCTAGTGGGGCTGGGGGCTGAGGCAGACCCCATGCAAGGGGCACTTGGCCCTCTCTTACCTGAAAGGCTCAGAGCGAGGGGCTCCCAGCTGTGTTGCCTTCAGCTGAGAGCCTCAGAACTCTTGGCCCAAGACCCAAGGGGAGGGATATTTACGGTTTAATAACTGGCCTATTGATTCTCATTTATTTGCCGCCAACGGGGCTTTACTGAGGAAGTGAAGGCGAAAGGGCTGTGTTTGTGAATAAGTCTCCAGTTGGCCCCATCACTCAGCCTGCCGGGCTTGCTTCTGGTCATAAGGGTGAGCTGGGTTAATATGGCACAGTGCTCTCTGCTTAGCCAAGCCCTGACATGTAGCCGCAGGGACACCAGCCCATCCAGGCCAGCCCGTGGGGCCCTCCTGAGCCCACGTCCCTTCCCTGTACTCCTCACAGTTAGCAGTGTACTTCCACATCTGTCACCTTTTTTAACTGTCTCCTTTGAAGGAGGAAGAGAAGGCTTAGTAACCCATTTAACAGATGAGAACACTGAGACTGACAGAGATTACAGACTGTATTTGAGTACCCTGCTAGGAAAGGGTGAATGAGGCAGGATTGCAACTTGAGCAGTGTTGGCTGACTGACTTTCCTGGTTAGCTATTTCTGTGTAACAAAGTAGCCCAATGTTTAGTCACTTAAAATAAGAACTGTTATTTCTCATGAGTCCCTGGGTCTCAGGAGTCTCTGAGTTTGGCTGATCTAAACTAGGCTTGACCGACGTGGCTGGGCTCAGACTGGTGAGTAGGAGGATGCTCTTGGACCACTTCTGTAGGACGACCTCAGCCCGGTCACCTGGGCTCCACGTGTCTCTCACCTCCCTCCTGAAGGCTGGCCTGGGATTGTTCTCACGTGGATGGCAGGAGTCCAGGAGAGAGGATGCAGGGCCAAATGAACATTTTAACCAATCGTGGCTTGTATCAAGTTTGCTACTACCCCACTGTCAGAGCAGATCACTGTTGGAGAGAACTACTCAAAGCCGTGGAGATAGCACGGTATGACAATCTCAGGCCACTGACACCATCAGTCTGCCACACTGGCCCAAGAACGCTGCACTCTCCACAATTTTCCAGCATTCTGCCCTTTCCCTTGCAAAGAACTGAAGCCCTGAACAAGGAGGGAATCTTGTCTTTTTCCAAGTCTGGGTAACAGGGTCAACTCTCTTGAGAAGCATGAGCTTGGTCTGGGTGACACCAGAGTGCAGAACTGAGACCTAAAGATTTGGACTTAAAACACGGGGCGGGGGCGGGGGGGCAGTTGCCAAGAACTGAGGCTGTCCTACAATAGAAAAGGCGCCTTAGAGTGGTACTCCCCATCACCCAGAGTATGTAAGCACAGATCAGACACTGACTGCGTGGTTGCAGGAGGGATTCTGCATCTAATTAGACTGGATGCAGGCCAGGAAAGCTCCAAGCTTCCTTCTATCTTCACAAATCCAAAAGTTTATAAAAGAATGGGCCAATCGCTGCTGACCCAGAGCTGCAGAATGCTGCTTTCCAACCTCTACTGTCTCTCCCAGTCTGGCCCCAGGCACTGCTGCTGCTGCTGCTGCTAAGTCGCTTCAGTCGTGTCCGACTCTGTGCGACCTCATAGACGGCAGCCAACCAGGCTTCCCCATCCCCGGGATTCTCCAGGCAAGAACACTGGAGTGGGTTGCCATTTCCCTCTCCAATGGCCCCAGGCACGGGGGATCCCAAATGCAAGTCCAGGACAGAGCTTCCCACAGAGAGTGAAAAAATCACAAGAAACTGAGAAATCTCCCCTCCAGTTCCATGGAAAAGACGGGAGAGGGGAGCCTGGAACAGAAAGTCCCCAGCCAGCCCCAAGGAGTTGGTCTGGCAAAGGAAGAATGTGGATTCTGGCACCAGACACACCTGGTCAGAATCGACCTCAGGTCAATGCTTATTTCTTCCAGCCTCATGCCCGCATCTATAAAGGGATAATGCTGCTGTACGGGATGGTTGTGAGGGTTACATGAGACAATGCACGTGACACTTCCATGAAAGTGAAACAGAGATTCAGAGACGATATTTTTTCTTTTCTTTTTGGGCCACAGCAGATAACAGCAAAAGCTGACATGAAGTCTGTGGTCCCTCAGGCCTACTGTGACCCCTTGCCCCTGCTCCTCCCTGCTCATCCAGAGGGGCAGCTCCGACTTCTGGGTCTGGGTGGGAGGATGTGGAATCCTCAGGGGAAGGGCAGGGCCAGGTCAAGGGAAGAGGGCCGCTGGTTAAGACACCCCCCCTCACACTTTCCACCCCTCATCGGGTGATCATAACAGGAATGACTGAGCAGCAGGCCCAGGGCTGACTGGAACAGCTCACCAACCGCCTGCCCCTTCCTCCAATTCCGGCCTCCGGGAAGCGCCCCTTCTCTGTGGCAGGAACCTCATTAATGGAGAGAGAGGAGGGGAGGGGAAGGAGAGGGTAGGCAATTGACGGCCTTTTCCACTTTCCGGAGCCTTGGGAGGTTTCTCGGATAATAATAGTAACAGAACCTCGCCTTTGGGCAGAGCCTCCGAGTTCTTCCCAAGCCTGCATGGCTTTTCGTGCAGCCGGCTCGAGGCAGAGAGGGGCAGCTGTCCTGCAGTGGCCTTGCTGGCCTGCCGCCTGTCCACAGTCACCCCACCCGCCCACCAACACGGGCAGTGATGGGCAGACACAGTGAGTGTCCAGCTGGCAGACTCGAGGGTTAGCTGATAGTGAATGAAGGACACACATCCCGACTGACTGATGGAAGCCTGTCTCAGGGACTCACTGACTGGGTGGCTGAGCAGTTAATTGACTGACTGATACGACGTCTGACTGATAGACTCATGGGTTGCCTGACTGACTCTCTGCACTGACAGACTGACCACCTGACTCGTCTGCCTGACAGACTCGGGGATTCCCTGACTAAACACTGTCTCCCCAGCTAACTGGCTGACAGAGAATACCTATCTGACAGACTGTTTGCCAGGCTGATCATCTTATCACTGACTAACTCTCACTCATTGATATTATGATTGACCAACTAAACCGATTTAACAATCGACTTGCTGATGCCTGGCCACTCCATGCCCCTACGGGCCTTTCACACTAACCTTCACAGAACAGCCAGCAGACAACGGACTGATGGACAGTCAGGCTGACCAAGTCATGACTAACTGACTGCCTGACGGGATGACGACTAACGCTCGATTCGCTGGCTGACTTTAAAGCAGGCAGACTCACGGAGTGACAGCCGGCCTGACTCGCTGCCCTGATGGCCTGACCGCCGGCTTGACAACTGTGCTGCTGCCTGGTAGAGCCCAGCTCTGGCAGCGAGCTGGCTGCTTGATCATCAGCACAGTCCCGGCCCGCCGTGCCAACTGACAGCTGACGGGCTTCCCGGCTACTGGGGTAGGGCACTTATAGGAATCCTTCTGGGTTCCTTGCTCTTTCTCCTCTCTGGCCCCTTATCTTCCAGCTCAGCTTTTTCACCTCACATTCTTTTTAAATTTTATTTTGTAGGCTATTTTTTTATGCTATTTTATTCCATACAGAGGAATGAAAAGAAAATGAATATCTATGCATCACAGGGTTGAATAGTGGCCCTCCACCTGCTGCAAAACACAGCTCCTGGGGAGCTTTTGACAAATGTCCACGCCTGGGCTGCTCCCCCAGAGACACTCAGCTAACTGGCCTAGCATCCCTGCTTTTTTTTCCCCCTCAGCTTTATTGAGATATAATTGACAAATAAGAATTGTAACTATTTAAGGTGTGTATTTTAAGCTACCCATTAGAGATGTGGATCACCCCTACTTTTCTCCTGCACAGAACTTACCAATAACAAAGCCTCGATGGTGTACATTGTTCAGGCTTACGGTTGAAATGCATTCCTCGTAGGTTCCTAACTGGCAGGTTTTGTGTAGAAGCTAAGGCAGGAGACCTGGGCTTGATTCCTGGATGGGGAAGATCCCCCTGGAGAGGGAAATGGCAGCCCACTCCAGTGTTCTTGCCTGGAGAATCCCAGGGACGGGGGAGCCTGGTGGGCTGCCGTCTATGGGGTCGCACAGAGTCAGACACGGCTGAGCGACTAAGCACACAGCACAGGGTGCACGTGATGCACATGTACATTGGGAAGTAATCATCGTAGTCAATCCAGGTAACAGCTCTACCTCTTTACACAGCTACCACTTGAGTGTGTGGTGAGCACGCGTGAGATTCACTCTCTAAGCAGATTTCAAGTATACAGTACGGTAATACTAACCATAGTCACCATGCAATACATACTTCCAAATTTGTCCATCCTGCATGACTGAACTTTGTAGCCCTGACAAATGTCTCCCTGCTCCCCGCTCCTCCTAGCCTTTGGTAACCATCCTTCTACTCTGCTTTTCTGAGTTGAACTTTTTTAGATGCCACACATAAACAGGATCATACATTATTCTGTCTTTCTGTGTGTGGCTTATTTTACTTAGCATGATGTTCTTCAAGTTCATCCCTGTTGTCTCAAATGGCAAGATTTCCCTTTTTTAAAAAGCTGAATAATGTTCCACCATACAGGTATACTATAGATTACACTTTCTTTATCCATTTACCTGTCAATAGACACTTTGCCTGTTTGCATGCCTGGGCTATTGTGGACAATGCTGCAATGAACATGGGGGTGCAGTTATCTCTTGGAGACCCTGATAGTATTTTCTCTGGATACATAATCCGAAGCAGGATTGCTGCATCATATGGTAGCTCTATCTTTACTGTTTTGAGGTAACTCCATGCCATTTTCTATAATGGCTATGCCAATTTGCATCAATGCTTTGGAGAAGCACCCCCCAGAGTGAGTCTGGTACTGTGGCAGGGTCACGTGTGCCAGGGCTAGGCCATCATGGTTACTTGGCTTAGCTTCCCTACCTGCAGCGTTAGCCTCCCCTGGGAGCTTGTAGGAAATGCAGACCCTCAGCCCCCACAAGAAACCCTCTGAATGAGAATCCGCTTGTTAGTACGACTTCTGGGTGACGCTGTGTGCACATCACCATATGAGAATCCCTGCCTTAGATGGTTCCTGCCTCCTCTTCGCCAACTGTTCTCCCCTCCCCACCAGAGGCAACCTTGTCTCCAGTCTGCTTCATTACCCACTGCACTTCTTGCGGTTTCACCTGAACCATCATGTTTAATTTGCCTGCTTCAGTCCTTCATATCAGTGAGATCACTCAGTGTATATTCTTCTGCAATGCCTTTTTTGCTTCACATTCTATGTTTTAGATTTGTCCACGTTGTGTGTAGCTCTGGGCACCTTTATTGTGCACAGCTGTATGCTGCTCCAGTGTGCGCATACACCACAGTACACTGTACACATACGGAGAATGGACACTCAGATCGTTTCCTGTTGCTGTTATTTGGAGTTGTTGTTGGATGGCTTGTGGCTTGCTCCTACACTCATACTTAGCCATTTCTTCCAGTGCACTTGTGCCAGATTTTCTCTGTGGGACTGGTAGCCAGTGGGAATGCTGGATATCCAGTAGGATATGCAGCTGCCTGGCATGTTCAGTAATGTCAGATGCCCTGCTTACCCTCTCCCTCTGCCCACAGCCTTCTCCTTCTCTAGGCCCGCCTCCTTCCTCCCCAGGGAGCAGAACAGCAGAACCTCTTCGGTAGCTGCTGCTTCCTACACTGGGGCCACCCTGTTTCCCTGAGGTCGGGCATCTGGGATGCCCGTCTTTTACCCCCTGCCTCTTCTCTTCCCTTCTCTTCTGTCTTGGCAGCCCAGGTAGCTCAGGACAAGGCAAGTCTGGATTTTCCTGACTCCAGCCTGGCCTCAGGCAGAGGAACTGCCAGGAGTTTGAGGGACTTGGGGGCTGAAAAGAGGAAAAAATCAGGCTTTCCTGATGGCTCAGTGTTAAAGAATCCACCTACAAGGCAGGAGCTGAAGGAGACATGGATTGATCCCCGGGTCAGGAAGATCCCCTGGAGGAGGAAATGGCAACACACTCCAGTATTCTTGCCTGGGGAATCCCATCGAAAGAAGAGCCTGGCAGGCTACAGTCCAAAGGGTCACCAAGAGTCAGACACGACTGAGCAACTGAGCATGCACGCAAGTGAGAAAGTCAGGTCAGGGTTCTCCAGAGAAACTGAACCTATAGGACATATTATAGATACAGTTACAAAAAGAGAGGAAGTGGCTCATGTGGTTATGGAGACCGAGAAGTCCCGCAATCTGCTGCCTGAAAATTAGGAAACCAGGAGAGCTGGTGGCGTGATCCCGAGGTCTGAGAAGGGGGAATGCTAGTGTAAATCCCAAAGTCTGAGGGCCTGGGAACCAGGAAGTCTCGATATCCAAGGGCAGGAAAGATGGACGCCCCAGCTCAAGGAAAGAGAGACAAAATTCGTAATTTCTCCACTTGTTTTTTGTTCTGCGTGTGCCCTCAACAGTTTGGATGCTGTCTGCTCATATTAGAGGGTGATCTCCTTTACACAGTCTCCTCATTCAAATGCTGATCTCCTCTGTAAACACACTGAGGGATGCCCCAGAAACTCTGTTTCACCAGCTATTCTGAGCATCTCTTAGCCAGTCAGGTTGGACATAAAATTAAGTATCACAAGTGCATAACCACGAAGGCAGTAACACAAGTTTATTGAAGGTACTTGAACAGGGCGGGTAGAGAAGGGAAGCCCTTCACAGCCTGAGACCATCGAAGGTTTGTGGCAAGGGAACCGTCACTTAGAGCGGGAGAGAACTAGGGAACTCCAGAGGAGAAAGGGAGACAAGAGGGGGGCTTATGTGTCTGGATGTGTCACTCTGTAGCATAAGAGAGTCTCTGGGTCAGAGAGCTCTGTTCTACCAAGGATCAACAGCTGTGGGGTGAGGTTTTGTGAGGACAAAGCTAGTTAGACAGAGCCTAAATAGTTAAATACCTGATCATCTGGGCTATTCTTTAAACTATTGGATGTGTAACAATTTGAGATCAGGGCTGGAAGGCTTTTGAGTTAACAGGTCTCAGCCTGCAGTGAAGAGATAGATAACCTAGGGGCCAATCCACAGAGGTCATCTTTGGCTCATTTATATATACAGATAACAAGGACACCAGGAGACAGAGCCAGATGAAGGCCTCTTTTAGTCTAGAACCACAGGCCCGACCAAGTTCAGGGTGAGTCGCAGATGAGTCACACAGCCTGACAAGCCTCTATTTGCATTGCTATAAAAATAGTTTATAAGAAGCAGCATGTACAGTATTCCCTCCTTTTGCTGCAAACACCTCCTAGGCACCCGGCCCTGTGCTGGTTCCCGTATCTGCCTCCTGAGGCCCTGGAACCACTGGGCACTATCCAGGGTTGCAGCCAGAGCCTGAAAGGACTTTACCAGCCTCAGCCTATCTACAGCCCCTCAAAACCTCTACTGGCCTCCTCTCACTTACAAACCACAATCTTCTCAAGTGTTGTCCATGCAAATGCCCTTTCCAGAGAGGCATCCAGGCAGAAAGGGAAGGAAATTTGGGGTCAGTTGTCCAATGTTAGCAACAGCAAACACAAGTGGAGCATTTCCCGCATAACAGACACCACATCAAGCATTTCCTCCAAACATTGTCTCCCTTTGTCTCCGCAACAGACTTCAATTGAATTAGGTCCTATGCTAGGCATGTACGGGAGAAGGCAATGGCACCCCACTCCAGTACTCTTGCCTGGAGAAGCCCGTGCATGGAGGAGGCTGGTGGGCTGCAGTCCATGGGTTGCTAAGAGTCGGACACGACTGAGCGACTTCACTTTCACTTTTCACTTTCATGCACTGGAGAAGGAAATGGCAACCCACTCCAGTGTTCTTGCCTGGAGAATCCCAGGGACGGGGGAGCCTGGTGGGCTGCCGTCTATGGGGTTGCACAGAGTCGGACACGACTGAAGCGACTTAGCAGCAGCAGCTATGCATGTACAGGGACACGTGTGTGTTCATATACAGAAGGAGGCAAGCTATGTGTGCAGTTGTGCACCTTGATTTTTTTTCTCAACAATATCCCATGTAGATTATTCCATTTCATTACATATAGAGCATTCCAGTGTATGGCTGTACCACAATTTCGCAAACAAACCTCTCTTGATGGAGATTTAGACTTCTTCCGATATTCATTTTACTCAGTTCATTTTTTTTTTTTTTTTTTTTTTGCAAAAATCTCTAGAAGTTGAACCTCAGCATCACTTTACGTAACTCAAGGAATTGAAGCCACTGGGGTAGGATCCAGGTGGGAGGGAAATTCAGATTGTGATTCTTGGAGGAGGAAGGGATGAGAAAGAGAGAGGGCTGGGAGGGCAGAGAGGAGGGAGAGCTGGTGGAGCAGTCCCATTTCTGGAGGCACCAGGGAGGAGCCAGGGCTGGGCAGAGCTGTGGGCTGCATCCGCAGGGGTGTTCTTGGGCTGTGCAGGTAGTGGCATCGAGGAAGCAGTGGTGGAAGGCATTTGTCCTGCGTGTGTTTCCATCTCCCCAATGTCTGCTCCAAATTGCCCTGCTTTGCCTCTCACTGCACCGTCTCCCCCTGCCCCTGCTGCCCTCAGCCTGGGAAAATCCAGTCAGAATTAATAAAAGCAGCAGATTGCTTAGAGACAAAGGGCGAGGGATGGAGAAGGTTTGGGGGCCTGATATTTCCCTCATGTGCAATAATCTGGTGGCGAGATCTTTTCCTCTTTTCTGGAGCCTTTATTAGTATTAGCTCCTAATGCATAATTACCTGGCAAGCCCAGGGGTCTAATACTCGGGCCTCCTCCCCCTCTCCTCTCCCCTGGGCCAGGCTACCTGCTCCCCAATGTCCTAGGAGGGCAGAGACGCAGGTGGAGAAGACAGGGCTGGCTCTACTCACACAAGTGGGGCCATTCTGGTTGTCTGCGCTCCTGAGCTTCTAGCCTCCCACTGACCTTGAGCATTTCACTACTGCCCACAACCCCAGAGGGCCAGAGTCTGCTGGGATCCATGGGGTCCAGGCCCGGCTGGGGTGCTGCGGGAGAAGTCAGCGTCAGACTCAGCTGGGCTGCCCATCCCTTTCAGTGCTCTTGGCTGCTGAAGTGGTCATCATGTGGTCATGGGGTTGTGACCAGCCCAGCTTGGGGGTGGCTATGAGCTCTGACTGGCCCACCTCCCTGCAGGGAAACTGCTACCACATCCTCCTGACTCTGACCACTAGAAGCCTCTCAGACCTAGGAAAGGGCTGGGGAACAGGTGGGTACTGTCCTCTCCTCTGGTGATAGAAAGCTTGTCCCTCTAGACCAGAGCTTCAGCTCTGCTGAGGAGTTGTTCTGAGGTGATGGGCTTGGTTGATTTTGGCAACTGACTTGCCAACTCTGGCCTCAGTTTCCCCAGGAGGACAATAAGGATGCCACCTGGAGCTCCTCACCTGCTGCTTTATATTCTGAGTCTGGTGCAGGTATCAGGAGTGCCAGAGTTGGGGGAAACAAAGTCTGAGTACATGAAAGACCATGGACAGGAGGCTTTTGAGAACCTCACTCTCCTGGATCCCAACATTAATTGCCAGGAGCTACACTGGCTGATGGAGAAGGCAATGGCACTCCACTCCAGTACTGTTGCCCAGAAAATGCCATGGATGGAGGAGCCTGGTGGGCTGCAGTCCATGGGGTCGCTGAGGGTCGGACACGACTAAGTGACTTCACTTTCACTTTTCACTTTCATGCATTGGAGAAGGAAATGGCAACCCACTCCATTGTTCTTGTCTGGAGGATTCCAGGAAAGGGGGAGCCTGGTGGGCTGCCGTCTATGGGGTCGCACAGAGTCAGACACGACTAAAGTGACTTAGCAGCAGCACACTAGCTGAGTTCTGGCTTGAAGCAGGGTAAATCAAAAGTTTGCACCTCATTATTTCCTCCCTCCCAACAAGTTCCCTCCTGCCACAGGGCTTTTGCACATGCTGCTCTCCCCACCAGGCCTGATCTTCTCTTCACCCTTTTTTCCTACTCCTCCTTTAGAACTCAGCCCAGGAATCATTTCCTCCAGGAAGCCTTCCCTGACTTCCCCATTGAAGTCAGATTCGTGGTGGTCCATATGTCTCTTTTCACAGTGATTCTGAGTCAATAAAATCAAGGGCACAAAAAGATGACTGTATTTTTCTGTAGCTAAGCCTAATTCCCACTACAAATGCCTGTCCTACCAGGAGTCTGAAATGTAGCATGGAAGTTCAGGGTGATTTGTTTGCCCTTCTGTTCTGTCAAAATCCAGCAAGGGCTTGGGATGGGGGGATGGAGGGTGGGTCCCCCAATGCTCCAAGGTCAGAGAAGGACTGTCATCTGCCTACCTGTCACATCCTCGTTCTGGTGCCATCTCAGCCTCTGCCACCCCAACCATGGTTATTACATCACAGCAGCCAGACCCCATGACCCTTGCAAGGCCCCTGCCACTCCCCATGCTGCCCTGTCCCATGCAAGGCCAGGCAGAGGAAGACTCAGGGGTCCCACCAGGAGGCTGGGGGTGGGGAGGGCAGGTACAGGTCCTCTCTGCCCTGTGAGTTCCCACACGGGGTGGGGGTAGGAGAGACAGGAAAGCAGAAGCAGGACCTGTCTCAGGGACCCACCAGTTCCTGTCTTGCCATTCACTCTCCTCCCCTCCTCCTTACCAGGCATGGAGACCCTTGGTGGAACCCAGGGAGAGGGTGGGGCGCCATCTAGCAAAGGTCTCCAGCTACATCTGTAATTTGCTGCTTCTGACCCAAGTTTTTCAGGAATTGACTTTGTTCTGCTGCATCATCTTGGTGATCAAAGGTGAGGAGGGAAGGGGAAACCAGAAACACGAGAGAGAGATCAGCCATATTAAGCACACGAGAGGCAGAGCAAACAGCTTAGTGATTACAGTAAGTAGGGGTTCTGGAATCAGATGGCCTGGGTGCATATCCCGCTGGGCTGCCTGCCAGCTGTGCAACCTCAGGCAAGTTACTTCACCTCTCTGGTCTTCTGTTTCCTCTTCCATAGACAGAGACATGGACAGTGACTGCCATAGGCATGATTAAACAAGGCAATACATACAAAGAGCTTGGCACAGTGTCTGGCATGTAGGAAACCCTCAGAAATCATTGTTATTCCCTCAAAAACTGTCCCCGGACCCCCTAGATAAAACTCCAGTGTTTGATGAGTATTTGATTAATGTCTGTCTCTCCTGTATCTTGTCACACTGCAGGCTCCAACAGGGCAGGGACAGGGTTGCTTGTTGGATTGCTTGCTGGTCCAGGGGTCATAGCTGTGTAGCTTCAGTGCCAACAGTCTGTGGATCCTGCTGTTCCTATTTGCATCCCTGCCAGCTCTGCACATGCCTGACCATGACCTTGCCCATCCGTCCTGCTCATGCCTCTTACAGGAAGCTTTCCCTGATGCTCTCATTTAGATAACTCTTCCCTCACTAACACCCACCCCAGGTCCCCATAGCCCCCATTGAGAGCATGGCTCCACCTTCCACACCCAGAAAGAGTCCCTTGAGATCAGGAACCCTGTCCAGATCACCACTGTCTCCCAGACTGAGCCCAGCTGAGGGGCTCCAGGTAAAGCTGACCTCATGTCTCTTTAGTTAATTTGAGCCCCACAGCAGCTCAGAGAAGAAGACAAAGCAGATCCTATCCCCATGTTGTTGGTGGAACTAATGCTCAGGGAGATTAAGTGACTTTCTCAATATCACACAGGTGGGGCAGGGGTGGTGAGGGGGATTGGGTCTAGGGGTTGGGCTTAATTCCTGGGGGGTCTACCTTGTGCACATCTCCCTCACCCCTCACCTTCCTCAGCCTTCACCATGATGGCAATCAGACGCTGAAGGCCCAGGGAGGAGAAGGGACTCATCAAGGCCACACAGCAAGCCTGGGCCAGAGCCCTGGGCTTGGGGCCACCAGGAGTCAGGAGTCCCAAAGGCTCTTGTCTCTGAGGCCATGATCTCAGGGTCCTGTCTGGACCTTCCCTCTTTGGGCAACCAGGAGCCAAGATGCAAAGTTTCAAGCCAGAACCTCGGTCCCACGAGGGTCCAGGCCACCGGCTGTTTGCCACTGGACTGAAAGATAGCTCATGCTGCCCCCTGGCTGGGCTGACCTAGATCAGCAGACCATACCTCGCTCCAATAAAAATTATCTAAACTCACCAGCCACTGCCTGCCCAGTCCCCTAAGCACAGCCACTGAGCCCCACTTGGGCCCAGGCCCTCAACTCAGCAGGAGCTGGGGACACAAAGAGAACGAAGTGCCTTGGGTGGGGACCATGGCCTGAAATGGGAGGCACACCTTTCCTGTCCCTCCTGGAGCCAGGAAGCTGTCATCTAGTCTCATTTCATCCTCCCAGTAACCAGAAGGTGTACATTATTGGTCTTATTTTTCTGAGAACAAACTTAATGCTCGGAGAGGTAAAGTGATTCACCTCAGCTCACATAGCAAGCAAAGGGCAAGAACGATGCTTGTGTGTCTGACCCCACAGTGGGTGCTGCTTTCATGGTCTGCACTGTGCCTCTGAATGTTCTGGAAGTCCTGCTTAGGCCCCCTTCCCCCAGGTCTGATAAGGGAGCTCCCACGTGTGCTGGCTATTTGTTGAGTAAGGAATGCACAAACGAACGAGCAGATGGTGGGAACTCTGGGCCCAGTGGTGGGTGGAGTGATTCTAGGAAATAGACTGTAGTCAGCTGGGCTGCTTCCCAGTGAAGGTCACCCAGTAAACTCTCTGGACAAGCCGTCTACAGATGTCAAGGCAGAGGCTGTGCCCAACACTCCCAGCAGATGGCTGGCAATTACTTACTTGCATACCTCCCGTGATGGGGAATTCCTTCCCAACTCCCTCACAAGCAGCCCATTTTATCCTGGACACACAGACAGTATGGGAGGTCTTATTTAGCTCAAGCTGAAACCAGCCTCCTTGTCAATTCCATCCCATGCCCTTAGCTTTGCCCTTGGAGCCACCTTGAACATAGCTGTCCCTTCTCTCACACACCGTCCTTCAGTTGGGTGAAGAGCTTGTGATCTGGGCCCGAGTGCATGAGTATGATTTCTGTATCGAATACTTCCTAGAAGAGTGGCCTTAAGTCAGTTATCTTTCCTAGATAAGCCTCAGTTTCATCTCCCACAAAATGCATATTTTTACAAAAGGATCTTCAAAGAATGTTCCAGGCCCAGGAGCTCCTCAATACCAGATTTCTAGACTTCCCTAGTGGCACAGCAGATAGGAACCTGCCTTCCAGGGCAGGGGACACGGGTTTTATCCCTAGACCAGGAAGACCCCACATGCTGCAGAATAATTAGGCCTGTGTACCACAACTCCTGAAGCCTGTGCACCCAGCGCCCGTGCTCTGCCGCAAGAGAAGCCACCACAGTGAGAAGCCCGTGCACTGCAGTGAAGAGTGGCCGCCACTCGTGGCAACTAGAGAAAGCCCACACAAAGCAATGAAGACCCAGTGCAGCCAAAAGCAAAAAGTGTAACTTAAAAAAAAAATACCAGATTTCCTTCGCTATATGTAAGAGGGTGTGGCAGAAGCTGGCCCCAACCCACCAGTATCCTGCTACCCTTTTTTAGAGGGCAGTGGGGAGCCACGGAAGGCTTTAGAGCAGGGGCACGGGCTGACTTGATCTCCATCTGTTAGACTCTCACTCAGGGATAGAGGGGCTCAGATGGGGCAAAAGCCCTGTGATCAGGGGTCAGAAGAGACTTCCTTGAAAGTCCGAAGGGACCCAGAGCTCACTGATGTTGGCATGGCTCCTGAATGGTTGCCCTGGCAATGCCTCATGCTCCAAGGCAGCTCTGTCTTTAGTATCAGATTCTGTCTGCATTTGCTTTCTGGTGAAAGACCGAGTCATACTAGCCACACCAGTATGTCCAGAATGTGTCCAGCCAGCAGCCCATGAGCCACCTCCTCCCAAGAGCCTGGAGCTGACAGGCCAAGAGCCCAGCAGTGGGCAGAGCAGAAACCCCTTTTTAGCCGCCCAGAGAGATGCAAGACTCAGCTCCCAAGGGGATCTATCCCAAACAATCAGAGAGAGACCCCTTTTGTTCACAGGGGATCAGAAGGAAAGAGAGGGACAGAGGTATACATCTCCTGGCTGAAGCCAGAGTCCGGATAGCTTGGTCTCAGTCCTAGCTTTCAGTAGCTTTCAGCAGGTTGCTTAATTTTTGTGCGCTTCCATTCCTGTATCTATGTTGTTTCTACATCTATCATCTATATCTATCTATCTGTCTATCTATCTATCTATCTGATTAAAAGCCCTTATTGATCTCAAGGGATTGTCATTATCATCAAATAGGAGAATAGATTGAAACTGTCAAATCCTTTAGCTGAAAATGGTGCTATAATCACTGTGCATTTGTATTTGGAGAGAGTCCCGGATAGCATTTCAGTGAGATGTGGGGTCTTGGGGAATGCCCTCCCCTGTCTGAGCCTCAGTTTCCCTGCCTCCGCAGATGCTCTCTGAGGCTCCTCCAGTTCCGAAACACCAGGCAGTGGGCTCCTCTGTGGGAAAATGAACGTGCCGACAGGCCCTCTGAGTCTGCAACATGATCTCCTGTCTCGGGGGATGCAGGCTCCCTGCCGGCGCAGCCGGTGATTGATACACCCTGAGTGGGGCTCCTGACCCGCTGTCATGGACATCAGGGTAAGTGCCCGTCCACAGGCTGAGGGCTCCGCCGATGAATAAATAATAACAGCAGTGAAGTAATGGGATCCGGGGGGGCCTCTTAGGATAATGGAGCGACAGACGACGTGGCGTCGAGCCCCTGGGACCAGAGCTGCCGGATGAGCTGGCAGGACGGGTGGCAGGAACACGGCTGTATGCACGTCCTAGCAATTGTCTGCTGACCATGAGGGTAACAACCCCCTGGCCAGTCCCAGGTGACTCTGCGGCACAGTGGTTCACGTCACAGCCGCGAGTGCAGGCTTTGGGAGCAGCAGACCTGGTGTCCCTCTGCGTGGCTGAGCCTCGGCTGTTTCCACATTTGCATAATGGGATAAGGAGGGGTGGGACTGAGGAGGATTGTGAGGAGTTCACACGCACCAGTGCATCGTGAGCTCCCACTAATGCTGGAGCCACTGTCCTGGGAATGATCATGCTCCATTCGGCTCACTGAATCCTTAACTCAAAACTACCCTGCAGACCAGGCAGGGCAGGGAAGGGGTGCGTCCTGCTTTGGGCTCAGCTGCCTGCTGGGCTCTTCAGTGACACTGGGGAGTTAGTCTGTGTCCCGGAGGATCTCACAATCAAGAGGGAGGTGAGGCAAAGAGTGGGCCTAAGTGATAAACACAATGAGACATCACTATACACTATAACGTGGGCTTCCCAGATGGTGCTACTGGTAAAGAACCCGCCTGCCAATGCAAGAGATGTAAGAGACGCGGGTTCGATCCCTGGGTTGGGAAGATCCCCTGGAGGAGGGCATGGCTACCCACTCCAGTATTCTTGCCTGGAGAATCCCATGGACAGGGGAGCCTAGCAGGCTACAGTCCATGGGGTTGCAAAGAGTTGAACACAACTGAAGCGACATAGCATGCGCGCATACGCTACAACAACCCAATGGAAAAGGCTGACAAAAACTTTTGTGTTGGTAAGGATGTGGGTCACCTGGAAATCACACACTGCTGGTGAAAATATAAGATCGTACAATCACTGCAGAAAAGGTGTGACAATTTCTCCTAAGTACAAACATATAAACTGTCCTTGACCCAGCAGTTCCACCCCTAAGCGTTAGCCAAGAAAAAAGCAGGCACATGTCTACACAGAGACTTGTACACAAACATTTATCATAACTTTCCTTAAAATGGCCAAAGCCTAAAAACACTGCAAATGCCTATTGACAGGTGAAGGGATCAATACACTGAAGTATATCTATACACTGGGATACTACAAAGCTACCGATATATGAAACAACACTGATTAACCTCAGAGATGTTATGCCAAGTGAAAGGATTCAGATACAAAAGAATATATATGCATGATGTTACTTCCATGGAATCCTAAAAAAGCAAAATCTAGTCACTAGTGACAGAAAGTAGATCAGAGGTTGCTTTCTGGGGCCAGGTTAGGGTGAGAAGACTGCAAAGGGCAAGAGAGGACTCTCTGGGGAAATAGAAATATTCTGTATCTGGACTGTAGTATGGTTACATGAGTATATACATTTGTCAAAATTCATAGAACTCCACTGTTTTCTGGGTTTATTTTATTATATATAAATTTCACTTCCCAAAAATACTGATCAAAAGCCAAATCAAAACAAAACACAAGCACCAAAACACAAAATCACCAACCAGAGTAATTCAAACAGCTGCTGCTGCTGCTGCTGCTAAATCACTTCAGTCGTGTCCAACTCTGTGCAACCCCGTAGACAGCAGCCCACCAGGCTCCCCCGTCCCTGGGATTCTCCAGGCAAGAACACTGGAGTGGGTTGCCATTTCCTTCTCCAATGCATGAAAGTGAAAAGTGAAAGTGAAGTCACTCAGTCGTGTCCGACTCTTAGCGACCCCATGGACTACAGCCCACCAGGCTCCTCCATCCATGGGGTTTTCCATGCAAAAGTACTGGAGGGAGTGCCATTGCCTTCTCCGAATTCAAACAGCTGGCATTCCCCAAAGAAAATATGACCAAAGAGTGGCCAACTAGAAACCCCCATACAAGCAAACCATTGGGTGTGAGGTTGGAGGCTGGCTTAGAGGTAGGGAGGGGCTGTGCCCTCTCTGAGCTGGCTAAGCCATGGTGCCATGGGGCACAGGCCCCTCCCTGAGCTCTGGTGGAGAGAAAGCCCTCCTCATGGGCAGTCTTCTGTCCCCTCCTCTCCAGGAGTGCTCATCCAGACACAGACCAGTGAGCTTGGGGCTGACAATAGTCCACACAACTTGTTTATGAAAATTCAAAAAGGCTCCTCAGCCGAGGTCTGAGCTTGGCAAGATGATGGTGCCTTTGTGCAAAGAAAAAGATTCCCCTTCCTCCAAGTAGACACAGCTCCTTCCCACTTAGTGCTCAGAGTGTGGACTGGATTTCAGCCCTCACTTGCCCCTTGGTCCAGGCCTTTGTACACAACTCTTCCTGGAGACTTTGGACTGAGCTGCCATCCTGGAAACTACTCTGTTCTGTCTGCCCTTGAGCAAGCCGCTGCCTCTCTTTGGCCTCAGCTTCCGCATTTGGCAAATGGGACTAAACAGTTGTGAAGACTTAATGAAATGAGAGAAAGGAAGTTGCTTTGAAAAGTATGATGTGCATGATGAATGCCAGTGCCTCTCTAGCTCATTGGATGGATAGATGGATGGACTGAACAGATGGATGGATTGCTGAATAGGTGGGTGGATGGATAGATGGATAGACAGATGGCAGTTCAGTTCAGTTCAGTCACTCAGGTGTGTCCGACTCTTTGTGACCCCATGGATGGCAGCACATCAGGCTTCCCTGTCCTCCACCACCTCCCGGAGTTTGCTTAAACTGACCCATTGGAAAAGACCCTGATGCTGGGAAAGATTGAAGGCAGGAGAAGGGGACAGCAAAGGATGAGATGGTTGTGTGGCATCACCGACTCGATGGACAAAGGTTTGGACATGGACATGAGACAGATGACAAGATAATCTTTAAATTCTATTTCCAGGTCTCTATACTATCTGGGGCAATGAAAGGCAGAGAGAGAGATTTGGGGCCCACACACCAGTGTCTTCTGACCTCTCTTTTGGCACTTCCACCCCACCTCACTGCAACCATTCCCAAATATGTCAATCCCTGGCTTATGGCCATTTGGACTGCCATGGGTAGTCCTCTTATTCAGGCAGGTGGAGTTTGGCATGTGAATTGTAGGAATTGAAGAAATAAGCCTGCTCCTCCCCTGGCTGGGGCCCCTCTTCCATGGGTAGAGGGTCCTGGCTAAGGAGTTTCCTTTTCTAGGCCCTGATCTATAATGAGATACTGATTATTCTTGCCTCTTAGTCTCTTTCTTGGATGGACAGAGATGAGACAATTAAAAGTCATGTTCCCAGCCGCCCTGGAGAGATTCAATGAATAATAACAGACTTCCAGCTGCAGTCTGGCTCAAACCTTGGGAACAGCCAGCTCCGAAAAGGCGTACAAGGGCCCAGTGGAATGACTTAATTTTCTGGAGAACAATGGCCAGGAAGGAGCAGAGGGCTGGCCCTCCCCTTAACAGGCAGGGTGCTGGGTGCCTCCTAAGGCGGGGGTGGCTACTGTTCTCCAGCTCTCCCAGCCTGCTGTCTGGTGCCGGGCTGGAAGAGCAGGAGCAGGGGATGCAGACAGCAGGGACTCCATAGGCAGAGCAGGGCCACATCCCAGCTCTGGCGCTGCCTGAGCTGTGCAGCCTCAGGATGAGTCTGAGCCTCTCTGACCTGCTTTTCTGCATGTGTGAGTTGGGGTGAAGATGAAGTGATCCTCACAGGCCCACTCCACCTGAGTATAGGTGAGACGCCCTGATCTATCTGGAAGAAGCCCGTTTCATGCTTCTCAGTGTCACAGGAGTGAAACCAGAGGGGAGAAGTAGCTCACCCAAGGTCCCTGGGCCCTAGAACTCAGGTCTCAGGACTCCCTCAGCTGGAATCTTAGCCTGGTAGAGCTCCGTTGCCCTTGTAGGTTCCACCCATGTGCCTATCCTTGGGGAGCTTTCCTGAGACCCTAGACTAGATGAAGTGCCTCTGCACCATCCTCCACGGATGCTGGGACACATCTCACATGAACTAAATCTTCCCTTGAACATCTGTGCTCCAGGAAATAGGGCATCCCCCAAGGGCATTTTGCAGGTACCCCAGTGCCTGTGCCTACTAAATACTAACTGAACTAAACTGAACTGCTCTTTATAATGCCCCCACCCCCAGCCTTTCAGCTCCCAAGGTGGGGCAGGAGCTCCTGCCCTAGAGAGTGGGGCAGAGGAGTGGTCAGAAGTGCCTGCAGGCAGGCTATGGAAGGATCGCCTTCCAGGTGGAGGCGATCACAGCCCAGCCCTAACTCGAGCTCTGCCCAGGCTGCACTGGTCCCCACTGACCAGCCAGCTGGTGTGCTTACTGGGAAGTACAAAAATAACTGCGTGCTAGAGCCCATGGCAGCAAGGTGAAGATGGATGGAGAGCTGGGAGAGTGATGAGCTAATTAGGGGAGGTGAGTAATGAGCCGACTCCAGGTGTTTACTTAGTGAGCTGGAGTCTGGGGGCTGAGGACAGGCCTGTGCATCAGTCTCACTGTGGCACATGGCTGAGGCACCAGGCTCCCCTGCCCCTGTCTCTGCCCTGGGCTAGGGGACCACCTTCCTGAGGCCCCTCTGGCTCGGGAAACATGTCAGGGAACCGTGCCACCTCCTGTGGAGGCCAAGTGTCCGGGCCTCATCTCCCATCAACTCCTATCTCCTCCTTCCTTACCCCATTCCTCATCCCCTAGACCTGGGCCTCCAGGGTAGAGGAGAATTTTCTGAGCATCCAGAGTCCTTGATTTCAGGCCCTCTGTCAGAATTCAGTCAGCAGAGCACTTGAAGGCTTGCCAAGACATACAAGCAAAACCACATCAGACCCCAGACACCCCTCATGTCAGGCAGATCAGAGACGGTGATATCCACTTCAGAGACAGGGGAAGTTGAAGCCCAGACAGCACGTGAAGAGACTGGGATACAAACCTGGATCTCCTGACTCCCAGGCCCAAGATTTTTCCTCCTCTGAGCTCTGCTGCCACATTACCTACCCATTTAGAGGCAGCAGTTTCCCCATTTGCACAATAGAGGGTCTCCTGAAGGAACATCAGTTTCCCTCACCCTTCCTGTCACCCACTTCTCAATGATGTGGCCTAGGAGAGGACTGTCAAGAGGGACAGGGTCACACTCATTACATAGGTCCATCCAGAGCCTTTTCCCCAGACTTGCTGGTACCCAGTCATCCAATCTTGCACCTTCCACGACCTTGATCAACCAGCTGAGTTATTTGCCACTGCCCAAGAATCCATGTTTATGTGTATCACAGCCTGTCTCCCTCCCACAAGTAGATGGGCACCTGCGCCACACACAGATCTGCCCACACAACATGTCCCTCAGGCCCGTTGAGTGGGGCTGTAGCGCAGGGCCAGCACTGACTTATGGCATTGATCCGGGCTTTTTCTCATCGATCAGCTGGTCTTAGAAATCGCCATTTGCAAACAAAAGTCTGAGTTGAGGGAAGCACATTTTTAGTGCAATGGAAGTGTGGGCCACCTTGTCGTGTAATTTCTTGGGCATCTTAGTACGTGTGATGCTCCTGCAAGCCAGAGGATTCACCACCCCACTGACTAGCCACGAGCTCCTGTGGCTGACTGACTAAGTGTTTAGCTTTGTTTAGCTTTTTTTAGCTTTCTAAGGCCAGTCGGGCATTTTGGGTTCTCCTGGAAACAGAACCCAGGGAAAGTCTTTTCTTGGAGGTGGTTTGGGGGAAGGTGGTCCCAGGGAGCAAGTGGAAGGAACGGAATGAGCAAATCAGGAAAGGATGGAGCTGATAAATTGTATGTGATCAAATTGGCAACTGCTACACATAACTGGGGCTCCATCTGAGAAGCCTTATGAAATGGTTCACAGTTGTCCCAGAGTGCAATAAACACAAGGAATGTTTATCCATCAGCTCCCAACTCCCACTGGCCATAGGTTTCCCTACATGTGTTAACTTCCCCTTAAACACACACACACTCAGTTGCACATGCAGGAGGGCCACATGGATTTCTGCAGGTGTCCTATGCATGGTGAGTGGCATTACTCATACCTGGAGTAAGGGGATCATTTTGCAGGTTATACCTGAGGGAAGTTGGCCAAACCTCTGCAAAACAGATCAGCCCAGCAGTGACTGGAGTGAGAAATGTGGCTGAGTGAATCGAGGTGTGTACATAGATGCCTGTTTCAAGGTATGGAGGCAGAACTCAAACTAGACACTTTCAATGTAAACAAAGGCTGAGGGGCTGACATCAACCTCAGTCAAACCCCAGGCCTTCCTTGGGCCATCCACCCACTGTGACCATGCCACCTCCATGCACAGAAGCCCCAAGAGTTACTCAAGATTAGAGGAGGATAACCAGAAGCTGACCAGAGGGTCTGCACTCACCCTGGGGTAGGCACAGGGGATAATAGTGAAGCCTATGGGGAGGGACCCCTGTCTGCCTTTGAAGAATGGTCCTCTTGTACTTGTCTCACAATAATGAATGGAACCTGGTCAGGAGCCGTTAGTGAGGCCTGCACACATCAGCTATGACGCCAGGAGACGCCCAGAAAGGCTTTTCCATCTGCCAAAGCAGACTTGTTCTATTGGCATAATTAACCTACTCTAATGGAGCGAGCCCACAGTTCACTGTGAGGAGGGATCCCAGGGCTGCTGGGGCCCAGGGAGGATGCCTGGACTGCACCTTGCTCTCCCCACACCAGCATCCCCCTGACTCATGACCTCTGTCCAGCCTGGGCCACACTAGGAGTTCCTGGTGGGGAGGGGAGCAGTGAGCATCCTAGGGCATCTTGGGCATGGCCCAGAAATCCCATAGCACCCCTTTCCTCAACTCTGATGAACATTGGATGGAAAATTCTTTCTCATTCTAGCCTAAGTGTGGCCATGACATCTCTGGCTCAGAACCCAGAGAATTTGATATTTTCTGGGGTATTAGGGTAGAATGAATCTTAGCCCCACATCCCTCCCTCCTGACCCTCCTGGAAATGAAGGCTCTGGGGGTACAGCGTGGCTCTTGGAGTTCACGATAAAAGCCAGCTCTCCCAGACATCCAGAACTGACCACACACTCAGCTACTCAGACTTCTTGGAGCATAGACCCGGAGGCTACAGACCAGGGTACAAATCTGGGTTCTAAGTAGCCCTGATCAAGTTCCTGCACCTCCCTGAGTCTCCATCTTCTTAGCTGCATTGGGAGATGAACACGATTATCTCACAGGGTTGTCACCAAAAGGAGAGCTTAGATATGAAAAGTGCCGGGAACTGAGTGAATGATGGCTATTACCATGATAACAGGATGGAGACAGCCGATGGGGCTATCCTGCTGGCCACAGAATGGTACCCAAGGCCCAGAGCTGAGAAGAGAGATCAGAAAGGGCCCACATTCTGAGGCCAGAACCTGCAGCAGGGAACCAGCTCCCAAAGGGCCCTTCACAACATGGCTGGACAGTAGACCCTCCACCGCTAAACCACCACCCACGTCAGAGGAGAGGGGGATCTAAAAAGAAGAGGTGTGTTTTCCCTCCCAGATGCCAAAGATGAGGCAGACAAGACTAATACTGAATTAAATGGGAGCTACAGGTTGCAAATGAACAGAACTGGCTTTTAAATAACAGGAATGAGACTATTTAATAATCAAGTCAGGAGGGCGCGGTTAATGGAGCTCACTACGCTGGGCTGGGGTGTAAGAGAGCATAGTTAGTTATTGCAGAAAAAGATTAAACCATTTCATGTTCCTATCCCCATGAGATGAGACTCCTCACTTAACATCATTATCATTTATCAATTAATGAATCTGTATATTCATCGAGTCCCTGCTAGGGACCATCGCTTTATCAGGTGAGCTGGGGATTCATAGTCCTTTGCCCTAACACCTCCCAGCTCCCATCTACCTGGACAGGGATCTAGCCCTGTGCCCCCTGATAGAGGCCCGGCAGGCTGGGTGCCTGAGTGCCCCCAAAGTGTGACAGGCCAAGGGCCTCCGCCAGAGTGGCTTCCTATGATACTAAAGGCCAGAGATCATCTGAAGAGTGAGGTGGGGAAAGAAGGGTCAGAACTGCAGCCGCTTGCAGCTTGGTGGTGAGAGGTGCAGCTGAGCTTTACTGGTTCCCAGATCAGCCATCTTGGGGGAAGCTGGTCACAGCAGGCTTGGTCCTCCCCTTCCCTCTCTCAGCTTCCAGAAGTAGGATGGTGGGTGGGCATCTCTCCATGGAAGCCAGGGCCTACCTCTGTCCTTCTCCTTCATTCCTGCCTCACACCCTCCAGAACAGGGACATTCCCTCATCTCCAGCCACTGCTAGCTGACCATCTATCACTTCCTGCCAAGGTCAGTGGGTGTCAGGTGGTTTAATTCATAACAATGCTCTTACCTTCCAATAGGAGAATGATGCCTGGGAGCTACTCTTGGCCTAAATTGACCTCAACTCCAGTTCTTTCTGTACTACTGACTGGCTCTGTGACCTTGGAAAGTGACTTTGTCACTGGGCCTCAGTTTTCCCATCTGGCTAATGAGATTGATCTAAGTAACTTCTAAATGCCTTTCCAGAGTTGAGCCGTCCTCACCCAGGGCCCCTCAAAAACCAGCAGCAGGCACGCTTCTCCCCCTTGTCTACAGTGGCAGCTCCACCAGGGGACAAAGCCTTGTTTCTGTCTTATATTCCCTGGTCCTAAGGACCTGGAACAATGCCTGGCACATACCTGTCACTCAAGAAATATTTGTTCTGTGAATGAACGACTAAACGGCTGTTGTTTACTAAGTGCATGTTATGAGCCAGGGGCTAAATGTTCTACACATACAATCTAAAGACAGGCCATTGCTGGCGGTGAAAACCGGGGGTGAGGGTGCCTGGGAGCCCTGACCTGACTTCCTCCTGCCTCTCACCATCCCTAACTTAATGAATCCAGAGAGAGAACATGAATGGCCCAGGGTCACTCCCTTTAGAGTCTGGAAAGTCCTGTAATTGAAAAGTCTGTCCTGCTGCTAACTCACTTCAGTCGTGTCCAACTCTGTGTGACCCCATAGACGGCAGCCCACCAGGCTCCCCCATCCCTGGGTTTCTCCAGGCAAGAACACTGGAGTGGGTTGCCGTTTCCTTCTCCAATACATGGAAGTGAAAAGTGAAAGTGAGGTTGCTCAGTCGTGTCGGACTTAGCGACCCCATGGACTGCAGCTCACCAGGCTCCTCCGTCCATGGGATTTTCCAGGCAAGAGTACTGGAGTGGGGTGATCAGCATTAAATCTTCTTTGTCTCCCTTCAGTTTCATTTTCCTTGTTTAATCCTCAGCAAAAGGAAAAAGTATCACTTTATATCCAATATTATATACCTAGAAATCCTATTATATTCTCCCAAGAACATAATAACAAAGTCTTGAGGTGGATGACAAACTGGGAAAAACATTTGCAGTAAATATGAGAAACAAAGAGTTAATAGTCTTACTTACAAACAGCTCTTCAAATCAACGGGGATAAAGCAAACCAAGAATTCAAAGATTGATGGCCAAGAGACTAAAAGGAAATTTAAAGAAATCATCAGCTTCACTAATAATCCAAGAAATGCAAATTAAAAAAATAATAAGATGCAATTTATCACCTAGCAAACTGGCAAAGAGTCTCTAAACCCGATGACGGTTGCATGACAGAAAAAGGGCACCGTGATGGGACGCTGTGGGTATGAGTGAAACCTGGCACATCCTTCTGGAAGACAATTGAGCAGGAAGATCTGAAAATCTTTAAAATGTGCACAGTTTGTAACCCAGTGATCCTATTTCTATGTATTTATCCAAAGAGATGCCTTAAGGATGCTTATGTAAATGCTGTCGAAGAGTTATTAATAAATGTCTGGTTGTACGACAATAAAGGATTAGTCAAATGAATCACGGTACCTCCCTACTCTGGAATATGATGACCCATGAAGAATGATGTATAGACGTGTTCACATCTTTAGGCCATCTTTAACAAGACTCAAGAAATTGGTAACAATGGGGGGCCCCTTTGAAGGAGAATGAGGGCTGGGGGGGACAGGAAATTTATTTTTCATTCAATCTTCTTTTGTATTGCTTGAATTATTTATCATGTGCATGTATTAACCACTAAAAATAAAATCAATTAAGATTTAAAAGACAAAATCATGTAGAAATGTATTTTTTTGTCAGGAAAATAATTAAAATAGACTTGGAACAGCTATCCACAATAATAACCATGGCAATTGCTGGGAAGGGAAATCCCACCCTTTCCCATGCTTTGGCCCTTCCTCCCACTGTCTTCCCTCTCTTTCATCCCATAAGGGAAGAGGAGTTTCTTCTAGGAATGGTCCAAGCCCAGGATTTAAAGTGCCATCCTCAGTAGAGGGCAAGTTCATTGCCTTGAAAAGCCACAAGTGTGTGAATCCTCCTTTGTTCTGCTTCCTCCACGCCTGACCTGGCGCAGAAGGTGGGCTGGTCCTAACCTGTAGTGGCACCTATCTCAGAAATTTGGAAGGAAGGAGCAGAAAGCCCTTCTAAGTCTTCTAGGCCTGAGTTTTTCATTCTAACCCTTACCAGAGTCTCAGATCTAGTAATAAATTTATGAATGGAGTGGCAGTTGGAGTCCCATCCAGCTGTTGTTTCTCAGACATGACTTTCTTGGTCAGGAACTGCATGGAGCATGGGTGAGGGGATCATGACCTCAGAATTTCTGCATGCCTGGCTCTATCTAGTATCATAATAGACCAGAAACTTCACTTGGAACTCAGAATAATTCTCTCTAGGTAGTGGGACTATAGAACGTTTTAATTTTCATGTTTATGCTAATCTGAATTTCTTAATCTCTCCATTATTTAGTAATTTTAAAATACTTTTCCTAAAAGAAAAAAGGGGATAAAAAAAATCCCTCTTGGACAGCCTTACTGAGGACAGGGCCTTGGGAATGTTTTTTACAAGATAGACGCCTGCCCCCACAACTTCCTTTTTAATCAGGTCATCGAATTCTCCTAAGAAGTCTTTTGTGGACATCAAATTGCCTCTGTGCTTGCAGGGGATTAGGAAATGCCAGTTTTGATCCCAGGGGATTGGTTTTTGGAAGAACCATGGTTCTGAAGTGCAGAGGGACTGTGAGAGAGGGTGTTCGAGTCAACACATATTAATGCCTGACATTTGTACAGCATCCTATAATTTACAGAGAGCATCCACATCATTATCCCCTTTGATCCTCCCAGAAACCCTGGGAGAGGCAGGACTTCCTCTGGGAGTGGGAAAGGAATTATTAGTAGTCCCATTTGACTTATAGGGAAACTGAGGCATGGGGAGGTTAATTGCCCAAGACAGTAAAGCCAGACTGTAAATGCAAGTCATCTGGCTCTACATCCCACACCCTTATACTAGATTTTTTTCCCCAAGTTTGAACCTCAGCTTCCCCATCTGACAAATGGCAGAAAAATAGTACCCACTGCCCTAGGTATTTATGGTCACCGTACTCTGACAAACCTCATGTGTACATGCTTAATCATGTCTGGCTCTTTGAGACCCCATGGACTGTAGCTCTCCAGGCTTCCTCTGTCCATGGAATTCTTCAGGCAAAAATACTGGAGTGGGTTGCTATTTCTTTCTCCAGGGGATCTTCCAGACTCAGGGACTGAATCTTCATCTTGTGTCTCCTACATTGGCAGGTGGGTTCTTTACCAACTAAGCCACCAGGGAAGCCAAACCTACGATCATAGTGAGGATTAATTGAATTAATACATGGCATGTCTGAGGGCCACTGGGATTCCCTGGTGGTTCAGATGGTAAAGAGTCTGCCTGTAATTCAGGAGACCAGGGTTCAATCCCTGGGTCAGGAAGATCCCTTGGAGAAGAAAATGGCAACCCACTCCAGTATTCTTGCCTGGAAAATCCCACGGACAGAGAAGCCTGGCCAACTACAGTTCATGGGTCACAAAGAGTCAGACACGACTGAATGACTTCACTTCTTTCTTTCATGTCTGAGGGCCATGTCTGACATATAGTAAGTGTTGAATAGATTAACTGTTATGAAAAGTGGCAGATAACAGGTCTGTGTCACACCGAGTCTAGGCTCCTCTCCCAGTCTGACTCCTGCACACTTGCTGAAAGCCTCCTCTGCACCGGGCTCTTGGAAGAAAGAGCATTAAGTGAGATAGACAGGCTGCCTGCATAGGGGTTTGCCCTCTAGCAGAAGACAAGAGGCAAGGACACACTCCAGCCCAGTAACAAGGCGAAACCATGGCTTTGAGATCTCAGGGCTTTACTCTTCCCCCAGGGGAGGCTCTGGACTCCTGGCTAATGAGTTCCTGCAAGATGAGGACTGGGTTACAAACTAGAATGGGCAGAGTGACCTGACAGAGATGGTCTATTCCTTCCTGTCCTTATGTAAGGACACCCCACCCTCCCCACCCCCCACAAAGCAGGAGGCAAATATGGCTTGGTAGAGACTGCTTTCTGGGGCAGCTTCCCCCACTGCAAACCAGGCGGCAGGCTGGGTGTAGTGACGGAGCGTCCATGGGGCTGGAATGGAGAGAACAGGAAAGGCACGAGCAACCTCTCCCTGCCCCCTCCCACCCCAACCTCAGCCTCCCAGCAAGCTTCCCAAAGTCGGGGCTTGCATTTGGGGGCCAGATTTTGTGGGTGAAACCGCTCAGTGCAGAGAAAGTGCAACGAGCTGGTAGAGTTCTGAAGGAGTCTCCTTCCTAAGCCCTCTATACCCCGATGCTACCAGCCTCATCATAGGCTCTCTGTGCCATGGCCCCTCAGGACTGGCTCTCAGGAAAGGCTCCAAAGATCAGAGTGCCCACACCCCTTGCGAGTGTCTGCTGAGGAGTCTTAGATCTGGGGAGACACCCAGGCTTGTGAAGCCTCTGTGAGGCCCAAGAGTGGCACCCCATCCTTCCTGCTGGGTGACCTTGAGAAAGTCAGCCCAACTCACCTGCAGGATAATGGGCAGGATGCACTTCACTACTGCTGTCCTGGCATAATGAGCACCCCCTGGCTGTCTCAACACTCTGCTGGTTTGGATGGTAAAGAATATGGTCTTCCTATGTTACCTGGGAAGTGGGACTAGTCAGGCTACAGTGCTTCGCTGGGGATCCAACAAGATTATTCACGTGAAAGTGCTTTGTCGACTGTGATATATTCTGTTATATAAGGGATTAAAGACCTTTTTTAAAACAAACAAACAAAAAAATCACTGTTTTAATACCTGAAAAGACATGCTTATAATAGGATGAGCACTAAGGTTCCTTTGGCTTTCTAATTCTGCTGGCACTTTTTCTTAACAAGCATATTCCACGCTCTCAGTTCAGTCCTACTTGCAACTCCTTCATACTTGAGGCAAAACTAGCAAAAATGCCCTGGAAGCAAAGGGGCCACCAACTGCCCTGGAACCTAAGAGGCTGTCATCCTGCCGCCGCCACATGCTTTCTGATGGCCCTGTAGACAAAATCCCAGACCTACTAGTGCATGGAGTGTTAAAGGCCCAGTTCCCCTCACCAGGACTTCCTGCAGGAGCCAGCTCCCCTAATTGTTAAATTTTCAGAAATTTTGGGAGCCAGTTGACCTTAGGTTGATAGTGAAAAATGGACCATGGTGAAAAATTTACACCGTGGAAATTGACAAACACTGCAAAGCAGGGCTTTTCCTTCTTCTTTTTTCTTTTCTTCCCCCCCGCCCCCCACAAGAGTCAGTTAAACATTTAGCAGCACACCACTGCTGAAGGCTCATAGACTTTAGCAATCAGTAATGAGAGGCTAAGAAGAAGGTCCCATGTTAATCCCAAGGCTAACATGTGTACTGCCTAAGTTCATTTCCTTTCCTGATCTCTTTCCAGCCCTGGACTAGTGAGGCCCCGGGAGACTCCCATTTGCTGTAGGATCAGGAGGAGGAAGGAGAGACTGGGGTTTGATGTAAACATGTGTGCCGGCAGTTTGGGAACTTTCCAGGGCTTAGAAGCCTGAATTACTGGGCCAGGCATCCAGGGTGCCCCATGTCTGGCTTGCTGTCCTTTTCTCAGCGTTCCTGTCCACCCGTGTGTCCACACTATCTAAGATTTGCAGCATATATGTCTGCAGATACAGCCCCTCAAACAAATGGGCCCGAGGCGGGGGGCACTGGGGCATTTCCTCCCTGTATGCAAAGCCTGGGCGGCCACAGCTGCAGCCCACACCCCATTATTGTCCCACCCAGGATCCCGGTCCTGGAGAGATGGAGCTCTGGGTGGAGGGTGAGGTGACCCTGGCTCTGGCCCCATTTCTATCGGCACAGAGGCCTCAGCTTCTCGGGGCCTCTGTCTGCCCTTCTGTAAAACAAAAGGAATGAGGAGACGCTTTTACTGTCTTGGAAGTCACCCTGGGAATCCCTCTTGAAGACTGCACTGTATTTAGTATGAAAAAAATATGTTGGTCTGCCCCTTAGGGTGAGGAATGAGACCCCGAGGAACAGGTTAATGGCAGAAGGTGTCACAGAACTGCCTTCTGAGCGACGCCTGTCCTGTCCGTGAGACCCCATCCATAAGTGCCCCCCTGGTGTGTTGCACCTGTTGGTGGAGCTGAGTTGGGTAGGGATGCTTGGGTGAAGCTAAAAGCTATCCACAATTAGGGCAGGAAATGCTGGGTACTGGGAGAAATGCCAGGGCGAGGCAGGCTTGTGGGGAAGAAGTCTAGGGAGCTGACTCTATGTGGAGAAAAGAGGAGGGAAAAGCCAACTGTGGGACCCAGGGGTGCCAAGATAGAGGAGGGGCTCTGGGGAGAGACAATTTAGCTAATGTGACTTTCCTTTCAAATTTCTATTGAACTGTAACATATGAAGAGAAAGCTCACAAATCACATGGTTATAGGTTGATGGATCTTTACATGGTTCAGACACTACAGAGCTAATTCCAGGTCAAGATACAGAACATGTCAAGGACCCAGAAGGCACCCCCACCCCACACCCAGCCCCTTCCAGTTAACTCCCGCTCACTGAGGAACCACAATCCTGATGTCTAGCACCTTGGTTTTGCCTGTTTTCAACATCACATACGATGTGCTCTTATGTCTGGCTTCTTTCACCCCAGGCTTCCCTTGTGGCTCAGCTGGTAAAAAATCCACCTGCAATGCAGGAGACCTGGGTTCGATCCCTGGGTTGGGAAGATCCCTTGGAGAAGGGAAAGGCTACCCACTCCAGCATTCCAGCCTGGAGAATCCCATGGATTATACAGTCTGTGGGGTCACAAAAAGTCAGACACGACTGAGCGACTCTCACTTTCACTTTCTTTCACCCCATGTTTTGTCTGAGAGATTCAGCCTTGGTGTGCATGCTGCCGCTGCTGCTGCTAAGTCGCTTCAGTCGTGTCCAACTCTGTGCGACCCCATGGATGGCAGCCCACCAGGCTCCCCCATCCCTGGGATTCTCCAGGCAAGAACACTGGAGTGGGCTGCCATTGCCTTCTCCAATGCATGAAAGTGAAAAGTGAAAGTGAAGCCGCTCAGTCGTGTCTGACTCTTAGCGACCCCATGGACTGCAGGCACCAGGCTCCTCTGTGGCTTTTTCATTGCAGTGCTGTAGAATATCCCATGGAGTGAGCAGTCCACAGTTCACTTACCCATTCTACATGGAAGGACATTTGGGTAGCTTCTGTTTTTGACAGCCGAGCATAGTGCTGCTCTGAAGAATCTTCATGTGAACACACGTACACATTTCTGTGGGTTATACACCCGGGAGTGGAATTCCTGGATTCATGCGTGCCCGTGGTCAGCTCCTGTAGGTACTGCAGAACAGTTTTCGAATGTAGTTGTTCAAGTTCACAGCCTACCAGCTGAGAGGGAGAGACGCAGTTGCTCCACATTCCAACTCACATTGGCATTGCCTGTCTCTTTGGTTAGAGTCACACTGCTGGGTCCAAGGGAGTGACTACAGTGTCCCCTCTGTAACATCTCCAGGGAAGTCCATGTTGCTCACTAGTGCAACACTTGGACAAGCAATCTGAGGTGGGAGGCGAATCAAAGGGATGCCAGGCTCAGCCCTAAGTGGTCCATTGAGGGAAGAAAGAGTCTGTTCTCAAGAGCAGAGGCATAGGAGAGAGCTGACCTCTGCAGTCCAGAAGGGAGCGAGTTCCCTGAATCCTCCTCCCACTCTCAAAGGGCCCAGAACTTCCTGTGCAGCATGTAGGTTGACTCTCAGGAAACTGTCCCCTATCCCCCTTAACTCCCACCCAGTCTGTGAGCTGACCTCCCCTCTGTATCTCCTGCCCCCTCCTTATTACCCCTCAATCCCCTCGGGGGTTCCCAGCCCACTTCCCACCCGCTGGACTGCACTCACCCTCTCTCCACTATCAATCTCCCACATAATTTATGGGAGCCATCAAAGTTAATTAATGCTATAGTTACAGAGCCATCCCAATGTAATTATTGTGTAATTGGATTATAACTTAGGTAATTTCCCACAAAGCATCTATGCTTATGCACGAAAGCCAGGGATTTCTCCCCAGTGATGGATGTGGGTGTCAGGGCCAGATGGGGAGATGGGGAGACTAGGTGAGGATGGGGGATTCCACTCTAAGAAGGGCAGTCTGTGGGCCTCAGGACCCTGACTAAGCCTGGGGGTGAGAAAGGCAGGGCTCCAAGGTCCATGCCTGCCCTCTGAGTCTCGGGCTTCCAGCCGCACAAGGGGCTGGGGCCACATCACAGCCTCATCCCCACTCCTTGGTGCTTCTGCCTCCACCTCACAACTAATTTCCAGCTAGCCCCACCCAGCGCCATTGTGAGCTCTCTGTTCACTCAGTCTGAACTGCCCAAGTCTCCCCACCCCAGCCCCATGAGCAGGGGGTCGTATTTCTTACCACAGGCCTCTGCTCCCTAGCCACTGGGTCACCATAGATTGGACGGCCAGTTAGCGACGGGGTCAGCCAGCCACGGAGGGAAGCGAACAGTGTGGTACAACCAGATCACCCCCTCACACTCCCACTGAGGAAGCGATGAGACCACGCAGGCCCCCCACTGCCTGGGGCCCCGTAGCCTTCCGGATCAGGGGGAGGCCAGCTTCACTGTGCTGCAGGGCACAGAGCTTTAAGCACAGCTGGACCAGCATTCATAACTTGACTCATCAGCCACTTCTGCCTGTGCGGTGTGACCACAAGCCAAAACTCTTTGGAGCCTCAGCTTACTCATCTGTTGAAAGGGAATCACAATGGCATTGTGTCTTTGAGCTTGTAGTTGTGAGCAGCAGAACCAACTCTAGAAAACTTAAGCCAGACAGGATTTTCTAGAAGGTTATTTGGGGATGTAGAGCACCAACAAGAGACCAGAGGCCAAGCCTGGGGATGGATTTCCAAGGCATACAAGAAACAAGCTGGCAAACAGCGACGGCTTCCACTCACCCCTGGGAGGGTCAGAAAAAGTGGGAGACAGAGGTGAGAGTGTGTGCCCCCCAGGTGGTCCCCCTACTGAGGTCATAACTCCCGGGGCTGCTGCAGCCACAGCTTCTCTCTGCAGGTGTGTGACCTCCTCCCTCTGCCCCTCAGGCTGCCGTTTCAACCCCTGTGAACTTCCCCTGGCCCAAACCATTTGCACTAAACTCCTCTCAAAAAGCTCCTAGGCATGCGCCGTCTGTATCCTGCAGGAACCCCAATTCATGGGGGCTCCCCACGACTGCCCTGAGAGCATCAACCCTTCCCACTCCTCCATCCCAGCTTCACCCACTGAGGATCTGAAGCTGGGAGGGTGTCTCACTGATGGCCTGGATCTCAGCTCCCCTCTTGACTGCCCCTACCTAAGGCAGGAAGAAGAAAGATTTACCCGCTCAGTGCCTGACAGTGAGTGCCTGGAATTACCCTTCTTCCAAGACTTGAAAAAGGGGCCACTGGGAAGGGGGGCGGAAGTGAGCACTAACCATGCTTCCTCTTATTCTCTACAAATGTAGTAGCAATAGTGTTAGTCGTACAGTTGTGTCCAACTCTGTGCGACCCCATGGACTGTAGCCCGCCAGGCTCCTCTGTCCATGGGATTCTCCAGGCAATACTGGAGTGGGCTGCCATTCCCTTCTCCTCTACAAATGTAAGAGTGCAGATAAAACGCTCAGCCTGCTGCCGGGGGGATGGTAAGCCACAGCTAGTGTTATTGGGCTTATTCAGGTGGAATCCTGGACTCTGTCATGGCCACAGATAGCCTCAAACAGACCTCGTTCTTTGGGGCAGCCTAAGTGAGCCTCTGCCGCTGGTTCCTGGGATCCTGACTACGCTAGGGTCAGGCTCACTTTGACAGCTTCTTCTCACTGCGTGCTGCACATGTGCAAGAAAGGCGCAGGACCTGCCTGCATGGAGCGTCTACCCTTGAACTCAGCTCGGCCACTTCTCCAGAGACTCTTTCTTTCCACAGGCATTTATGGAGCAACTTCTTTGTGCCAAGCTGTGTACCGAGCACTTGGACAGAGCAGAGAGCAAGACTGACAGTCCCAGCCTTCAAAGCAACAGAGGCTGCAATTGTGGAGGTCACAGGGTGGTGACTGATACATGCTGGCATCTACACTGTGACCTGGAGGGTGAATAGGAGGTGGAGAGCTATCCTAGCCTGCCCACCCTGAAGGTATTTATTTCTCCAGTATCTTCTATATACTGTGTGCCCATCCTGTGTACTCAGGTGGATTCAAAAATTGTCCTCTCCTCCAGGCTGTTACCAGCCTCTCATAACTGAGCCAGCTGAAGCCTGCTGACAGGGCTAGAGATGCTTAGAGAAGGGAACACTCCCTGTGGACTTCCTGGAGGAGGCTGAGATTTGAAAGGCGATGGAAAGTAACCAGGCCAAAAGGATTCTTTTTCGCACTCCCTGATCCACCAGAGGGATTCCCGGTGGGTCTATGAGCACAGTCTGGGAGGACCCTCTAGGGTGCTGGCTGGGCAAGGGGCCACCAGAAGCTGGACACGGGCTTGGCCAGCAATCCCTGTTTCATAGTCCAGTAGGGGCCGCGTGGACCTTCCATGCCTGAGTTTGGTTGGTGTTCTCCGTACATGCACTACACACACCGTCAGAACTAGCCCTCCTGATGTGGGCATCTGCTGTGAATGTGTTCTATCCAGCCAGGAGTGTTCAACCAGTGAATTTCTAGGTTCTGCTTCCAATCCAGGCTGTCTGGTACATTCAAGTTATTTTCTCTTTTCAAAAACAACGTGCCTGGAGATTGTTCTATCGAAGTGCACAGCCTCTACCAGTACTGTTTACAAGGTTATATTTGGATATATTTAGATACACTGTGTCCCATTTCCCACCTGTCTCATGTCAGCTTCCCACCAAGCAGAGCCTGAGGCAGGGATTCAGGGGCACAAGATTAGAGACGGTGCTTCTTCAGGAAAACCCACGAGGGAGTGGAGCAGGATAGGCAGGGGGAGAGGCGTCACAGGGAAAGTCTGATCTGGCCTGATGTGGAGGCTCTGGAGAGTAAATCATCTCCCAGCAAAGTTTCCTGCCTGAGGCAAAGGCCAGGCTCCTGTCCTCCCATCAGGAAAGCCCTGGAAAGAGGCCCTGGAAGGAAGAGGGGCTACTGCCTTCCTGGCTCTGTTGCCAGCAGCTCTGACTGGCTCTCGGAAGTCTCTGGAGTTGTAAGCACTGGGCACCAAACAGCAGCTGGGGAAGGAGGTGGGTCTTTGGACAAGGGGGCCCTGGGTGGGCCCAGCCACACTTCCTACAGCATCTTCTCACCACACCGGCCCCCTTAATCATTTTCTTCCCATAAGCCTGCGAGATTGTAACTGTCCCTCCCTCTACCAAAAAAAACAAAGCAAAATACTCAATTCCAATCTCTCGTCTGGAGCCTGCACAAAGTAGAAACATGTCAACTCTGTGTAGAAAGAGAATGAATACAGAAAGAAAATATGAATACACCATCTCTGTCTTCTGAGTGCTCCAAAGAACCCGTGGTTTCTGAGAGAATTGCCTGAAAGTCCCTCCTCTACTGAGGGGCTGGGGGCCAGGGGAAAGAGCCAGGCCTGGGGTCTGCTGTTCAGCCGGCAACTGCATGATTCAGGGCAGGTCACAGCCCCTCTCTGGGACAAAACTCAGAGGAGAGATATGGTTGGCCCACCATGCACTGCGGGGGTCAGGATGGGGTAGGCCAATCTGGGCCTGACCCAAGATCCCCACAGGTGGCAGGCAGGGGCTCCTGCAGCCCAGCAACACCCACAGCACTCACAGCCCAAGGAGACAGATAAAGGCACCAAAGTGCTTGGGGGTACTGAGATCCGTGGTCTCCTGGCTGGACCCTAGCTTCTGAGCCACTCCTGTTATGCACTCTGTGCCAGACAGTGGCTACCCCCTCATCCTGCAAGGGCTGGGGAGAGGGGGGGTGCTGGGAACACCCCCAAACGACCCCCAGCACTCAGTGCACCCACAGCTGCACGCTCGCTCCCCGTAGGTGATGCCAATCCCAGTCCTGGGGCTCACAGGGATGTCCAGAGGGTGTGGAGGGGTGAGCTTGGGGTTTCAGTGTGTGCTTCCACCCACATTCCCGTGCACATCGGTGTGTAAGGCTCTGTGGTGGCTGCCGAGTGACAGGGAAGAATGCTACCTCGTGTGGCCTTCGTGGAGTCCTCAGTTTAATTAGGGAATGTGTGTTCAGTCACTCAGTCATGTCCGACTCTTTGTGACCCCATGAACTGTAGCCTGCCAGGCTCCTCTGTCCATGGGATTTTCCATGCACGAATACTGGAGCAGGTTGCCATTTCCTTCTCCAGGGTAATAAGGGAATAATGTACCATTATTCTCTATATCAATCCAGCTCCGTACAGTTTACCAAGGCCTTTCACACACACACACACACACACACACACACACACACACACACACTATCTTTGAAATACTTTCCACATCATTCCAATGGAGGACTCTTATCCCCATTTTATAGATGAGGAAAAATGAGGCCTACGGCTCCAAGGTCACCCGGTGAAGAAATCTAGACTAGATTCAACATCAGACCTCCAGACATTAAATGCTCATGCTTTCCGCTGAGCCTACACTGAAATAGGAATTAATGAGGCTGGTGTCTTGGAGGCAGCGAAACAATATCATAAATAACCTCAGGGGCCCTGGGCTTTCTTTTTTAATAATTGTTTTAGCAAAGTCAGAGGCATATGGAGCTTGCTGTTTTGCAACCTGCTTTTTTTTTTTTTTGTCCTTAACAGTATCTTGTGAACATTTCCCCATGTCGTTAAATATTCTTTTACTGGGCCATCATTTTTAATGGCTGTATGGTATTCCATCACATGAATGCACCATAATTTATTTAACCAATCTCTCTGTCGGACCTTTAAGCTATTTTCCGTTTTTCGCCCTCATAAACAAGGCTGTGATGAGCATCCTTGTACATAAATCTTTGCACCCATTTCAAATTGCATCCTTAGGCCTGAAAGGATACATTCTTTTTAAAAAGGTTTTTGATGTCTATGACCACATTTCCTGAGGTTGTTCATTTTCCGTCATCCTGAAAGACAGTTAGAAAAAAACTAACAGAATGAAACTTTAATAACCACAAAATTTTAAAATTTGCCTCATTGTCCCAAATCAGCAGTTTTGTGACTTTGGCAGATTACTTCCCCTGTCTGGTCACCCAAAAATCTATATATGAAACAAGGGGTTATACTTTCTTCTGATTCTTTCATTCTCCTAAGGCATAGGGAGAACCCCAGCTTGCTCAGTGTCGTGGTCCACGCCTGGGTTGGAAAAGAATTTCCAGACATGAGGCAGAGTGAGAGGAGAATAGAGTTTATTAGAGCAAGAGACGCTGTTAGAACAGAGATCTGGCTCAAGGGAGAGCTGATCCCTTTCGTGAACTAGTAGCCAATTTTTATAGCCTACGACAAAGAAAATTCCTACTGGAAGGGTGGCATTAGGTGATTGGTTAGGATGTTATAGGGTGGATATTTTACCATATTAATATGAGAGTCAGAAAATGGCCAGTTTAGGTCAGAGGATGGGGGCTCATGGCAACAGTTGCTATGGGGCTCGATCAGTTCTGGAGGCTTTTCTCCTGTGGCCTTGGTATGAGGCTGTATACATATGACCTTGGTGTAGAGCTCCACACTCAGGTCACAGGAGAGAGAAGGCCCTGTGGGCTTCCTGGAAGAAGCAAGGCCTGAACCAGCCCTGAACGATGCATAGGGATTAAGAAGAGGGCATGGAGGGAAGAGCGAGTCCAGGTGGGGTCCCAGCATCCTCTGTTCTGTTGAGCTTGGAGATGGACTCATGGAATCTTGCGTCCATCTCAGGTCAGCCAGGATGCGAGCTGCATAGTCTTCTTGGACAGCAGGTCCCAATTGTCCAGCCTAAAGGACAGGAGAGACTTTAGGGATTTCTGGACCTCACAGACTGATGCAGTAACAACGCAGGACCTCTACCGCCTTCCTCTGTTCCCCTTCAAGGGAGTGAAACTCCTGTCTTTGGAAGTAGGTAAGAAGAGATTGACACCTGTGAGCAGGGATCCTGTCCCCAGGGAGGGAGTGGAACCAGGTGGCACCAAACACTGTGACTTTCTGGTTCTAATAAGTGAGATTTTGGCACCAATATCACCTCATTATGCTCTGATTTGGAAGCTGAAGAGATTCATTCATTGACTCACACACCAGTTGACCAGATGGATCCCTGCTTGGTGCTGGGCACTGTGCTGGATGCCAGACATTCAACAGTGAGCAGATAGTAATGTCTCCTGGAGCTGACACTCTAGAGGGAGACAGGAACTAGAGAAATGATCACTAAATAAACAGATATGTACAAATTTGGACAAGGGCTCTAAAGAAGTACAAGAGCTCTAAGAACATGAAATGTTTCAACCTTTGGACATGGCTGGGGAGAAAGTTTGCCAGAAGAAGTGACGTTTGTGATGAGATATAAAAAATCAAGGGCTTCCCTGGTGGCTTGGTAGTAAAGAACCCACCTGCCAATGCAGGAGACGCAAGTCTGATCCCCAAGTCAGGAAGATCCTCTGGAGAAGGAAATGGCAACCCGCTCCAGTGTTCTTGCCTGGGAAATCCTGTGGGCAAAGGAGCCTGGTGCAGTTGCAAAGTCCATGGGGTTGCAAAGAGTCAGATACAACTTATGACTAAACAAAAACAATCAGAGGTGAGCAGATGAAATTGGGCGAGAAGGGAAAGGCATTCCAGGCAGAAAGTGAAAGTCGCTCAGTCATGTCCGACTCTTTGTGACCCAATGGACTGTCCATAGAATTCTCTAGGCCAGAATACTGGATTGGGTAGCCTTTCCCTTCTCCAGGGAATCTTCCCAACTCAGGGATCAAACTGAGGTCTCCCGCACTGCAGGCGGATTCTTTACCAGCTGAGCCACAAGGGAAGCCTGAGAATATTGGAGTGGGTAACCTATCCATTCTCCAGGGGGTCTTCCCAACCCAGGAATCGAACCAGGGTCTCCAGCATTGCAGGTGGATTCTTTACCAACTGAGCTATCAGGGAAGCCCCCATTCTAGGCAGAGGGAACAACATATAAAAGGCCCCATGGCGGAAAGGAACATGGAACCACTGAGGCCCTCCCAAGCCAGTGGCTGGTGCACAGAGCACGAAGGGAGAGAGGAAGTGAGTGTGTTGAGAGGCTGCCAGGGTCCACGGGGAGGTTGTCATGAGAGGGCTGTAATCAGGGACAGGCACCCTAACCAGCCAAGCTCAGGGCAGAAAAAGGATGGGAGGACAGGAGATCGGGGAGCAGAGGCTGGGAGCATATCTGTGGTTCTCCCTGGCTCAGCTGGACAGCTAGGGGGTTGAATCTGAGCAGGTACCACTGTGGGGCCTTGCCTCCTACTCCTTCCTGGAGACCCAAGGAGACCCTGGTGCCTCAACATGCAGGCGGGGGACTGAGGGTGTGTGGAGGAGAGAGCCAGCCTTTGCTATCCTCATCACAGCTTGTGACAGGCAGTCAGAGGCAGGCCAGGGCCCCCAACATGGGCCGACTGTCATACTGTTGTCACTTGGGGACCTTTCACATAGAATAAGATTTCTGCTGACCTCGGCCACACGGTATACACACACACACACACACACACACTTGCTTCTCTTGTTTGCACATGCAAAGGGAGCTTTCGAAAAATTGTCACCGGAGGCCATAGCTGACTTTTCATCCCAGTTCAAGTGAAAAAACAATCCTCCACCACTACATGCTGAGTTCTGACCTGAGGAAGAGATGCACAGGAAGAGAGATTCAGGAGCCTAGAAAATGTCCAGCCCTCCAAGCTGGTACTTCCACCAAAGTTCTTAACCCTCACTATGACTCCGCCAGAATTAGGTGTCTTGGTGTGGCAGATGGGAAAACTGAGGCCTGCGGATGGGCGGACACAACTTGCTCAAGGCCACACTGCCAGAAGGTGGAGAAGATGGCTTTAGCCCACGCCTGTCAACTGTGCCGTCCAGGGCTCACTTAGATTAAGCCCAGCCACTGACGGTGACTCACAGGAAAGAACTACAGGACTGGAATCATGTGAGACAGAGAGAGAGCAGATAGCTGGCTTGGGACAAAACCCTGGGCAGAGAATGGACAGAGCTGGGCTCCCTCCCTGACTGACACCCTGGCCTTGGCTAATCAGTCACACAGCAGCTCTCTGCCTCGGTTTACCCATTTGCGCATCAGGACCCACAAGGAGGGGTGAGGATCACGGAGGGAGTGCATTTCCAATGAAAACAAAAGCCTGGTACAAAGCGGTAGATGGTATTGTCAGCATCATTATTACTGTCATTAATAATAATGCCTGTAATAAATCCCCAAGCTGCCAGATCACGTGCTAAATAAAACGGTGACTACTAATTTCCCCTCACACTTGTCCGGTGCTTTGGGCTCCTCCAGGCTTCTCCCATCCATCATCCCTCTTTAATCATCCCACAGCCCGCCCTCTGAAGGAGGCCTGGGGTAGGGGCTCCAGGAGCCCAGGCCTCAGGGATCAGCCAGTGCCACCCTCTGTAATAGATGGAGACCTGAGGCCAGGGAGGGAGGGACTCACCCAGGATCACCCCAAAAGGGGGAGGAGGAGCTGGGACTTGGGCCAGCTTCCTGATTCTAAATGCAAGCTGCCCACCTCCCACCCCCACCCACCCTCCACCCCCCATCCTCACCCTACCCCCACCCCAGTTCATCCAAAAGAATCAGCTCACTGTGCAGGCCTCCCTCCAATCACTCTCATTTCTCCTCTCCCCACTTCCTCCATTCCCATTCACACTTTGTTAGTATCCATCCCTGAATTTGCCATTCCCCACACAGACATAACCCCCACACACACATAGTCCCTCCCCGACAGGCTGCCCTGTGGGAGGCTTTCAGTGGTTTCCCAAAGCCCAAACTCTTAAGCCTTCATGATCAGTGATCAGTCACAAACTGGTAACCACTGTGCTCCACCCAGACCCAGCTCCCCAGCCAGAGGAGAACAATCCATTTTCTCCAAGTTCGCTGTTTACCTGCCTCCACACCTTTCCCTTCAAGTCTCCTGCCTGGAAGCCAGCCCCCCATCTCTGTGGGGTAAAATTTTCCCAAGCCTTCCAACTCCCTGTGTGCTTTCCTCCAAACTTGCCCATTTCCCGACACAGATCCCCACATAGACGGTGGCCCTTGTGTAGGGAACCCCCAGAGTTCTTGTTTTTTCCTCTCTGCTGGCTTTTGCTGAATGTGTCTACTTTCCACCCCACCCCTCTACATACGCCCCCTCCACCAGACTGGGAACTTTCTGAGAGAGGAGTTTCATCTGGTCCAAGGAGTCTCATTCAGGAACTCACACACCAAAGGGCTCAACAACTATCTGTTGCATCAAAACTGCATCCAGTAATCCCCATGCCCAGCACTGTCACTCCTAGGCACACACCTAGCAGAAATGCGTGCATACAGTCTCCAAAATCTATGTCCTTGTATGTTCCAAGTAATCGTATGCAATAGCCTAAAACTGGAAACAGGTCATGTATCCAAGAACAGAGAGTGGGTACTTTGTAGAATAGTATATAGTAGAGAAGATGAATTAAATACTGCCATAGACATCAGGCACATGTGAGTCTCACAGACATGATGCTGGGAAAGAGGAGATACATAGATGAGAGCACATTGTACGATTCCAGTTACGTAAAGTTCTCTATCAGACTAAACTAAGAGGACAGAAGCCACTACTCTGGCCACAAAGTGTGCCACTTTGTGGGGAAAGAAATGTCAAGGAAGAGGCAGAAGGGGAAATTTGGGGGTGGTGGAAACGAACATTTTCTTCAACTGTGTGGTGGCTTTTAAAAATTGATTAAATGATGTCAAGCAAATTACCTGACCTCTGAGGCTTTTGTTTTTCCAAATGTTAAAGAGACATAGTGCCGACCCCAGCTTCCTCCAGCTAGCCCAATGCTGTGTGAGAATGCCTTGGGACTAGGAATGGGGAGTCTCCCTAAACCTGAGAAAGGTCCTGGAAAACCTCCATCATTCCATGGACCTGAGACCCTCAGAGGGCTCCCAACACAAACCAGTCAAACTTGAAATTGTTTGTTCCATGCAGGCACCGGGTATATTTCCATCCGGGCCCAGATGAGCAGATGTTTGCCTGGCAAATGACCTGGTGGCGGAAATACAGCACAGCTCCTCCCACTCTCTGGTTCAGGGGTATGCTGATGTTTTAACATCCTGCAGTCAGAGGGAGGGGATGGAAATGCCCTGATTTGTAGAGTCTGCCAAATTCCGTGGTGTAAATACTCCCACCATGGCTGATTTCAAGCTGCCAACATGACACTGGACAGGCATGGTAAAGACATAGGCAGGGCTGGTTCTGTGCTGGGCACCATGTAAGGCATTGTACACATGTGATTCCATCTACGACTCGCCACAGCGCCACGACACAGCTACTATAGCCCCAGGTCACAGGCACAGAGACTGCAGTGCAGAGCGGCGAGTGCTTGCCTGAGGCCCCACCACTAAGAAGTGCAGGCCTACTTTCTAAGAAGAGCGGGGATTCTTACTGCTGCCCCCACCAACCTCCAGAGCCTGGGCTCTCCCCCTGCATCAGGCTGGCTCACCCGGTTGCCTCCTTGCCAAGGCTGCTCTGCCAGGGGTCTGGGCCCCGGTTCCTCTAGGGCCACTTTCCCTCAAGCTTACTCTCTGCCTCCCAGCTCCAGGATTTTGCTCTCCTGGAAAGAGGTTTGGAAACCAGGAGGGGCCAGCCCTGAGAGTCTCTGATTGTGACCCCTCTCAATCAGCCCTGCCCCCAAGTAGTACCCCTGAGGAGCCCCCGCCCATCCTTAATCCCCCGGTGACCAACCTGGTTAGTTCCGGCCCCTGCACTCACACCTCGGGTGGACCACAGGTCACAGGCCTGTTCTGCCTCCTTCTCCTCTCACCCTAGACCTCACCCCAGGGAGGGGAGTTGTGAGAGCCTGAGAACTATCAGAGCTCAGTGCTGAGAGCTGAATGCATCTCCTGGGGAAATTCCCAGGCTCTCAAGAATTCCTAGAGAGTCACTGCCCCCAGAAACTGAAACTTGGTTCCAGCTGCAAGCAACAAAGAAAATACTCACCGACAGGGTAGTCAACTCACTCAGCTTACCTGCCTAGTCTTGGATCTGGGGCCGGTCGCCTGAGAAAAGTATTCTCGGGTTGCAGAAGGAAACATGAGGCCAAGGGCCAACTACGAGCTCCCCTCCTGCCTTGTCTCCATGCCTCACCCCCTGAATCCCAACCCCTTCCCGCCAAGCGGGGGCCAGGGAGGCGGGATGTGATGGGGGTGCTTAAGGGGCAAAGCCAGGTTTAGACCCCCAGGAGTTCTGTGCTTCTAAACCAGGGCACCAACCAATCAGTGGGTGCACACAGCTGATTGTAAAATAAAAATGGCATCCCTCATTTGGGTGGTGTTTTAACCTTATCAGTGTGAAAAGCAACAACAGCCATAGCCACACTTTCCAAGTCCTACTGTGAGCCAGGCACTTCCCAGCCTTCTAATCATTGCTACTAATCCTCACAGCCTGCAGGGTGGCTATTCAGTGCCATTTGGCCAAAGAGGAGCCTGAGGTGCAGAGGGTCAGGTCCCAGCATCGGGAAAGAGTACCTGCTTATGTTCCTTGCTGGTCTAGGCTGTGCCACAGACAACCCTGGCCTTTGCCCAGCTACTTGCAGGAACCTTGAGAGAGGCAGAGGGGAGACTGAGTCACTGGCCCGGGGTCTCCCAGCAGTCCAGGAGCAGAGCCAAGACGGCTACCTCAGCTTCCTGAACCTCAAGAATGACCTCTCTGCCCACATGCAGGAGTGGGTGGAGTTTAGTTGTTCCTATGGAGACTTGACCTTCATTACAGAATCCCAGCGTTTAAAATGAAACCAGCATAATCTCAGGGCTGGCTTCACAAGGCAATTGCTTTGGTAATCACTCAGTGGGACCACATCTCACAGGAGCACGGGGCTCTTGAGCACTCAAAGCCCCTTTTCATGCATTGTTAAGTCTGATCCAACAACTAGCAAGCCAGTGATTATTTACCCATCGGGAGCCTGAGACTCTGAATGGTGATATGTGGTCCTCTGGACATGAAGCATCTCACACGCAGCCCTAAGAAAAGGCATATTTGCAGGCAGCCAGAGGATGACTGCCACAGGGCTGTGTGCATCTGAATGCCCTTAGTCCAAAAGGCACTAATGAGCTGGAGGGAAGGGCAGGGACTTGGACACAACTGGGCCCTCCAGGTCAGGGCTGATGCTGAATGGACTGTGGTGTGCAGGGAGCCCCAGGAAGCTGTGGCTGGGAGGCCACCGCCAGGCCTCTCTCCCAGTGCACTAATTGGAGCTGAGCTGGGTCAGAGGGGCCACGGGGCCCAATCAGAGCTGGTGTTTGGAGCCAGGCAGGGGGCAAACAGCCTTTGTCTCACCTTTAGGCCCTTTGTCTCTGACCTCAGAGCAGAGGCCTGCACGAGGTTGCCCCTGGGGGCCTGGAATCTGAGCTAATGAGGCAACTTCTGGGCCCCACTAGCCCACTGTTAATAGTGTGCCGAGGTGACAGGTGCAAACCAGGACTGTCCCAGCAAAACAAGAGGCACAGTCACCCGCCTGTACAGTCAGCATTGTCCCCATTTAAGAGACCAACCAAGGGTCAGAGAGACTGCCACTTGCCCAGAGACACAGAGGGTCAGCCAGAAATGGGACATGAACCCAAATCAGATCTGATTCCAATTTTGTTCCTGCCCATGCCAGACCCTCAGCCCCCACTTGCATAGTAATATCTCTCATTGATCACCACTCACCACAGGCCACTGTGTGAGCACTTTACATTCATTATCTCATTAAATTCTCATAACCAGCTTAAGAAATGGGACACCGAGCATCCCTTTAAAGATGGGGAAATGGGGCAGAGAAGGGCTAAGTAATTCGCCTAGAGTCACACAGCTTGGAATGTTAGAGCAGGGAGGACAAACCCAGACAGTGCTGGAGGTGTGTGAAGGAGGCTGATGTGGGAGCCCCATAACCAGGCTACCTGGGAAACGTGCTACTGTGAAGCACAGTGGGGGCAGGGGAAGAGCGGGTGACACGTGGAAAAGAGGTAATCTTGGAGGACTTTCTAAAGGAGGCAGCCACCATCTAAATCAGGAGGGGCTGGTTTGGAAGACCACAGCACAACATCCAAGCTCAGCCACCTCTCTCCTCTCAGCACTCCCGGGCCCCCAGAAGCTCACAGGAAAATGCATGTTCCAGGTTTGACATCCAAACCTGGAGGGTCGAGAGCTTGTGTTTCCACAGCAACCGTGTCCTTAACAGGATCCGATAAAGACATTATTTGGCTGCAGGAAGCACACATGATCTTCTGATTACCACTGAAGTTATCGAGAGGCAGCCCTCTCCAAGGGGCCCCACCCCTCCTTAGGAAAACAGACGCTGCTCCCCCCCAAAAGTGGGGGGATGATAAGGGAGGAAGAGTCCTCACACAAGAGAGGGAGAAATAGGGTGGGGAAAGATCAATGTTTGCCTTAATGGAGTTGCCTGTTCAGCGTTTCTCCTCTTTTATAGATTGAGATAGCATGCTCGTCAGGGATATCTTCATTTCCCAGAGCAAAGAAATTAATTATACACTAATGGTGCGATTCAGAAATTAATTTGTACTACCATCTAAAATATGTCATTATTAATCAATTGACAGTGTGGAGCTGGCAGGGAGAGGTGTCCGTTAGGGTCTGGGGTGCTCCAGCTGACCTGGAGCTAGACTCACAGGCTGGGGTTGGAAGCTGCAGGTCAGAAAGGCAGGCCTGGGTGTGGTGTAGGAAGAGCACTCAGCCAGGACAGAGGGTGGCTCTGGGCAAGTCCTCGGGGTTTCAGGTCTCCAGTCTGCATACCAGGAGGGTAGGACTCAAGCAGTACTTCTCAAACCTCTCATAGCTGCAGAGCTTCTTCAGTATAACAGTAAGCAGAACCCAGCACCCAAGACACACGGGCTGGGGCCCAAGCCCCTCAGCCCCTGGTTATGGTCCCCTAGCTCTGTGGAGCACAGTTTGAAAGCCCTGAGGGGAGGGGAGGACAGAGCCGAGGAGTTCTGGGCCTCCCACGCCTGCCTCAGCCCATGTGTCTTGGAAGGCTGGTTCTATGGGGTGGGGGCCTCAGGGTTTGCATCCTTCAGGGAGGCATCCCTGGATCTGTCATGCTCACAACTGTACCCTCAATGTCTGGGACAGGGCCCGGCACACAGTAGGTGCTCAATATGTGTTTGTTATATGAATAATGGTTTGGCCAAAGTACCCAGCTGGGAGAGGAGAGCCACCTTGGGACGCAGAGATAGTGGCTCCAGTACCCGTAATATTACCCGTCACTGACCCTTCTCCCAACAATAGTGGTTAATATCAACTGTTGCTTTCTCACACTTGTGCTGTGCTCAGTCACTAAGATGTGTCCAATTCTTTGCGACCCCATGGACTGTAGCCCACCAGGCTCCTCTGTCCATGGGAATTCTCCAGGCAAGAATCCTGGAGTGGGTTGTCATACCCTTCTCCAGGGGATCTTCCCAACCCAGGGATCAAACCCAGGTCTCCTGCATTGCAGGCAGATTCTTTACTGTCTGAGCCACCAGGGAAGCCCTGTCTCATGCTTACCAGTCACCAACAGGATTTACTCCTCTTCTGTGGCTTGATCTATTGTGGTGGGCAGCGTGCACATCATTATTCCCATTTAGGAGATAAGGAAGTGAGGCTCCAAGAGGCCAAACTAGCACAAGGGAGGCCAGCTGGGGTGCAGGCGAGGGAGCACTGGCATGACAGGGCAGGAGTCCCACTCAGCCCACCTCCCACTGAAGGGAAAGGCCAGAGGATTCAGCCTGCATGCAGAACAATTCACTAGTCTGGTGGTGCTCCAGAAGAACCACAGGGACATGTGGGACCTGAGAATTAAAAGGAGCAACCACATCATTTTTCAGAGGGGGAAATTGAGTCCCAAAGAGAGGAAGAATTGACAAAGACCTCCCAGCAAAGGAGCGCAGGGAATCCCTGGCGATTTACCTGCTGAGGACGGGGCCTCCCTGTCCTTGGTGACTCAGGTGGTGGTCTCACTAGAACCCGGAGGCTGGACAGGATGACCCTCAGCGCTGGAAGGCCGGAAGATGCTGTGAGTCAGAAGTGAACAGTAAGTGAACTGGCCGGGAAATAGCAGAATCAAAGATGCTTTCCCAGGTGATTTGTGGGCTTCGTGAGAAGCAGTGAAAAGAGCTTCATGATGGAGGAGCTGCTTCCCCTACCCTAGCCTCAACCCCGCAAGTGGGAAAGAGACTTCTTGTGCCCTTTTAATAAACCAACATTTATTGAGAACCTACCGGCCATCTCCCACTTGATATTCCGCTAGTCTTCAGCACGATCCCATTCACGGGGGAAGAAACTGAAGCCCTGAGAGTGAAGAGACTCCTCAGAGTCACCCAGTCCGGTGCAGGGCCCAGGATGCCTGCGAAGCAAGGGAGCTGCGGAGCAGGTGTGAAGAGGGATGGGGAGGAGAAGGAAAATGTTCAGCGTGGTTTCCCTGGAGACGCTGACTGCCCATAGCCACTCTCACCCAAGACAAATAATAATTATAATCCACAACATCGACAGACACTCGAAGTGGCTCTCCATCTCCAGGGCAGGGGGAGGGGCCAGGCAGTCTGCTCAGGCTTTGGAGCCAGCAGCGCTGTGTCCTGGCCTTAACTCTGCCCACTGTGGAATGCTGGACAAATGAGCCCCCTGTCTCCTCATCAGTAAAGTGAGTTAAGTCCCTCAGGTTTGGTGTTGGGTTGGTTCAGGTAGAGGTGGGTGGGTTTGAGTGTAAAAGATATGTGTGTACCTTGTCGCTCAGCAGTGTCCGACTCTTTGCAACCCCATGGACCGAAGGCAGATTCTTTACCACCTGAGCCACCGGGGAAGCCCATGAATACTGGAGTGGGTAGCCTATCCCTTCTCCAAGGGATCTTCCCAACTGAGGAATCGAACCAAGGTCTCCTGTGCTGCAGGCAGATTCTTTACCAGCTGAGCTACCAGGGAAGTATACGTGTATGGATATGGGTTAGTCACTTAGTCCTGCCCAACTCTTTGCAACCCCATGGACTGCAGCCCACCAGGCTCCTCTGTCCATGGGATTTTCCAGGCAAGAATGTTGGAGTGGGTTGCCATTTCTTTCTCCAGGGGATATTCCTGGCCCAGGGCTGGAACCCAGGTCTCCTGCACTGCAGGCAGATTCTTTACCAGCTGAGCTACCAGGAAAGTGTATGGGTATGGGTATGGGTTAGTCTCTCAGTCCTGCCCAACTCTTTGCAATCCCATGGACTGCAGCCCACCAGGCTCCTCTATCCAGGGACTGCAGCTCACCAGGCTCCTCTATCCAGGGACTGCAGCCCACCAGGCTCCTCTATCCATGGACTGCAGCCCACCAGGCTCCTCTATCCAGGGACTGCAGCCCACCAGGCTCCTCTATCCATGGACTGCAGCCCACCAGGCTCCTCTATCCATGGGATTTTCCAGGCAAGAATGTTGGAGTGGGTTTCCATTTCCTTCTCCAAGGGATATTCCTGGCCCAGGGATGGAACCCGGGTCTCCTGCACTGCAGGCAGATTCTTTACCGACTGAGCTACAAGGGGAGCCAGCATAGTTAAGCTATTAATACAATGAATGCCACTGGAAGGCGGTAAGCTTGTTGGGTTGGGTTGAGTTTGGACTGAATTGGACAGGAGAGCTGACCCTGAGGGAGAAGTCTTGGGGGCTCAGTTGATGCTCATGGACCCATAGCACCACACATGCCTGGTTCCCTGTTCCTTCCTCAGTGCTTATTACAATAGAACTAGGCTCAACCCCAGAGAAAGTAAGACATCTTAAATGTGTATTGCTCCAGCTGCCTTAGGAAACCTCTCTAATCCTCCCAGAGGAGCCCCCTTTTATACTGCACAAGGCTTGGCTCCTCTCTCTGTCCAGTCATGTCCGCCCTGCTTCCTAAGGCCCCCCTTAGGGACCTTCTTAAGGTCTGCCTTAAGCAATCACACCTGACAGCTAAGGGACCAATACGTGCGTGCTAAATCACTTCAATCATGTCTGACTCTTTGTGACCCCATGGACTGTAGCCTGCCAGGCTCCTCTGTCCATGGATTCTCCAGACAAAAACACTGGAGTGGGTTGCCATGCCCTCCTCCAGGGGATCTTCCCAACCCAGGGATTGAACCTGTGTCTCCTGTGGCTCCTGCATTGCAGGCAGAATCTTTACCACTGAGCCACCAGGGGAGCCCTAAGGGACCAATAGTAGAGAGTTTACCCAAGGGTGGAGGGTACTAGGTATTTCAGGGACTTTGGGGCTGGGTGAGGGCAACAATAAGATAAATGTGTGAAATCCGTTATGGGCTGAGGCATTCTCTCTTCTATGTGTTCCAACACATACCTGTCCTAGGGGGCAAGTATTTAGAACCTTGGGGAAATCTACCTAATCCATTTGTTATCTCCTTTTGCATCTGGCCCTACTCATGACAATGTTGCCTTTCCAGAGAAGCTTCTGAACATGATGCTCTAATGCCAAAATATGAGCTCTCTAGGGATCTCTGTCTCCTTGGTAGTATAGGGAAGCGGGGAGACATTTTGAAAATTCAAGGACTTTTCGTTCACATCAAGCCACAAAATGAAGGGAACTATTCACTTCCTCTAAGTCAAAGCCAGTCTCAAGTTTGGAGATGTGCCCCCAACATCATGCCATGGTTATGAGAAGTTACCCCAGGGAAGGGATCTCTCTAGAACCCACTTCCCTCATATGTACCACGTAACTTCTCCGTGTGGCTAGCATGGGCTTGCTCACAACACAGCAGTCTCGGCATATTCAGATTGCTTACATGGCAGCTCATGAAACCAAGGTAGGAGTTGCCAGTGCTTTTAAAGGCTTAGCCTGGATCTGGCACAGCTTCACTTCTGCTGCTCTTTACAGTCAAAGCAGTCACAGGCCAGTCAAGATTCAAGGAAAGAAGACACAGATCCACTGCTGAGTGGGAAGAGGGTCTAAGACGCCGTGGTCTTGTTTACCCCACTGTAGGCGTATTAGTTTTCTATTGCTGCTATAACAAATTATCACACGTTTAGTGACTTAAAATTCACAGCCATCCATTAGGTCAGAAGACTAGGCACAGCATGGCTCAGCTGGTTCTTTGTGATTCAGAAAATTAAGGTTTTCTCAAGGATCTGGGGATAAAAACCCGCTCTGAAGCTCATTCAGGTTGTGGGCAGAGTTCAGTTCCATGGAGTGGTAGGGTTGAGTTTCCTGTTCCTTTGTCAGCTATTTCCACCTTCTACAGGCTTCCTGCACCCTTTGGTTCAGTCTCCTTCCCCCATCTTGAAGCTCGCAATGGAGACTCAAATTCTTCTCAAGGTTTGCCTCTCCCTGGCCTCCCCTTCCGATTCATCTCCCCACTGACTCTTCTGCTTTCAAGGGCTCCTGTGATTATGCAGCGTCCATCCAGATAATCCAGGTTAGCCTCTCTATTTTAAGGTAAGCTCATTAATAACTTTAATTCCAGCTGCAAAGTCCTTTCACACCAGGAAGTGGATCTGTATTTAATTGAATAGCCAGAAACAGGAACCTTGGGGGAATATCTTCAGAATTCTGCCAGCTCAGATCATCATCCTTTAAGATCTGGAGGGACACAGAGAAAGAGGTGTTCCTGGCAGGAGGTGCGATAGAGGCAAACACCTCCAGACAAGACTGTCAGTGCATGCTGGGGAAAAGTTCACCAGATAAGATGTTGTCAGGGGGTCTGAGGAGGTAGTGGAGGGCGGGACATGGTCCCCAAAGGGGTCCACACTGAAAAATCAGAACTGCAGAAGGAACCACACTTTGGTTTAGAGGTAATTAACTGGGATCTCAAGCACCCCTCTGAAAGTGGTAAAGGCACACAGTGGTATTCAGAATGCCCCAAAATTTGAAAAATACTATCTATACATGGATACATGCATTTACTTTCTAGACAGAAGCTTTTATCATATTCTCCAAGGAGTCCAAGACCTACAAAAGGTAAAGACCATTGATCGTTTATTTTTTCATTCTACTCATTCTTATCAGAAGCCATCTATGAGATAGGCTCTGTGCTGGGCACTGGAGAAGCCAATACAAACAAGAAAGTCTCAGTTCTCACCCTTCATGGATTTACAGTCACGTGGGGTATGGACAAGCGATTGGACATTGACAATTCAGAATGATGTGGGCTGAGACAGGCAAGCACAGAGCATCCTGGGAACATGTGTAAGACATGCAAAACTCAGGCTCAGAGGTTAGCCAGGGCTTTCTGGAGGAAGTGACACCTGAAGAAGTCAACCAAGGTAGCAGGTGGAAAGCATCGGAAGAGGATTCCAGGCAAAGGGCGCTCAAAAGCCTAGAGATGCCAAAAATACAGTGTGCATGCCTGCCAAGTCACTTCAACTATGTCTGACTGTGCGGCCCTGTGGACTGTAGCCCACCAGGCTCCTCTGTCGGTGGGATTCTCCAGGCAAGAATACTGGAGTGGGTTGCCATTTCCTTCTCCAGGGGATCTTCCTGACCCAGAGATTGAAGCCAGGTCTCCTGCATTGCAGGCAGATTCTTTACCGTCTGAGCCACTAGGGACGTCCAAAAAAACACAGCACCTTTGTGGAAATGCAGCCATCCTGCTCTTCTCCTAGGCCATCTTGAGCCCTTCCTCCCACTCCTCTGGATGCAGATAGGTCTTGTCTGCGTGCACTTCCGTTTTGTCCATCGTCACCTCTAAGGCTGGCAGATTAAGAAATGTGGTGCATTACACTTGTGCTACGTGACTTTGGGGAAGTCGGTGACCCCCTCTGGGCCTCAGTTCCCACCAGTTGAATAAGGCAGTCAGAAAGTTCTTGAAAACCCTGGAGCTCAATCTACGACCCTGTCTGCCCTATTTGGGGAATGTCCTTACTCTATTCAAATCTCACCCAAACAGCAGAGCAAAAATAGCTGGACCTGCAGGGGGAGAGGGGAGACAGGCTGTGACCTGGTGTGCTGGGGGAGGTGAGAGAGGGAGCCTGCTCCCCACCTTCCAGCACAAGCCCGCCACTAATGAGGCCTGTCTTTGGAGTAATTAGCCTCAATCACAGCGCGGTGCATTAGGCAGACACGGCCTTGGTGCGGTTGTGACTCCCAGGACACAGGGGCCCAGGGCTTTGAACAGTGCATTACAGCAGGGGATGTGTCCTAATGTTACTTAATTACCCCAGACAGCCTCAGATGTAATCGAGCCTGGATGGGCTGGCAGGAACGGGTGCAGACGTCCAGAGGAGGCTGATGGGTTTATAATGATGCTACTTTGCAAGACAAATCCGGCCTTAGTGGGCTGACAGTGAGGAGGCCAGGGTCGGGATGGGAGGGAAGAGGCCACAGTGGCATCGAAACAAGGGCCACTTCATGCCCCAAACCCTGGGAAATCTTGATCCTAGATTGACTGGATGTCTCCATTCATCTGTCTGAGGCAGCAGGAGTTTGGGGGTATGGGAGGCATCTTTACTTTTCATCCTTCATTCAAGAGGCTATAGGCATCAACGTTTCCCTCTTTGTTGTTTCATTTCCAGCCGGTGGTCAGTGATGGATAAAGGAGGACGCACTGGCGGGGGGTAGTCAGTGGACACTTCAGAGAGAGTGGAAGGCAGGGTAGTACCCTCAAGGATGCAGTAGACAAGTTTGAAAGAAAGCCCAGGGCAGGCAGATGAGCTCTAAAACACAAATCTAGACACTGAGCTTTGAAGGCACACTCTCAGGACAGTGCTCCTGTCAATATGTGTCTCCCCAGAGGCCAGAGATCTAGTGATGTGGCCCCTGAAAGGTCCTTGAAAGCAGGGACCGTGTCTGCCTTGCTCACCGTCATTCCCAGCAGCTAGCATAGTGCCTGGCCATAGGCAGTGCTCAATAAGTACATGTCAGTATGAATAAGGAAATGCATGCCACTCACCCACCTGTCCACTTGGGCTAGTTATTGCCCTCAGTGGACCTTGGTGTCCTCGTTCAGGAAGTGGAGCTAATGATTCCCAGATCACCTCCTAAGGGCTCCAATGGCACCTGTCAGATTAGCTCATGGCCATCATAGCACTTTGAATGTGCGGGAGCCCCTAACAGAGGTGACAGAAGCCACCACACCTGGGGCCTGCTCTCTCTCCCATTTCCTCTGCCAAATTCCACAGGCCCACCTCAGGCCATACTGACCACCTGGACCAGTGGGAAGAGGAGATCTCAGTAGATAAGACTGTGATGAAGCTGCTGTAGGCTTGGAGAGGCCAAGGATTCACTTGTGCTTTTCTCCTTCAATCCCTCTCTCCCTCTTGGGCCAGTCTTGATCCCCACACACCCAGGAAATTAGGTTTCTGGCATCTTGAGTAGTGATGCTTCCAATAATTTCAGGAATGCCTTCCATGGAAGAAAAAGTTCTTTGAGGAAGTCCTTCCTGAATATTAGTAAAGAGATAATGCCACTCAGGTGGGGACTTGTTCAGGGGTTAGTTTCAAATGCCAAGTAGAGATGTTACTATAAAAGGCATCTGGGCTAGTGCTTCCCATCAATTGTTAGACAGGCAGGCAGGAGGGACTTGGAAGACAACCTGCCTGTGTGGGATCTGATCTAAGACTCAGAGTTTGGGTGGGGGAAGTGGAGGTAGACTGATGACTTGGGCTCTAGAGCAAGGAGGAAGAGAAGGGGCAGACAAATCATCAAGGCATCCAGTGCTGGGCAAGAAGTTGGGACCATACCCTCCCACCCACCCTCAACAGGTGAGGACAGAGATACAGTGAAGCATCATCTTCTCTTCTCCCCCTCTGGACCACCGGGGACATTTTTAAGAATCTCTGCCCCCAGCTTGCTGTGTGAGTTTAATTCCTGGGCTTGAGCATCTCCACTTGGACAATGAGCGGGCTGGACTATATTGTTGCTCTGTCCCTCCTAACTTTGACATTCATCTGCCAGTCACACAAAGTGGGCTATGGGAGGCACTGGCTCTCCTGGGGATCAGGATCCCTGTCACTGCACCCCAGAACCCACACATCTCCTCCCTTGGGACCCAGCAGTCACTGTGACCTACAATGACTTTGAGGGATGCTGCTCTGTACCTTGCCCAATGGGCCATGTGCCAACACCTGCCTTCTCCCCATGCGCCATCCGTCACTGTCTCTGTGTATCGCTGGGAAGACAGCTTCATTAGCTCCTCCAGAGCCATCCATCCCCTGGTGCACAGACAATGAAGCCCTCCCACCCGCATCAGGCTGGGAGGGCCCGGAACCCTAAAAGCAGTTTCTGCAGGGCCATCCTGCTGTCCCTCCTCCCTGTATAGCTGTCCCGCCAGAGGTCATAGGTGTTTTCCACAAGGCAGGAGGCCCCAGCGCCTCAGAATGTGTTCCCAACAACTCCCTCACCACCTGTCGTCTTGCCTGGAGTCCCACCATTAGAGGGGTCACTGAGGGACTTCCGCCTGCACAAGTCTATTACAAGACATGCACCTCCCACATGAGAAGGGAGAGCACTGGACTAAGTGGTGAAGGTGCTCCTTTCTCTGCTCTGTGACTTTGGCAACTGGTTTCCCTTTCCCGGGCCTCAGTTTTCCCATCTTTAAATGAGACAGTTGACCTAGGATCTAGATAATCTCCAAGCCTCCCTCTTCATTATTATGAAGTTCCATGGAGGAACTGTGTGTGTGTGTGTATGTGTGTGAGTGAGCACTCAGTCGTGTCTGACTCTTTGCAACACCATGGACTGTAGCAAACCAGGCTCCTCTGTCCATGGAATTTTCCAGGCAAGAATACTAGACAGACTTTCCATTTCCTACTCCAGGGGATCTTCCTGACCCAGGGATCAAACCCTCGTCTCCAGCATCTCCTTCATTGGCAGGTGAGTTCTTTTCCACTGGCACCATCTGAGAAGCCCTATAGGGGAATTCTGGGGTCCTGAAAAGAGGTCAGTATATGTGGGGGGAAGGAAGTATTCTAGCCCCTCTGCAGGAACCGAGGCTATGAAGCACATGGCTCAGGTTTGTGAGACAAAATCGAATCAGTTAATGAGCATGGTTCTCCCCTTTAAGCCACTTCTTAACAAGTGATCCCCAAATGGCACTTTCAGTGACCAGACCTGGCCTCAGGGGCTCTACCAAGTAGTGAGCAGTGGGCAGAGTTTCCCACACCAATGCCTTGGTGTCTGGGCTGATAATAGATGCAGGAAGGAGAATGATTTCTTCCAAAGGGCCAGGAGATGATCTGCCATCCCTACTGAAATGGAGAGGGAATGCATACTTCCAGGCTATCTTGAGTTCTTCATGGGTTTAATGGAGAAAAGAGAGTCATACCTTCCCACCTACTTGCTCACCTCAACAGATGGAAACCCCTTGGTTTTCAGAGGACCAAGGGGAGGAGGCAACTCACCTGTATTGCAACAGTGTACAAGGAAACCTCCATCTCCATGAACAAAATCACATTGTATCCTCCAAGGTTGAGCTCCAAAGAAACAGCCTCTCCATGGGACAGTCTGGGTTGTAGTTGGGTGGGTGGATGGGAAGCTCTCTGAAAGATCCCTAAAACTGAACTTCATGCAGCCATGATAACTGTGAGGGTTATCCCTACCCCTAACTGATAACAGTGAGGATGCTGGGTCAACCCCCAAAGGCTCTGAGCAAACAGAGATGGAGTCTTATGTGTATGATCTGGCATGTCTCAGCCACCCCACTGGCAGGGTCCCACGTCTACATGAATGCAGCCTTACACATTAAAGCCAGCATGGAGTGGGAGCCCCAGAGGGATTCTGTATCAGAGAAGGGGCCACAAGCCTCAGCTAACTCTTCCTTCACCAATAATCTTGAGGGAGCAATTATGGTTTTAAAAGTGCTTGGTCTGCCAAAATACCACACGTACTCACCCATGCCCCATTCACAGTCATGAGAAACTCCAGTAAGCCACTGATTGCTGACTCAGAGCACAACCCTGCCTGCCCCTGCAGAGCCATATAACACGTAGGTCTGCTCTCAAGCCTCTGACACAAAATATTGGAATCACATTAAGCGTAAGGCTATTATTGCTTGATGAAGGGCCCAGACAGACAACTCTCCCAGAGATTAGGAATGGAGAGAGGCAGAGGAGAGAGTTGAGCAGTGGGGAAGGGATGAAAAAGGAGATTGTGGGAGATTGTGTCTGGGACTGGAAAGAAGGCTCTTCTGGCTAGTATGAGGAAAATGTAAAGAAGTGGAAAGAGATCAGAGAGGACCTTCAGGGCCTGGTTAAGAAATTTGCAACTTGATCCTATGTGCATAGGGAATCTATTAAAGGCTTTGGTAGCAGAAAGGGCTAGAACTTGGAGGGCCCTGAAGGGATGCCTAATCCAGCTCTTCTTGCTACAGTAGGAAGCCTGAGACCCAGAGAGGGGAAGGACGTGCTTCAGGTCATCCAGGGTATTTAGAACCAGGGCCAGACATGGTAAGTTTAAGTCACTTCTGTGCCAGAAGTAATTGTGTTCCAGGCAAATAAGGGACACTCCTGCCCCTCCAGCCCTGAGATCTCTGCCCCATCTAGGGCTAGTACACAACTGGAGTTGTATACAACCTGTATACTGAAAGCAGTATACAGGTCACAACCTATATCCCGAAAGCTGTGTACAGGTTGTGTACAACTCCCAGCTACCCACCTTCCCCCTGGAGCCACAGGGCACAGTGGGTTTTCAGCACCACTCGCTCTGTGGACAGTTCCCACCCACATGCTTCCTACTGGGTATTTTGCAGGTGCTCAGCACCCCACAAGCCTCAGGGTGCTCCTGGCCACTCCGTTTCCCTGCCAAGAAGCCCTAGAAAAGAAGCGAGAAGGCTGTGAGGAGAGGGGCTGGTATACTGACTTCTATTATCAGGGGTCCAGATGTAAAGTGAATGGCTGTGATATTTATCCCTGTCATCGCTAATAATAAATGGCCTGATTTGTCAAGTGAGGACCAATTCAAAGATGTCAATTAAGAAGAGAAAAAAGCCCTGCTGTACTGTATTTATCTGCTGTGCAGATGCTTGGTGGAGAAAAGGACTCCAGAGCTGGGGCCTCTTTGCCCCGCCACTGCCCTGCTTCTGCTTTCCTTCCACTCCCCTCCCCTGCCTCACCTTCATCCCCCTCTTTTCTGCCTCTCTCTTCCTTCATGCTTTGTCCCCACATTGTACTGCGCTTTTTTCTCCCTTTCTCCTCTCCTTTTTCCTTCTCTTCTCAATTATCACCTTTCCCTCTCCTAGTCCACTGGATGGGTTCACCTTTCACTGTTACTCTTGCTCATTAATACCTTCTCTTTGTCTCCCCTACTACATTCCTGAATCTCTTCTCCCAGGTCCCCCTCCCCTGAACCTCTGGCTGCTATGGCCCTCATCCTTCCGAACTGGCCTCCTTCATGACCTCAGTTCACTGGATATAAGCCTTAGGAGAAAAACAGGAAAAGCCACAGATCTGAAGGTTTTTAACAACTGTACAGAGGTTGAAAAATAAAACATTTCAGGGAATCAGTTTGGCTGGGTCCCTGAATATAGATTAAAACTGAAAACCCATATCTAAGCAAAAACTTCTTAATAATGTATTCCCTGGCCCTGGACCAATCATGTCTGAGACCTGGGATTCCATGATACAGGATTTTCTCAGGTGGCTGAGGGGTTCTAAGTAGCACTATGAATCCTCCTTTTGTATCTTGGATCTGATTAAGAAGTCACAGAGAAATGCCCCCAGAATGGAAACCAGCCCTGATGATGCCTTAGCCTGGTATTCTCTACCCCGTGGCATTGTGGGAAACTGTTGGCCTCTTCTAGAGAATACATCCCACACAGACACCCTCAAGCTGGGGTGTAGGCTTTCTCCTGTCTCTGCCCCACTAGGGATATGACCACCTTCTTCGAGCAAAAGTAAAAATGGTTCCCTGACTGGTTCTCTGGAAATGGGTCTAGAACTACTTGTGTAAGCAGAAACCCATCTTTGTAGGCCTCCACTCCCAGTCCTACATCCTCTCTAGCCCATTGTGATTTTTCAGAATGCCCAGACCGACCTGGGGCCAGAGTTGGGTTCGGTCTGGCTGTGATCAAAGGCTAGGTCCCAGCCAATCCCTGACCAATCTATGCTCAGAGAGAAGGGGAAGCCACATGACTTCCAACAGACCACTGGTGTTGCCTACCTGGCCAGCACCAGCTTCTCTGGCTCTTCGCTGACTGGGTGTGGGCAGGAGGCCCTTTAGCCACATCCTGAGGTGTCCCTGCATCCATAAGGAAATGAGGAAGCCTGTCCCCAGTTGGTTATAACTCTTCTCCAATGACCACACTGCCTCTTGGTTTAACAACTGCCAGTCCCTTCTTCCCACCCTCTAAAAGCTGTCCAAGAGCATCCCCCACCACTATTCCCAAGCAAGAACCTCAAGCCTCTCTTCCAAGGACCAGGGTTTCCCAGGTACCCTTCTTCTTCCCAGGCTGCCCACCCCAGAGGCCCAGCTGAGCCATTGGTGGACTGGCATTGACTCACCTGTGGCTTCTCCAGTGGCTGTGATTACTAAGATCCTTTGAGAAAGCCTTTGGTCAGAAGCTAAGTCATCTGGCTCTAGTCCCAGACTTTGGATGCTGATTTTTAGTTTTCAAAGCAGTTTCATAGTTTTACCTTTTTTTTCCCCTCATAATATTATTTAATTCTTAGACAGCCTTAGTTGGAGACACGAGATGATGTGGTTTTAGTACCACATTCTGGATGAGGAATCTGAAATTCATTCTAGAGTTTGACTTAGAATCCAGACTCCTTGCCCAGTGTTCCTTCCTCTGCTCCACATCTTGGAAGTCAGCTTCAGGGACAGTCTGAAGATGATAAAATGGTGACAAGATAATGTCTGCAGCTGATCTTTTAGTTCTTGAGAAGACGGGCATCAGAGACAAAGAAGTGATTGTCACAGCTGATATCTGCATTAATAGATATATATAAAGTCACTTGCTAATGGCTCAGTTTTAGCTCACAAAGTCCAGAAGTACTATGAGAATCTACTGTCTAACACCCAAGAAGAATGTAGGCAACTAAAAATTGCTCTGGGCTGCTAATATGGCAGTGTTTTTCTGCAAGTCTTTATCTTGTCCCTCTCTTCTTTATGTATCACTGGGATAATAATAATATAAGAACAATCTTGATAAACATTTGATTGCACACACAATATATTCAAGGCCCTGGGCTAAATATAAGCATTATTTTGCTTATTGATCACAATAATTCCATAGTGCAGGTACTATTATCTCCCCTTTTTCAGAGAAGACTGAAGTTTAAGAGTATTAAGAAATTTGCCTAAGCACACAACTTATAAGTAGCACTTGAACTCAGATCAACTTCTCCAAAGCTGAAGCTTAGGACCAAATTTTCCCCTCCCTCCTGTCTTCAGATCAAGTCCCCAGGCTGATGTCTTGGTGAAAGTGAATGTGGAGGTGATTCTCCTGTCAGTGGCTAACCCCAGGATCTGCTTAACCATAGCTTCTCATCCTCACCATTTCAGAGCACGCTGGCCTAACTGCCAGCTGCCAGCATCTTTCTTTCTTTTCCTGAGGGTTTCTCTAACAGCTGGGGTCCTCTTTGTTGACTATATAGAGAAGACCAGATATACTAGGGAATTGATGTCTCCTGGGAGCAGCCCTCAACCAGTGACTAATGGGAGTTGGTGGATAAACACCCTGGCCCCCTTGCTCCCTGGGTGGTCCAACACTGGAGCATGTTCTGTCCCAGCTTTCAGCAGAGTTGGGCTCCACCCACCCACCATGGTAACTGGCTCAGAAATGGTCCTTTGGCCTTTCTTGCCCTACAAGTGTTCGTTCCTGCACTTAAATACATGTTTCAGCCTCGGCCTCTGGAGGATCCCAAACTAACCCCTGCATCCCTACTCTCAGCAGTGCCCTCAGGACCTGGAATAGGAAAGTAGCAGGGTGGCCCAAAGAGTACAGATGACATTTTTGTACTCAAACCCCACAGCGGCTCTTTAGTGCCCTTCAGATGAGGTCAGGGGTCCATAAGCTAGCATGCCATGCCCCATGTGCTCTGAGCCCAGTCACCCCACCATTGGATACTCTTCTACCCACTAGGCTTCAGCCATAAAAGTAGTTTCAGAATTCGACCCACACAACTCCGTCCACATGGCAGGCCCATCTCACAGCCCTGCCCCTCCACCTGGTGAATATCTATTCAAGACTTTATTGAAGGGTCAGTTCCTCTAAGGAAGTCATCGCTGACTGTGTCCCTCAGGAGGGTGACCCATCCTGCCAGGGAGCCTCCAACAGACCTGAGCCTGCCTCTGTCCCAGCCCACCGTGGAATTATCTGTCTAGGGGGCCACCTCCCCCCTCAATGTGGAGCTCCTTGAGGGCAGCAACAAGTCCGGATTCACTTTAGTTGTCAGGCCAGCCCCCAAATAAATGTTGAATGAATGACCGTCTGCCTGTGAGATGAGAGGGGGAAGGGCAGAGAAGGGGCTTAGGTGGGTGGCTGCTGGACCTCACGGTGCAGCCTGTATTTGGTTCTCTGATGGTCTCAGAACCTGTCCCTGCCAGGCTCCAGTAGCCCAACAGCTGTGTCCAATGAGTCACACAGGGTCCTCTGTCTTCCTTTCCCTTAACCCTAAGTGGCCCTGGCCAAGCAGCCAGCGTCTAAACTGGGGTCTCCTCTGTATCCATCCCACCCCAGGTGATCAACGAAGATGGTCTGATATTCTGGAAAGAGCACTGACCTAGTTTGAAGCTCACTTCGGAGCTTGAGTTACTTAGCCTCTGTCCTCCCAACTTAAACTCAATTTTCCCAACTGTGATGGGAGTTAATATTAGTACAGCATCTCCCTCCCAGTGCTCTGTAAGCATTCAAGATGATAACCACAAAAGGGTCAGGCACATCTCCTAGAATGTGGGTGGTACCCTCCAGAAGTGATTATATGGGGGAAAAGAGATGTGGAATGCATCAGGCATTAGAAGGGACCTTTGCCAATTTTCGCCCAATCATTCTGTTTCACAGGTGAGCAAACTAAGCCCCAGAGAGTGGGCATCCCCTCAAGGTCACATAGCCTGTCATGGACAGACCCGGGACTCTGAGTTCCTGGGCTGTTTTCTCTCCATTGCACCAACTGGCTTCCTTACAGCCATCACTGTTTACCTAAAGCAGTGGAAAATTCCTTCTTTTCCTACCTGTTCCCATGGAAAGGAGAGGGAGGTCCTTGCACAGAGTTTACTGAAGGCTCCCAACCACTTAAGTACCCTAACCCTGGCAGGCCTTCCCTACACCTGGCTGCCCACATCTGCAATACAGCCCACCTCCATCAGCAAAGATCTATTCACACTCTCCAAGTGTGGAACTCTGGGGCTCCAAGTTTGAGGGGTCTAAGAGGAGGGGGGTCTGTCACCCACAATTCCCTCCCCAGACCTCAGGGTCTCTCAGCAAGAAGACCAGACCTGGAGACCAACCAGGGACAGGATGGCCCCTTATTCATCCTACAAATGCTTGCGGACCTGCCTTGGTGCGCTAAGCTCTGTGTTAGGCTTTGGGGATCCAGTCACTATCTGCCCCCTCCCCATCTTGAATCGCCCTATTAATAACTTGTGATGCCATTAGCTTTTGCTGTCACCAGCACTGACAACTCAGAAGCCCCCGAGAGCTGTCTGCAAAGACACAATAAATGTGAACTCTTAATTAACACCTTCCTTAACTAAATAAATTAATTTTATGCAGTCGTGATGTCAGGGATATGACTTGCTGATGACTGAGGTGACTTGGACAGCCTTGGCAAGGGCTACAGGGCAGTCGCAACTTGTTAATCTCTGCAGGGCATCAGTGGGCAGTGGGGCCATGGATGTGAGTGTCTTGCCATGGTACCCTGTGCAGGGAACCCAGGACCAGGCAGCAGTCATGGAGGTAGGAAGTCGGAGACTTTTCCTGTTTTGCCTCTTTGCTTCTACCTCCTGAATGGCCTTAGGCAAACTTCTTAGTTTCTCTGGGCCTTTATTTTCCACATCTGAAAATGGGCATCATCTCTTGTCATGTCCGTTTCTCAGGAGTGTGAACTATGCTGGAAAGGAAGGAGGTTTATAAACTGTAATGTGCTGTGCACATGTGGAAATCATGATGCCATCCCTTCAGCTGCTGGACAGTCAGTGTTAGTGGGGCATTTCCAGTGACGGGAATCACTGGTCCTGGGTCCCTGGGCAGCCGTAAGTTTCCCTCAGGACACCTTGAGGACAAGGAGGATACCTCCAAGGCTAGTGCCCTCAGCAAGCCTCCAGTACCCAACCACTCAACTGACTGCTGCTTAGAGTGAGTGAGGCCAGGGCAGCAGAGCTGCTCCTAGTGGCTCTCATCAGAGAAAATCTGCTGTGACCCCAGGCTGACCCCTGCCGCTACCTGAGGGAGCGTCTGATCCAGCCTTGGGCTGAAGTCTTAAATTCAGCCCTAGGCCCTGACGTCTGCTCTGACTCTGTCTGAGAACTCAGCCCAGTCCTTCCCAGGCCCTGACTGAGTTCTTCACCGAGGATCCAGTGTGAACCACCAGCCATTGCAGGAGTCAGCCCCTAACTCCACGCCCTAACCGAGCCCCCAGTCCAGCCCACTTTGGCACCCCTCAGCCCCAGTGGCAGCCCATGTGCTGGCCCTGTGCCAGGCCTGGGATTTCCTCCTTCCCCACCCCTCAGTGCTGTGCTCTAACCTGTGTCAGCCTTGCCCTGGAGGAGGGGGAGAGGCCCCCACTGCTCCTGTAGTTCATGCTACAGGCACCTATAAAAGGCAGTGCCCTCTTGCCCACTCTATCCCCCCAACACTTGTATGTCATTAGCCACTCTCCCCAGTTAATTCCATTCCCAGGGATCTTAGCACAGGGACATCAAGCAATTCCCCTAGGGCCACACAGCATAGCCATAACCGAGCAAGGACTGAGATGGTCACCCAGAGATTTCCCTCCGAGAGGGAAGAAGGGCATGCTTCTTGTCCTCACTTTCCGGAGCTGGGGGATCCAGAGTTCTAATTCATTCATTCAACCATACATTCACTCCAAAATATTTACTGAGTACCCACCACACGCCAGGCACACTGTAGGGGAAGAGGGGTCAAAACAGACATGGCCCTTCTCTCAAGGGGCTCACAGGCTGGGCAAAGACCCTTGGGATTTCACCAAACTTTTCACAGTTGCTGCTTCACTTATGCACCCACCCACCCCTGCCCCCCGCCCCGCAACACACACACCCCAGGCTGGCAGTGAGAACACACCTCGACAGGAGCGTGCAGGCTCACTTTAAGGAGCCCCTCCAGCCATTTAACAGGCACAGGGGCTGGGAGAGGACGTCTCTGTCCATCTGTGATGCTACCAGGATGAAACCCTTGTTGGAGGCTGTGGAAACACAGAGCGTTGTATTAGTAATCAGGTCCACGCTGAGGGGATAAGCAATGATGTCTTGTTCCCAAATACAAGGGCTGACCCGTAGTGGCCCTGCCCAGAGCCTGCATCTCTAAGGCCATGAAGGAATAGCTGTGAGCAGAAGCTGGGCTGGAGCTGCAGAAAAACTGCCCAAAGCCCCTCCCACCCGTGGGACTCTGAGCCCCAGCAGGATGTCAGAGAGGTTGAGGCCAGGTGCCCAGGGCTTGGCATGCCTGACTTGTAATATCGACGGACTGAAGAGCCTCACTGTCTTGGTTTCTTGGCAGTGTGGAATGCTTGCGTTCAGGTCCCCTTTTCAGCATGTCCCCCTCAATCCAGATCTCTTGACTTCCTAGAAGCCTCCTCAAAAGTGCAGTAGTTCCTGGAATGCAGTAGATCCACCCTGGAGTCTTGGTTGGTTGTGAGAGCCACGTGACCTTGGATGAGTCACCTAATCTCAGGCACATCAGGGTCCCTGTGTAGGAGACGGGGCCAAGAGTGCCCTTCTCACAAGGCTGTGCCAACATTAGATACTGTCAGTGGCTGCCCAGCCATTGAAATGTGCCTACTAAGTTGGGACATACCTCCTTGGGGAACAATAACGTGCCTGCATAGACTGACCCTACCTGGCTCCTGGTGGCCCCTTCACCTGCAACCATCACTAGGGTCCGGCCTGAGTTCAGGCTTCTCTGCTCCTTCTCCTGGGCCTCCACGTTTTGGACTCCTGAACTGTTGGTCTAATTCGTCCAAAAGTATGACTTTCTAATGGTAGAATTATTGACATCAGGGCATCTCAGTAAGATGGGGATTTGAGTAAAAGGGCCTTCTTAACACCCCTCCAATCACACCCTATGAGTTACCATGCTTCCCTTCAGGATAAAACTTTTCCTACACAGAACCTTGGGCCTGCTTTGGAGCTCAAAGCCTGCTCTTCTACAGGGGCTTAACCAAAGTAGCTGGGACAGCTGTGGCTTTAAAGATAACTCCTGAGCCCAGAAAAGGGAGGAGAGGAGGGATTGATTTTGGGGCCTTCCTGGAGACTGGAATCTGAAATCAATCTGGCAATCAACAAGCCAGGTGTGAAGTGGCTGCTGGATCCCAGGCTCCCCATATCTCCAGGCTCACTCCCTTCCTGCCTCCACCCCCTGCCTCCCGGAGGCAGCTGTTGCCAGGACTGAGGAGTCAAGCTGGTTGTACCTCTTTCAGGGCCTTGTCACCTATGCAGGGCCATGGGAGGCAGCTAGGGAGGGAGTAGAAGGACCCTCCCAATGCCCACAGCGCAGCAATGGGGGCAGCCTGGGCTTCTAGGCATCATCCTGGCCCAGTGAAGGGCAGCCTCTAAGGGCCCTTTTGAGTCCCACCCCCTCTATCTCCACATCTAGACAGGGAGGAGGATGCAACAGGGGCTTCCAGGGACGCTGGGCTTCCTGAGGGCCAGTGCGGTGTGAGCAGAGAGCCGTCCTGCATTCTCCTCCTGCTCTGCCGACCCAGCCTGGGGGACTCTGGCATTGAGATGATTTAGCTCAGCATCCCCCAACCACCTCCACTTCAGCCCTCCTGTACCTGGAGAAAGGAGCGGCTCATGCGGATTGCCTAAAGGGAAAAGGGATGGGATTTCAGGGAAGTGGGGCTGTCCCAGGATAGCTGTGGCGCTGTCTTAGGAAAGCTCAGGGACTCTGTTTTCCTTCTGCCCTTCTCCTGCGCTGTGTGACCTTGGATGATGCTCCTCCCTTCTCTGGGCCTCCAGGCCTGTCAATTCTTAATTAACTCCCTCTACTGGGCCCTGATCCTAGAGTTCAGCCACCTTCTGGCAGAGGCCAATGGCAGGAGCTATGGGGCCCTGCCCTGGGAAGAGGCAGGAAGGGCACCTTCCTCTTCTTCAGAGACCCAGTAGTTCTGGTTTGAACTAGATTATCCAGCTCCTCCTTCCTTACTTCCTCCCTGCTTTCTCCTCCTCCACCCTTCTCTCCCTCCACCCTCCCACCCAGTGAAGGATAGAATCCTTCTAACGCAACTAACTATGCTCTTTGCCAGATGCATACAGGTGGTCAGACTGAATTGATCCATCCATCTATCCAGCCAGCCAGCCACCCTCCCCTCTCTGCCTCCACCACCATCTATCCAGCTACCCATTCAGCACAACCTCTGCCCTGGGTGCCAGACTAGGGGCTGGGCAGACCAGAGAGAATCCAGTAGAGCCTCTATCTCCAGGGAGCCACAGACCAACTACCCTGGGACAGAGTAGGCTAGGCAAGGTCCCAAGTCACTAAAAGAGTCTACTCTTCCCAAAGAGGCAAGGGTGAAGGCAACCAGTGACCCGGGCAGCCCCTATACCCACCATGCAAGAGGCCAAGCAGAAGGACCCTTGGAGGCCATTTAGGACAAGCCCCTCTTGGCCAGGGGTAAAATAGCATACCAAGTGAAGGCGTAGCATGAGCAGAGGTTGGGATGGGAGAAGTCATCAGTGTATGGTGCCTGAGGGCAGGCAGGGGACAGGACAGTATGGAGCCTTGCCAGGGTGGGCAGGAGGTGGCTGCTGTCCATTGCTGTCCCCGGCCTCCCATCGCCAGCTCCTCTCTACCTTGCATGGTGTGCAGGAATCACCCCAGTCCCCCTGATCTGCACCTCGTCCTTGCTCTCCAGGAGGCCCCTCTCTCTGGCCAGTTGGCTAGAGGTTGACAGATGCATTCACCATCTCCATTACATCTTCATTGCCCAAATTCCTTTCCCTCATTTTTCTAGCTAAAAGACAGTTCTTAAAAATGAGTCCCTGAGCTCAGCCCTTTCCAGCCTCGTTAATTTCGTGCCCCACCTCATTTGTTCGGGGGACCTACTTTCCCCTCGCCCGCTGCCGCCTTCCTCCCGCCAGCTATATTGGGATCTCTGCTCCGTCCTCAGTAACCTTGTGTGCCGCTTAGAGTTCTGCGGGTATTTTTTGCTGCCAAGGAACTCTGGACTCAAGGAGCTGCAGAGGTCATCTGTTTGCATCCAACCCCCTCCTCATGCCAGAAACTGGAACCCCTTTCTTGCACCTCCTGCCCAAGGTTACCCCATTCCAACTGTATTCTTCCTTACTGTCCACCAGCCAGCCTGTGCCCATGCAGGGCAGCTCTATTTGCACCCAAGTTCTTCCAGAAACATGGAATGGACCTGACAGTCCTTCATATTCCCCTAGCTCACTCTGTGTTTTGTCCGAGTCAAGTTTCCCAGATGATCCCATCAGCCCCCAAGAGCAGAGATCATATCATGCAGTTCTTGGGCGTCCCTTGGATCCCTTGTTCTTTGGGTACCTTGGATGTGTAAGACATCCAAGGTATGACAAAGTGGCATCCTTTGCCCCGTTACTGCCAGCGACAGGACTCACACCTGTCCCTGTTCCTCCAGCAGACACACGGGGACACTACGACCTAGAGACTTGCTCATTTGAGCTGAAAATTACCTCTTGACCCTTCCCAGCTCTGAAGCTAGCTCTGCCTTCAGGACTTACCCTGGCCAAGTAGAATTCCTCTTGCTTGAACAGGCTTTCAGACATTTGAGAGCAATGATCATGCTCTCCCTAACTCCAACTCCAGAACTTCTTCAGCACCCGGCGCCCAGCTCAGTGTTTGTGGCCCAGGCACCACCACTTCCTTTCCTGGAGACATACAGCAGCTTGTTCCTGCCCATCCAAGGGTGAAGGCCCTGGGGCTGCGGTCTGAGCAGAGCAGGACAGATGTCACCTGTTAATGCAGCATGAGCTCGTCCTAGAGCTTTGGAAGCTACTATTGGCTCCTGTGCCCTCTCCTGCCTCCTGCAGGAGAGCCAGGGGCTGAGAAGCACTCCCCACTATCCATCTCAGGGGTACATAGCAGGCTGGGCTCAGGGCCCTCTCTCCCCCATGAACCCACAAAGAAATCTATGGCTGCTGTCTGCTCACCTCACTTTCCCCTCACTCCTCACCCCTGCAGTCCGGCCATGCCCACAAAGCATGGAGCTGCTCTGACCAGGGTCACCACCAGCCTCCTGATGGTCACCCTAGGCCCCTTTACAGCAGCTGACGTGGCTGGCCCCCCGCTATGGTCTGGGGAGGCACAGCCCTGTTCCAGTCCTCCCCTTGGCAGTTCCCAAGCAACCCTGGTTCTTCTCATCTGCTTTGGCTCCCTCTCCACCCCTTCAGTGCAGACCTCCACCATCTGTACCCTCAGCTCACCCTTCTCACCCTGTACTCGCTCTGACTCATTTCGCGGCTGCAATGGCCCTCCAGGCAGGCCATTCCCCAGTTGACATTTCTAGCATCCCCTGAGCTAGAACTTCCACCACTCTTTGAAATCTTGCTTCTCCTTCAAGATTGGGCCCCAACTCCCTCTTCCAGGAAGAGTTACCCCATGTCTCCTTGGAGCTGGGATGGCCCTGCCCACACCTACCAGATGGCACTGTTTGGACCAGGGTGACTGTGGCCGCCTGGGACGGATCACGTGGCCTGGCACCGGTGCTGGCCCAGGGAGGAGGCAACCACAGACAAGGCTCTTTGGGATGCGGACTGAGGCTGTGACCAGAACTAGAGCAAGAGTCTAGAGCAAGACAGATGGACAGGTAAGCAGATCAGGAGATGGGGGCGGGGAGGGAGGCAGAGAGACCCCCGAGGGAGAAGCAGCCAGAGCTGCTGGCCCCTGGCTCCACCCGGCCTTCCTCCCAAAGGGCCCCTGCATCCATGGCCCCTTGGAGGAACCTCTGGCCTTTGGGGGTCAAGTGTTCCGGGGGCCCGGGCAGATGAAAGCCCCTCCTCCCGCAGGCTCCTCCGCAGCCTCTGTGTGTCGCATTTCTAGTGCATCTCAGAGCCTCTTGGGAGAGATCTGGTTTCCTTCCTGGTTTCTGCACAACCTTGGGCCAGTCACCTCCACTCTCCCCACCACGCTTCCTCCTGCACTTGAAAGAAGGCTAAAGCTCAGGGTCAGGGATGTGAGGCTGGGCTTGCCCAGCCACGTCCAGGAGCCAGGCTGTGAGAGGGGAGCAGGGCCCCCTGGCACCCCTGCGGACCCAGCACCCGGGGCCTAGGCTGGAGGAGTCTACTCAGGATTCCCCCTTTGCAGGCTGTGGGTGACCTGCCTCCCCACCCCGCTGTTTTCCAGTCCCTGAGTCCCATCTGTGCTGCAGAGCAAGGCTCTCCCACAGTTCTTCATCCTGACACGCCATGTTTCTGCAGTTCCGTCACCTTCCCTGGGAAGGCAGTGCTAGGGGTGGGGGATGGATGTATGTGTGCTTGAGGGTGTTCAGGCATGGGTAGTTATGAAGGTGTATGTGGCTGTCTGAAGGTGTGTCTGTGTGGGTGAGTGGGGTGTGGCTATGTGGAGGTGGGTAGGTGTACACAGATTCAGGTGTGGAAGCCATAAGGGAATTTGCACATTGCTTAGCATGTGTGTGATGAAGAGCAAGACTGGGGTCCACCCCCTGATAGTCTGAGCAAGAATTAGGCCTGTGTTCATGTTAAGAATCACCCCCTGCTCCCGCTAAGTGTCAGAGCTACAGATCCCGCCATCCGGGCCACACAGTGAATGGCAGGAACAGGGGACTCTCTTCCACCCCCGTGAGGACAGAGGCTCAGAGAGGGCAGTGGTGTACCCCGGGTCAGTGGTGAGGTCAGCCCAGGGCCTGAGTTTCCCTGTTCCACTGCCCCTTCCTGGGACCCTCTGCTCCTACCCTGCCCCCGCCGCACCTCTGCCGAGTGCCAGGCCGCAGGGAGGGGCCGAAGCCCAGCCACAGTGAGCCTCAGGGCCCAGCCCAGCCCTGCTGAGGACTGACACGGGAACAGCTCTGCTTCTCTGAAGGGGCCTGGGGTCCTCCACACTCTGGGTCTACCCTCCAGCTGTGAGGAGCAGCCTTGAGCAGGGGGAGGCTCCCCCCCACTCAGCCCACTCCAGTCTCCGCCCTCTCCACCTCCGCCATGCAGGGAGCAGGGAAGCTGGGGCAGGAGGAAGCAGGTGAGGTGCCAGACGGAGGCCAGGGGCTGGGCTGGGGACAGCCTGACAGACAGCTGGGGCAGGTCGCACCAGGGCAACCCGTGGAGGGCAGGCCCCTCCTTCCTCTGCCCACCTGCCAGAAAAAGAGGAAGGGAAAGAGACTTTCCTAGTTTTAGCTCTGAGTCCCACATCCCTGGAAACTCGTAAGTCTTAAGCAAACCAAGTTGGTCACTTCACTCTAGCTTCCTGGCAGACCCTTCCAGTGGCTTCCATGAATTCCAGGGCCAGGCTAGAATCAGAGGATGAGAAAGAGTCTTAGAGGCCATCCAGCTTAATTGCCTCACCCCAACTCATTCTCACAGCCTCTGCTTGAATGCCCCCAGCTCTGCAGGGCTCACCACCACACCAGGCAGCTTGTTAGTTATGGAGCATCTCTGATGTGCTGGATAAAACAGAGGGGCCTGGAAGGCACTGACTGGAGAAGCCACGCCCCAGATACCCCCTGGGAGAGGGCATGAGCACAGCCTTAAGTGTCTGAAGGGTGGTGACCTAAAAGAAGTGGCAGGCATGTACTTTCTCAGTGCTTTAGAGGATGGGGTTGAGACAGGGGAAGGGGAGGGGGAGAAATAACCTCAGAAATGCCTCTGTCAGCCTGCTATCCAAAGAACTTTCTAGCATCCTGCCAGGCTTCACCTGCGAGCCTGTCACATTCCTGCCTGAGCCCTAGACAGAGGCAGCCTTCTGCCTCTTGCCCTGCATTCCTGGTCTCCTCCGGGCCGCCATAAACCTGTCTTGTACAAGTCAATGGAAGGCCTGGCTGTTGGCCACAAAGCCTTCTTGGGTCTCCTCTCTGGTCGTGTGCGACTCCTGGAGAAAGCAGGAGGAGCTAAAATGCTGGCATTCGGCTGCCCTGTAAATCTATCGAAGATATTTTTTTTTATCACTTCCCGACATTCCTCTGTAAAAGCCACTCAGCTGCGTTTACAAATTATAGAATTCATTTGATGTCAGGGACCTGGCTAATGGCCTGAGTAAATCCAGCAGGAACAGATGGGAGTTTAGAGCTCAGCTCCTGTCTGGAGGTGCAACCTTAGCAACCAAGTTCCCATGTTTTAGCCTCTGCCTCTCTGTCTATAAAACAGGGATGAGTGGGGCTTTGAGGATTAGTGAAGTCACAGACCCACGTGCCCAGCTGAAGACCTGGCTCAGAGTAAGTCCTTAGTAAATGACGGTGGCGATGACATGTATTAGAGCCTGTTTGGAGCCAACCGTTGGGAAAGGACACGTACTGAACCCCAGGTCTGGGGTTCTCAGCCTCCAACCTGTACCTCTTTGCCAGGCAGGTACCTTCTGTGTCTCAGGGAACCCTCTGGAAGCAACAGGTCTTATGCATATAGAGGGATTATCATCTTCCTCCTTCTCCCCCCTCCCCTTCTTCCTCCTGTTCTCACACAGTGAGTTTTAAATCCACCCTCCCCAGATGTAGAGTCCTTGAGCCTTCCCATACCAGGACTGTTTCCATCCTTAGAAGTTCAGACTCTGTGTGAACTGATTGGTTGACGTTCCCTGGATCCTCGGTTAAGAGGGATTCTGAGGCTGATTCCAGCTGATTAGTGGTGTCTGCCTGCCCCTTGGAGAGTGTGGGGTAGTCCCAAGAATAGTCTCATGCTTTGCCATCCTTTCAAGCTCCAACCCCCTCATCTTGTAGATAAAGTTTATATTCAAGAAGGGGAAGACATAGGACTGAGAAGTCAATAAAGGAGGGCCTAATATGTCTTAAGCACCCACCGTGTGCTACACGCATGTCTGTACACCACCTCACTGGACCCTCCCAACAACCCAAACCGTTTGACAAAAGCCCTGAAATTAGAGCAGTCACCCAGCAAGCCGGTGGCATCACGGCTTCCAGGAGCCATTGTGCCGGATCCCAGGGTCTCAAACAGACCACCAAGATCAGACCCCTGGAGCAGAAAGGGCTGAGGGTGCAGGGTGCAGATGGAATGGTGCCGCAGGAGGCTGCAGGGACTCACGGGGAGGGAAAGAATCATCTCGGGCTAGAAGCTTCTCGGGTAGGAGTCTTTTCTCTGTCATTTGAGAGGTAAAACAGAGGAAATTATTGATAGTACTTGGAAATGCCTATTGTTCTCTGATTTAAGCAAAGCCAGAAATTTTCCTGAGATCTTTCACATCTGTGATATGGTTTGAGCTGCCGGATGGCCCTGGGAAAGCAGACAGGTGGCTCACTCCCATTTCATAAAGGTAGAAAGAGAGGCTCAGGGAAGTGGTCTGACCCCACATCCCTAGCTCCTGGCCAAGCACATGGTAACATCAGCCTCCTCCCTCTGGCTGGGAAAGCCTGCCTGCCCATGAGCTGCCAGGGACATTTTCCCATACTTCTTAGCTTAGATTCTGCAGCAAGGCTGTGACTGTCTCGCCCCCTTTCCACTCATCTCCTCCTCATCACCTTTCATCCTGACCTACTCTGTGCTGGCGTTGTACCAACAGGGTTACACACACAGCATCTCACTTAATTCCAAAAGAGTCACATAAAAGGTGGTGGTTGGGCGGGCAGCCGCTCTCATTAGCCCCATTGTACAGATGAGGAAACTGAGGCCCAGAGTACTCGAGGCTTCAACGCCAAGATTGTGACTGCAGAGTTTTCTCTTTCAGGTACAAACCTCTGCTGCCTTCGGCTTTACTGCCCCCACCCAGTACCAAGTGAAGAGAGCTTTGGCCAAATCTTGGCACAGAGGCACCCACAGGGCAGAGAAAGTCCATAGCAGTGTCCTCAGCTGAAAATGGGGGTGATGATAAAGGCACCTCCCTCCTTTGGCCACTGAACAAAATGAGACCAGGGATATGAAACCGAGCCTGATGCAAATAAGGAGCTTTATTATTTTATCAGCCTTGCTGCGGCTGCTTCTGCTGTGTTGATATAACGAGACAAACAGGTCTTGAGAACCTCAACCGTGCTGTATCCAAGGCAAGCACCGAGGCGGGCTGGGCTGCCAGGCTCAGGAGAGGCAGAAAGATAAAGGACTGTTGAGGTTTTCCATTTTTAGCCAAGATTTTGTAAGAGTGAAGCGCACAAGTGTGTCTCCAAGCTGCGACCAGACCAGGGATGGATTCCAAGCATCCCCGGGCAGCGCAAAGTGGCCCTGCCTTCCAGCGGTGACCAGCCCAGCCCCCATCAGGACCCCGTCTCCCGCACTGTCATCCTTGGTTTGTGAACCCAGCCAGCCCTCAGGCTTCTATCAAGCTCCTTTGAGGCACTTCCTTCTGAGCAGGCGTGGTGCCAGGAAAGGCCTGCAATAGAGCAAAAGATCAGGTCCAATCCTAGCTGGGCTGAGTTTCAGCCAGCTCCCTCACTTCCCATCAAGGACCCAGCACACAGTGGACCTACTGTAAAGACTCTTATGAACACATGCATGCATGAATGAATGGGTGAATGAAGCACCCTAGCCTCTCTGTTCCTTCATCTGTAAAATGGGACAGTAACAGTTACACCACAAGGCTGTTGCAGGGTCCAGAAGCGCTACACATATAACACTTCGCACAGAGGGCTTGCTGAGTGCCCAGTAAGCAGGAGCTATCACTACAAGGAGAGACCTTTGCCATTCCAGCAATCACGAGCTAATTGCCGCTCCGTGGTCAGCCTTCACCCTCAACTTTCAGATGAACTACAGGTCAGCCCACAGCCCCTGAAACTCAATCACTGTCTAATAAAATTCTAGGGCTTCATGCACACACACACACACACAACTGGGAGCAGATGTTACAGAAAATCAAGACGGCCCGGATTTGACTGCATACATTTCTGCGTACATTCCTGAGTTTTGTTTCAGAAAATGAAGTCATCACGTGTGACACAAATCAATATAAATATAAATGTCTACCGGCCTGGCCAGCCTGCAACGTGAAGGAGGTCACAGTAGTGTCCGCCCCCAGATCGTGCCAGCTCATTGTCTTCATCTACAGTTCCCACCCCAACCCAGGAAAGGCTGAGGAGGCTGGGAAAAGAAGGGGGCTTTCCCATGTGCCCGAGCCCCTGCCACACCTGTGGCCCCAGGAGAAGAGAGCCAGGCCTACAGATCCGATCCCTTCTTGGGGCCAGCCTGGCTGGTTCTCAGCATCACAAAGACCCTCGGTGTTCTGGGCAGAAGTGGACCGAGAATGCTTCTGTTCTGAGCCATGTTGCAACACCAGGGACCCGAAGCAGCCCCTCTTGGGAACGCCACATCTCCAAATCCCTCCCCTCAACTTGTCTTCTCCTTGGCAGACTTTTGCCAGGCAGAGGGGCCCGGCCATGAGCCAACAGCTACAGTCCCGCCCTGTGGGGCTGACAGCCCCCAAAGGGAGCCTGTCCCACCAAGTCGCTGTACAAATCAACTCCAGGGCTGCTCAGGACTCGGGCCTTGCACAGTGTGAGGGGGGCGGAACAGGGACCTGGCTTCGTCTGGGCCGTGTGGCATGAGATGGGTGGATGATCCCAGGTGAAGTGGGCGTGGAGATGTGTGGGAACAGCCCATGCAAAAGCCTGGAAGTGGAAGAGTATGGAAGTAAAGTCATGGGCTGGGGGCTGGGCTGCATCCCACCCTAGGTTCCCAGCTCCCGTGTTCCCTTGTGCCATCTCAGTCCACCACATCCACACATGGAATTTCTTCTTCACATACACACTTTTGCAGACCAACTCATGCCAGTGGTACCTGCGACTGCTCCCAGCCCCAGCAAGTGCAGGGCAATTCCGAGTCCCAGTGTAGACCCACCTGGAAGCTCTACATGAGACTTCCCGGGCTCCCATCTGCCCCCATGCACACAGCCATCGCAGGCTGGGGGAGACTGCTCTCCCTTCCAGCCAACGTTGCACAAAGTAACATCTCCAAAGCTATGGCACCTGTGCTGTGACTAACAACTCCCCGAACTTGGCAATGGCCAAGGGCTAGAGTGGGAAGTCTGTCGAAAGCTGAGTCTCAGCCCCTCATAGTTCACCCTCAAAAGAGATGAGACAGGCACTAGGGGTCTAGGGATTAGAGAGTGAGGGCCAGAGCAGCTTATGCTCCAGACCCAAGTTCTTTGCAGCCTACCCGAGTCCTCATTACCACCTCCTCCAGGAAGGCCACCCTCCTCTCCCCTTGCCCCCGATTGCCTTGTTCCTGTTAGAGGCTGAACCAGGGACTTCATTCATCCTCAAGGGCCTGGGGACCTGGATTGAGATCATCCTGCCCCCGAGGAAGCTGGCCCAAGGGAGAGTCATTGTGAGCAGTTCAAGATAAGTCCAAGGTCACTACCTCCAGTAAGAAGTCCTGCCTCTCACTGGAAAAGAAAGCCTTGCTTCTCCAGTTTCAAAGACAGAGACAGAGAAAGATGGGGTAAAGGGGACCGGGAGGCACAGAGTCGAAGAGAGGGAGAGAGAAATAAATGTGGTGTCATCACTCACTACTTGTCTGTATCCCTAAAAGGCATCTCATCCGTCTTGCCCGGCTGAGCACCCAGAACAGACAGTGACCCAGAGCAGGACCAGTGGATGTTTGTTAAGTGAAGGAAGGAGAAGAGTCATCAAGCAAAGAAGGAAGAGTAAGAGGAAAAGGTGAGCTGCAGGTCGAGAGAGGAGCTAGGTCCATCTCTTGATCTCTCCTTTTCCTTTGCATTTTGTTGGTGAGGATAGAGGGTGATGAGTGACAGGCCTGGCCCTTCTCACCCAGGACATCAGGGGAAACCCAGTGGTAAATTTCTTCCTCTCCCACTTCCCACCCACCCAGGCCACCCCAGCACCCACAACTCCAGCCAAACCTCTGTCCAGCCAGAGGGCCACAGCCCCTTGCTCCTCCCCGAGCCAGGGCAGCAGAGGGTCCCTGAGGGACGGAGAAGGCCAGGGCAGCATGCGGCCCAGTCCTCTGGGTGGCTCCACACCGCCATGTGCAGAAAAAAGAAAGCAACCACGTGCGCATGTATGACTTATAGCTTTAATCTTCCTGATAGAAGGCCTTTAAAGATTATTTCAGGGATGAAAAAAATAATCCTGGGTAATGAATCACAGCCTTAAGAAGCTGATAAGCAGCAGGGAAGCTGGTGGGGCCTGAGTTCCTGATTTAATTAAAGTCTTACAGATATTCCCTGAAACAAAATCCACTGTAGCCATCAAGGTGATAAAAGACCACAGGTTCCTTTAAAGTAACTCACCTGCCTCGTGAATCTTCTTCCCTGTGAAGAGGGTGGCTGAGGGCAGGTCTTCAGGCCCCGGTCTGTGACACTGCAGACGGCCCAGCCTAGGGCCTGCGGGGGACCCCTGGGGGACAGAAGGCGCCTCACAGCGCCTGAGAGCTAGAGCAGATCAGAGCCTGCAGGACACAGCGCAATACACTCAGACGAGGAGAGGCCATTGTGTGGTCTTGAGTCACTCACTACCCCTCTCTGGGACTCCGCTTTCACATCTATCATCATGGGAGTGGGATTGTGGGAGCAGGGGGTGAGGTCAACGGGCCTCCAGGAGGCATCCCTGAGCTGGCCTTCTGAGTCCTGAGCCACCTGTGCCCCAGGGCATCAAGGGAAGGCAGGTGCTGTCTCCACATGAAGGCCCACCCTCGGGGCCTGCCCACAGAGTGGCCCTCCCTCCACCCTTGCTTCCCTTTCCCTCCTCCGCTCTTCCTAGTCCCACCCATGTGGATGACTACCTGGTGAACATGTAACTGTCAACACTGAGCGCCCCCGGCCCTCTGAACATCCCAGTCCAGTGATGGGAAAAGTGGAGTGTGTGTGTCCAGCTGGAACGGTGAGCACAACTCTCAGAGCAGGCAGGAGTCGCGGATTCCATGTGGTTCCACCACCAGGCTCTGCCAAGCTCCAGAGAGAAGCTGGATGGGCTGGAACTGGAAAGACAGAAATAGAGCCCATGGGAATGTGAGGACAGTGGCCCATGGTCTCTACGCTCTCAGAGCCTAGCCAGTCCTCAAGGAGTGACTCAGACAGGCAGGTGGATGGATGGATGGGGGGATGGATTGTTGTTGTTCAGTCACTCAGTCATGTCTGACTCTTTTCCATGCCATGGACTGCAGAACACCAGACTTCCCTGTCCTTTACTATCTCCCAGAGTTTGCTCAAACTCATGTCCACTGAGTCGATGATGTCATCCAACCATTTCATCCTCTGCCGTCTCCTTCTCTTCCTGCCTTCAATCTTCCCCATCATCAGGGTCTTTTCCAATGAGTCAGCTCTTCGCATCAGGTGGCCACAGTACTAGAACTTCCGCTTCAGCATCAGTCACTCCAATGAACATTTAGGGTTGGTTTCCTTTAGGATTGACTGGTTTGATCTCCTTGCAGTCCAAGAGACTCTCAAGAGTCTTCTTCAGCACCACAGTTCAAAAATATAATTCTTTGGCTTTCTTTATGGTCCAACTTTCACATCCGTACGTGACTACTGGGAAAAATTATAGCTTTGAGTAGACAGACCTTTGTTGGCAAAGTGATGTCTCTGCTTTTTAATATGCTGTCTAGGTTTGTCATAGCTTTTCATCCAAGGAACAAGCATCTTTTAATTTTGTGACCGCAGTAACCATCCACTGTAATTTTAGAGCCCAAGAAAATAAAATCTGCCACTGTTTCCACTTTTTCCCATGAATGAATGGATGGATGAATAGGCATCCAGGGGAAGTGACTGAACTGAAGCTGGGTCTACCCACCCTGTGCCAACTCCCTTTCTGACAGCCCTCAGCCCCAGCAACTGGAGCCCACGCCCTGAGCGCAGTGCAGATATGTGAGCGACGGGCCTTGTCCCTCATGATGACCAGTGCTTCAGAGTCAGAGTTGCCAGATAAATTTGAATTTCAGATTAATGACGAATAATATTTAGTATAATTATATCCCAAATATTGTATTTATTTGCTACATCTGGCAGTTCAGTTCAGTTGAGTCGCTCAGTCATGTCCAACTCTTTGCAACCCCATGAATCACAGCACGCCAGGCCTCCCTGTCCATCACCAACTCCCGGAGTTGCTACATCTGGCAACCCTCTACAAATTGTCCCCTGGCACAGACCTGCCCCAGAGAGAGGCCCCCATATCAGGCATGTGGACCTGGAGTTTCTCATACATGGCCTCCCCTCTGTGCCCCAAGGCCCGCGAGGCCTCTGTCTGGACTGGAGCTGGTGTGTGGGTAAGGAGAGAAGATTCCACCTACAAAGTGCAGACTGGATGAGGCAGCTCTGTGACTGATCCTCTCAGGGGAAAAGTCCTCCTGGCCCAGGCTTGGGGCTGCAGGTGGGGCTCCTGGGGGCTGGCTGCCACCTAGTGGCCAGTGTCAGAATTGCAGGCCATGGTGCCCAGAGACGATGAGGCGGATCACTGCCCTCATAATATGGTCGGTCTCCTTACGCTAGTTTAGGATTATTACTCACCTGACAGAAAAGGAAACTGAAGCCCAAGGTTACCCCAATACCTAAATCCATGTTCAGATCCCAGAATGGATATAACCTAGTCCTCACCTCCAGGCCCCCTTTTCTCCTATTGATAGCCACTAAGTGGCCCCCAAGGCCTGCCCTTCATGTCCATCTCCGGCTCGTCAACCTTTGATGGTTCTCCACAGAATAAAGCAGCCCTTCTCTATGCTGACCCTCAGGGCAGCCCAAACCTCATTTCCTGGGCTTTTTTCTCTGCCTTTCCAAACCCTCCTCTGCTCTGCTCCCTCCCAGCCCTCCTCTTCCTCTTGCCCACGAAGTCCCTAGAGCTCAGAAGTTATTGTGCCCCCTTCCCTTCAAACATAAGACTGTGTTTTCTGGAGGAATAGAGGAAAGGAGAGGTAAAAGGAAAGAAGACTTGGGGAGAGGAGAGCACGGGGAGGAAGGAGGAGCGGGCCCAGAGGCGGAGGTGCCTGCTGCCAAGAGTGGAGAGTCAGGCAAGAAGAAGAACTTGCTGGCCTTCAGGCCTTTGGAGGTGGTCAGCGTTTTATACAGAGGGCCACCAGGAGCCCATCTTCTGGAGGAACTGGAGGTAGAGATGGGCAGGCCCATCCTTCAGGACCTTGAACCCCTTCATAGAGGATTGCCCACCCATTCCTAACTCTGGCCAAACAGGGGCAATGAGAATGAATGAGGAGTGAATGAGAACAGAAACAATGGGTGAGGCTGGTGATTTTGGAGCAAAATTCCCACCATAAACACAAGGCTCAGAGAGCCTGCCTGTCCACAGACCCCAGGTGCCACCCTGCCCTGCACAATTGGTAAGTGCAGAGACCCCTGGCCAGCCCCAGCCAGCCCAGACAACATGAGAAAAGGGCCTTGCTGTGACCTTGATAGCAGCGCTGGCCTTATCAGAGGCAAAGGATGGATTGAAGGACCTCAGCCAGGAATGGGCCTGTCTCTCACATGGACTGGAGTGTTTCAAGGCCCACCCATCCCGGGAAGTGACCTGGGGTTGCCAAAAGGGCACCCAGTGAGTGAGGGAGCAGTTTGCAAGGAACTGAAAAGGAAGAAAGGCATTGTGAGGAATCAGGGATAGCTTCCTGGAGGAAGGGACGGGGAGAGAGTCTTGCACATAGAGGGAGTGGCAGAAGCAAAGCTGCAATAGGTTCAGGAATTGCAAGTTGCAAGAGGACAGGGGAGGCATCTGTCTGCTGTGCACAGCACCCACCCTCTGGAGGGACTCAGGAACCAGGAGTTAAAGGAGGGTCGGAGTGAGTGGGCTTGATTGGAGGGAGGCAGGAGACAGATGTGCCCAATGGGGAAGATGGCTGAGGGGTGTCCCTAGCTCGGGGTGTCCTTAGCTTGGGGTGTCCCTAACTCGGGGTGTCCCTAGCTCAGGGTGTGGGCAGCACTCTGGGGTCAGCACTGGCCTTCTCAGTGGTACGGGGGGCACTGATGCCATTATCACTGTATCTGTCCGGCATGATATAGTTGCACCCAGAGGGCACACATGCTGGAGGAAACTCTCCCAGGAGGCCCAGCAGGCCCAGCAGACCCCCGAGAAAGCAGTCCTTCAGTCTGGAGCAGAAGGGAGGTCACCAGGGGCTGGGAGTGTTGGGGGATATAGTAGCTCTCACCTCAGCGCCCTGGGGAAGCAGCAGAAGATGGACCGAGGGCTAGAGGGAGGTCACGTGGACAGGGGTTCTGAGAGGCGCCACAGAGTCTGGGTTGATGATCCTCCATCCCCGAAAACCATGGGCGGCCAGGGATGCATTGGCTGACACAGAGCTGCGCATGAATGCCCCTTGAAGGAGGGGTTCCCGGTGAGGCTGGGGATGGAGTCAGGTCTATTTATCTATTTATTGGTTGCACTGGCTCTCTGTTGCTTTGCACAGGCTTTCTCTAGTTGTGGCGAGATGGGGTTACTCTTCACTGCAGCACACAGGCTTCTCGTTGTGGTGGCTGCCCTTGTGCGGAGCACAGGCTCTAGGCACACGGGTTACACAGCACACGGGCTCAGCTGCCTCACGGCATGTGGGATCCTCCCAGACCAGGGATCTGCCCCCTGCACTGACAGGCGGATTCCTAGCCACTGCACCACCAGGGAAGTCCCTGGAGTCGTCTTAAATGAGGTCCCCGCCTTTCTTCTTCAGGAAGAGTCAGCAAGGGCAGGGAGCCCTTCTCTTGTCTGGCTTCCTCCCCAGAACCCACAGTGGCCCCATTGTCCCTCACCCGGCCAGCCCAGTCTTGCCTGCCCTACGCAGGAGCTGGTTGTGCCTCCCTTTCACCCACAAGTCCAGGAGGAGAGGCTGGTTCTGGGCCTTCTGAGCCCCTTTGAGGCGCTCGCTCACAACGGAGCTCCAAGTTCATTGCTAACCTCTAGTTGTTCTCATTTATAAGAAGGAAAACTGAGGGTCTGTTTCCCACCCCTGAAAAAGTAAGAGGGCATCGGGACCAGAGCTCTGGACTTTACCCTTGTCTCCAGCAGAGGAGCAAGGACTCCCCCAGGTCCTGAAGATTAGTCTGGAACAATTCCCCACGGTAGCCCAGAACCTACAACTTCTCTTAGAATACATGTGTCAGCCCAGGCTAGCCTTGAACTCGCTCCCAGCTTAGCCCAGACTCACCCATTAACCCAGAACACGCACATTAGCCTGGGTTAGGCCAGAAACAGATGGTTAGCCCAGAAACAGATGGTTAGCCCAGAGCTCTTGGGTTGGCTTGGAACACCGGTTAGCCCAGGACAGCCCAGAATCAGGGGTCAGTTCAGGACATACAAGTTATCCCAGGTTAGTCCACAACACACAGACTTCCTTGGCACTTGTAGGGTAGATTTAAAAAATTGAATGGTCCAATAGAATGAATTTTTTTTTAATTTTTTAAACCTTTCTTCAAATCATAAAGTGGAGCTGTGTGGCTGAGGGGGATGGGGCCAGGCAGTGGTATGCTGGTAAATGAGAAACTTGGCATCCAGGGAACCGCTCTGCCTTGAGGCATTTCCCTGTTTCCATCAATACTCCCCCCGTGGCCAATTTCAGGCCACCAACACCTAAGCACTGACTGTGGAGCTGAGAAAAGATGTCAGGATGCCAACAGTTGTCTCCACAAGCCAGACGAGCAGCCCCAGCACCACACCTTCCCGCTCAGCATCCCCATCTTCTCTGGGAACCCCCAGGACCCTAAGGATCTCCTTGCGGGGCACCCAGGGCCAAGACACAGAGGACATCCTCTGTTTAGGGATTCACGAGGTGACATCAGGCCTCTGAAACCTGAGCAGAACCTAGAAAAATGCCTCCTGGCCCCTGGCAAGCATGCAGCAGGTGGGAAGTGGAGTCAATGGGGAGATCTGGCCTAGGATTTCCCACGTGACGTGGGCCAAGTCCTGTCTGCCCTCTGAGTCTCAGTCTCCCATCCGTAGGAAGAAACTGTGGCCTCTAAGAAGCCCCACCCTGACTCTGACTCTGGAAGCCAGCCAAGCTCGCCTCTGCCATTTCCCACCTCACCCCCTCCCCAGGCCTGGCACCTGGCCCTCGGCAGGCCGCGGCCCAGCACTGAGTCACTCTTCCTCGACTCCGAGCACACCTGTCCTCAGCCAGCTCCATCCGAGGGAGTGTGTGCCCCACACAGCAGCCCTGCACCGTGCCCGGCCCCATCAATGGTGATGCTCCAGACAGGAGGGGCTCCTCACAAGCACCCAGAGGGCTGAAAGGGCCCAACCTATGTTTTTATATTTTAATTCCTTTAATTGAAATTATGAAATGTTTTCAACATTCAGAAAAGGACCTTTAGCCACCACCCGGATGTAACCAGTGCCAACATCCAGCCAGGTTGCCCCTGTCGGGACCTGCCTCTGTTCAGGGTCCCCTCCCAGGGCCCCTCCCTTCTCACACTGACTGCATTGGGGGGGTGGGGGGAGGTGCCTGACATCTCCCCTCCCAGGTAGAGCCTCGCTGGGGGCAGGAGCGGCTTCTCTATGCCTCTGCATTGCACTCCTGCCACAGGCTCATCTGACATCTCATCTGCCCTATAACCACCCTGTGAGACATAGGCGACGAAAGATTTATTTATTCTCCCCATTTCACAGAAGAGGAAGCTGAGGCATAGAAGAGATTTACCTGATAGCACACAGCATATTGGCACCAGGTCAGCACTAGACCCAAGTCTGTTCCTGAAACAAATATTCTCTTCCCCTTGGCACCCCCTCCTGTTCCCATCTCATCAAGGGCCCCGAGGAGGGGCCATTCATAACCATACTGTATCTGTAAGTGTAAACTGGGACCTTTGCAGGCAAACTGGGCTCTGCCTCCATCCTATCACTGAAAACCTACCACAAGAGTTGATTGAGAACCAGCCTCGTGTGAGGTATGGGGCAACCGTGACACAGAAGACACCATCCTGCCCCAGAGGTGCAGAGAGAAGCCAGGTGCCCCTTGGCTTGCTTTTATCGAATCCAATGGGCTATGCGCTCTGATGCATACAAAGCACAGGGGTTAACTGTGGAGCAGGAAGAGCCAACTTCCCAGAGCTGGTGGAGTTTGCTTTAGCTCTTGAAAGAACAAGCCCCAGTAAGGCAGAGAAGAGGGGGAGATTCCACCTGGCAGAGGGCACCCCATATTCAAAGGCTCAATGGTGACAAAGTGAGGGGTTCTGAGAGGATGGGAAAGGGAGTGACAAAGATAGAAAAGCATATTTCCTGCTCATATATCCAACAGATTAATCAAATCCACTATATATTTTAAAAGGAGCAAGAAAAAAAATCTAGATCAAGAAAAAAGAGATAAACCAATTTAGAAAACACCAGCAAAAGACTTAGACAGTATACAAAAGATGATCTCTGGCTGCACAACAAGCATATGAAAAAGTTTTAACGTCATCAATCATTAGGGAAATGCAAATCAAAGTCACAATGAGATACCATTATTTTCCCACCAAAAGGTCTAAAATTAAAAAGGAATGATAACTCCCAAGGATGACAAGAATGTGGAGTTACCAAAAGGCTCATATGTTAGTGGTGGGAGTGTTAATTGGTTCAACCACTTGGGAAATTGTTTGGCAGTGTTTACTGAGACTAAACACATGCTTGTGCGATGATCTAACTTCCACTCACAGGTATTTACCCAAGAGAAATGAAAGCCAATGACCACCAAGAATGTGCACAAAAATGGTCGTCACAGCTAAAGACTGAAAACAACTCTAACATCCAACTACTGAAGAGAGGAGAATTAACTGACGGTGCCTTCCTTCAGTGAAATACTACACAGCAATGAAAAAGAAGAAATTCCCAATACAGGCAACTGGTTGCATGGATCTCACAAATGATGCTGAAAGAAAGGGAGACAGGATGAGTATCTGCTATGTGGTCCCATTTAAATAAAACTCAAGGGTAGGTGAAATTAACTTTGGGGATTAAAGTCTGAATGCTGGTTACCTCTGGGGAGATTATGGATTGGAAAGGGGCACAGGTGAACCTGCTGGGCTGTTCTGTATCTCAATCAATGAGACATTTACATGGTGTATACATATGTAGAAATACACCCAGCTAGGCATAGCTGGATGGTGTCACCGAGGCAATGGATGTGAGTTTGGGCAAACTCCAGGAGATGGTGAGGGACAGGGAGGCCTAGTGTACTGCAGTCCATGGGGTCCCAAAGAGTCAGACACGACTGAGCAACTGAACAATAACACACATTTGAGATTTGAGCACTTTACACTAACTTTATACTAAGAAGTATACACCAATAAAATGCTCTCTTTTAATCCTTCTAAGTGCAGATGGAGAATGGAGTGCAGAGTGCAGAGGAGAACCGGGACAACCATTTGGGAGGCTTTTGCAACACCCTGGGTGAGAGAGAATGAGCAAACCAGCAGGAAACAGGTGCCAGGTGTGGGCTTACCCAGTCACGCTGCAAGAGGTCAGAGGAAGAAGTCAGTGGTGTGGGCAGGTGGGGGAGGCTTTGCAGGCAGAGGCATGGACTCCTTGGGGCACTGAAGCATTTCAACACAGCAAAGCATTATGTGGAACAGGCAGCCCTGCTCTCCCGTCCCAGCACTCTGAGCAGCCCAAGCAGGTGAACTCCCACCCCTGGCAGGGTTCAACAAGAAGAGCCAGCCCCGTTTGTTGAGCCCAGTGATGTCCACAGAAGGCCCTGTGCTGAGGGCTTTGCAGGACCTGTTGCATCAAAGCTATGAAGAAAGCCTTATTCTTCCTATTTTGCAGACATGTACTAAGTCTGGGTGAGCTAAGTGGTGGCTCCAGGACCCCAATCTGTTAGCCCTTCCTGTTAATGCACCAGAGGCGGGTAACAGCTTTCCAGGGACATCTTGGCAGGGATACGGCATGATGGATCCAGCTGGGCAGATCCAGCTGGGAGGACGGGGCTTGGGAATCTGTACCTTCTCAGGGCTGCCCAGGATCCCTGGGCACGTCCAGGTTGGGGAATGGGCAGGTTGGATGACTGTGGCAGTAAGTCTAAGTAAGTGTGGAGCAGAAGGAGCCTTGGAAAGTGCCAGGCACTGTCCTCAGCCCTCATCCCTTCAACGGCCCTCCAAGGTGAGAACTGTTCTCCCCATTTTAGAGATGAGGAGATGGAAGCTCAGGGCCATCAGTCAGGGAATGGCAGAGCTCCCAGCCCTGAAGTCCCCAAGCCTGGCCTGTCACACTTGGCTCTACACCCCCTCCCCAGATCCTGGGCATTGGACCATTTGACCTTGCCCAGTGGATAAGGCAGAGATGACCAATTTTAAGACACTCAGGGAATGAGCAAGGGAGGAGAGAGGAAGATGCAGAGACACAGAGAAGTTGAGAAAGCTATATAGAGAGGCTGAGCAGGCGGAGTGGCAGATGGTGCCAGGGTGGGAGACGGAGCAGATGTTTGCCAGCAGCTGTGAATTCATGAGACAGACACTGCTGACACAGGCTTGTGGGGCGGGCGCCCGCACCTGCTCGGTGCCCATCTTGCTCCAGGCGGCTGGGGCTATAAATGGGGAGAGGGTCAGCAGAGGGCCAGGCTGGACTCTCCTTGGGAGATCCCCACCCAGATGGTGTGACCTTGGGCCTCAGTGTTCTCATCTGGGCAATGGGCCCCAAGGACCCTGCCAGGTCCATCAGACTCTGAGCCACCAAAGCCTGTCCATGCATCCAGCCCCAGTCCTGCAAAGAAGCCACTCTGCAGAGCCCCAGCCCCCTCATCCAGGTTCCTGGCTCCCTGTGGGAAATGCGGCCAACTTGGCACCACCAACCCAGGGCCTCCATCTTTCTCCCTAAAGCGGGACCAAAGGGTGCCTGTAGCATTTCTGTCCCACCGGGGTCCTTCCTGCTCCCCTGAGGCCAACCTTTTCTTCCAGCTCTGGGGAGGAGGGGAGAGTCTTGTGACTGACTGGAAGGGCCGACGTGGCAATAGGGTGGGGAGGGGAAATATATCAACATTATTGTCCCCCCTCTTAAGGCTGGCTGGGCTCAAACCAAGCTCTGCCACTAAGGGCTGTGTGGCCTGAGGCAGGTCACTCAATCTCTCTGAGTTGCTTGTCTCTAAGGTGGGGATGAAGTTGCCTACTTTCCAAAGCTGGAGTGAGGATTGGCTGACCCTAGAAATGTGAGAATCCCCCAGCCCAGGGCCTAGCACTCCATGGCATAAGAACAGCTCCCCAGGCACAAGAAGAAGGATGACCAAGGAATCAGCAGGGCCCTCAGATGCTGCTGCCTTCAGCTTTTACTTACATCTAGAAAGATGGAGGCCCAAAGAGGGCAGCTGGTAGGCAGGCCACACGGTTCCCCAGGCCTATGCTCCCTGGCCAGGGAGGGGCGGGGAGCGAGGAGGTCATTTCCAGTCACTCCTGCCTTTTCTGCAGATGCAGCAAATGCCTGCCCCATGATGGCATCTGGAGATGCCAGGCAAGAGTGGGCACAGGGAGCATGCCACAGGCCTCCAAAACTGCAGCTCTGTTTAGAGGACGAAAGGACAGCCTTTCCAGGGTACTGAGCAAGGCATCTGCAGGAGGAGGGGCTGCTGAAGGGGGGCCAGGGCTCCCTTTGCCCGCTGTCCACTGAGGCCCCCTCTCCCTGGCAGAAGCTTCGGGCTTGACTAAGCTGTCACTGCCACTTGCAATGTCACTTCTGATAGAGTCCAAAAGGGACAGAAGGACAAAGGTCACAGGAAGCATAGGTCCCTGAATCAGACTGCCCTGATGTCAGCAGCCTCCCTGTCTTTAATGCCCGTCAGCTGCCCTACGGGTGCCCGGTCCAGCCCCTGCCCGGCTCACACCATGGAGGGGGACACTGCTTACAGTCCCCGCTTAATTAAACCAATAAACCACCAATGCAAATCTGGCTGAAGGCCAGCTCTTCACAGTGCTCCATGCGGAGGGGAGGACTGAATTAACAGCTGCAGTAGGAGAACAGAGGAGGTGAGAAAGAGGGAAGGAGGGAGAGGAGGAAGGCCAGCCTGGGAGGGAGTGTCTGGCCCAGACCTGCTCTCTGGACCACATAGTGACCCACATCTCAGAACCCCCAGCATCCTGTTCCCGCCTCCAACCTCTCCTTTCCCCTTCCTGCCAGCGTGACTTCAGGAAACGTTCTACCATCAGCCATTTGTACCATAGTGAGAACTTGAAGATGGACTGTGGAGATGCTTGACCCTGCTTCATCTGGGGATGAGGCAGCAAGGCTCAGAGGCCGGGTGCCCCAAGCATCCCTCCTGAGCCCCCAGGCCTGTGGCCTGGCCTGCACGCTGCCCCCCAGGCCTAGGAGTTGCTCTCTTTACCCTAACAGGATGGGGAAGATGTCCAAGTATCTAAGTTGGTAGGAAAGCAAGGCATGGCCTAGAGTCACAACACCCAGAGCAGGCTGCCAAGGCAGGAGTCCTGCGGGTTCCTCTCTTTAATGTTCTGGGGCCTGGGCAGAGGGGGACCCCAGCAAAGGCCCAGGTGTACAACCTGGCCCACCCTCTATTCTGCATTCCTTGGGAGACCAGGTTGTCAGGGAGCCTGTTCACTAGGGCAGGCTGTGTGGCCTGGGGTCAGGCCCCAGCCTTTTCTGGGCCTCATTTTCTTCATCTGGATCACAAGGGGTTCAGAACTAATGGCCTGTAAGTGACTTCCTAACTCACACACTCTACATCAGCATCCGTAAGAGGAGACCTGCCTCGTCAACCAGCCTGGAGACGGGCCTGAGCTGAGACAGCCTATGTTTGGAACCAGAGCCACTCCAGCTGTGGACCTGCTGGAGGGGCTGGGCCCTGGGGTCCAGCCATAAACCCGGTGCTCCTTCCGTTTTCCCATCAGTAAAATGGGGATAATGACAGGTGTGGCTCCCATATGTGGGAGGATATTGCGCTAATGAAAGCTCTCCAAGCCTCAGATGAGAAAAAGAGGCGCATCTACGAGGGCCAGGGAGGCAGCCTAGGACCCCAGTGCCTGGCTGGATGCTGGGACCTGCCCCCATTGGTCTGAGAAACACCCCTCAGCAATCCGGCAACCTCTTGTGCCCAACAGAGACCTTCCCAGAACTCATTCCCTCTGGGATCTTGAGGAAACACGTTCCACTTTGCACCCCCCAGATCTCTCCTCTGTAAATGGCTCTGATACCCTATGAATTACTTCCCAACTCCAGGTAAAGTGCCAGCATTTTACGCTCTGCCTTTCCATCTGACTAGGGTTTGAGGGGTCTTCATGAGTGCCTAGCAGTTCAAGGGACACAGAAAGTGTGGGCAGTGTGCCTGCCACCAAGAGCTTGCATCACTCCTAGGCAGATAGAGGATAAAGAAATGAGAGAAGTTTAGCATCAACATGTGCACAGACCTTAAGATAAATGGCCACATGGCCCAGACGCTTCCACAGGGAAACCAAACAGAAGGGGCTACTGTCTTCCTTCCCCTGACACTGGCAGACATCGCTAATCACATTTCTCTTTCCAGCTGAGCCTGGATGCAGCCTCCCGAGTCTTTCTGTTCTCTTGCTTCAGACAACACCCCAGCCTGGTTACTGGAGTTAGAAAGTAAATGGGGACCACCTCCCCAGGGGTCTAAGGGTTACAGCTGGGCTGGCCACAGGAGGCTTCCTGAAGGCAGAGGTCTTCACCTAGGCCTTGAAAGAAGAATCTGGATAATTGAAAAGAAAAGAGAGGTGTTCCCAGTGTCAGGAGCAGTGTGAGTGGAGATCTGGAGAGGAAAATCCACTCAGCATATTCAAGGGCAGTGGGAGCAGCTGTCAAAGAGGAGAGAGGCCTGGGGAGCGGGGGTGCCCAAAGTCAAGCCAGTCCCACCTCTCTCCCAGGTCTGGTTAGCTGGACCCCACGTCCCGTTGCCTTCCTCACACACTCCCTGGCGGGGCCTGGGACAAGCAAGGTGTTGATGGCCATGCCTGTCAACCTCCTGGGTGACAAGGAAATTTGCAGTCTCATTAAGATGACATGTTACTGCCTGTTCTGAGTTGCAGGATAGGTGCCTGAGATGCATAAACCATCCCCACCAGCCCAGTTCCATGGGTGATTTACAGCTGAGTCTGGCCTAGTCCAGCTGCTGGTCCAGGGACAGAATAGCTCCAGGAGTGGGGTCTTCCATCACTCACACAGAGACCAAGTGCAGAATGGCCAGCTCAGACACCAGCCACTGCCCAGGCTTCTAGAATCTCAGAATGCAGGGGGTGCACAGGCCAAGGGCAAGGTACACAATCTAACCCTTTCCCCTCCCCTTGGAGCCTCTCCCTGGAAGAGGCTTTCCTGGGCGAGCCTGCCTCAGCTTTCACCTCCACCAGGGTGCACACCAGGATTTACCCCTAAGACCCAACCAACTGCACAGAGAGGCAGAAGGAACTATTTGTAGCTCCTACCCAAAACTAACACGCAGAGGGACTTGACCAAGCCACCTCTGTACCCAGGCCTTGGTTTCTCTACCTGTCACTGAGGGAGTAAGATAAGAGAGTCCATAGGCCTCCAGTTCTGAGATCTCGTCCACTGTTTTCAAATGGAGGAGTCTGGTTGCCTGGCTGGCCTAGAGCTACTGGGTCCTCTGGAGTCCATCTAGCTTGTCCTGCTGCACTCAGAGCCTAGCCTAGGTGCTAATTGGCAATTTGAGAAGGGTCAAAGACCCAGAACCTTGGATCACAACAGCTAGAGGGGCCTTCAAAAACCATTGGTCCAAACCCTGCCTTACCCAGTTGGGCAATGGAGGCCCAGAGAGGGCAATGATGTGCCAACGATCACACGGCAAGTCACCCACAGTCAGGACTCATACCTTGGTTGGGCCTTTCTTGGTGCTGTGGTTCATGGGTAAAAAAAACTGTGCTTACTGTTCCATTCCTGCCGTTCACAGGAAGCCCCCTGGGTGAGGGTAGAGGAGCTCACTGACCCTGATGGGGGACACCAAAGAAACAGAAGAAATGGCCCCCACCTGCCGAAAACCTCCAATTACTATAGAAAGGAAGAGATTCCAGTGGGAAATGGGAGCCAGAGAGAGCCCGCCTCCATCTAAATCTCTCCCCACCCACTCCCCACTGCCTGTTATTCCACCATCAGTGAAGTGTCCCTTTGGGTTAAAAGCTGCCCTCTTTAGAGGAAGTTACAAAGTAACTTCCAAGCATCTCAGTATAAACGAATCAGTTGGAAGGCTTTCTCTGGGGCAATAGGGCCCTGAGATCAAATAAGAGATCCAAAGAGACACACTCCTGCTTCCCTTTGGGATGCAGAGAAAAGTTCTAGGGCTCTCTCCCCACAGGTAACCCTGTGACCTCACGTGCTAGCTTACAGCTTACCCCAGCACAAGCAGCTAAGACCAGAGGGAAAGTGTCAGCCTGGCAAAGACCTTCTCAGCATCAGGGCAGGCTTTCTTGATTAGGGGAAGGGGGAGCTGGCTGACCGTGGAGGCATCCAAACCGAGGTGGTGGGATGATAAGAGGGGACTTTTCCACCCCAGAGAGCCTTGGACATTTGGTCACTCATCGTCCTCCTCCTCCATTCGCCGGGACCTGCTTCCTGTGTGCATTCACAAGTGTCCCTCCTCTGCCCGCTGAGACCCCCACAGGGACCCCGGCACTCAGGGGTGTTCCCTGAATGGCCAGAACAACAGGCCGGGGCAGGGGCAGCCCCTCTCAGGGGCTGGTGATCTGCTTGTCACGTAGCTCCAGGGCTCCCGGAACCCCCATCAACCAGGTCACAGCCCACTCCTCGACTGCTAGCTCCGGGCCGTGGACCCCTTTCGCCGGCTCTTGATGAGATCATGAATGGATATGGCCCTTGATCCAGAAGACAACAGCCTCGAGAGGTCTTCACTCAAAAAGAAGTCTCTCGCTTGCCCTCTGGCGGGTCACTTGGTCAGGGCACAGGGAGCCTGGCTGGCACCTCTGTCTCTCTCTCCCTCTCCATTCCCTGAGCTTGCACACACTCTCTCCTGGCTCTCTGCCTCTCTAAACTCTCTCACTTTCTCTCCACCTGTCTTTGTTCCATTCTCAGCCAGTCTCTCCCTCCGGTCTCTTTCTGTATCCCTCATCTCCTCTCCCTCAGCCTCTATCCCTCTGTGCCTGTGTGCCTTCTTTCCCTCGCTCCCCCACCGCCTCCCTGCTCCTCTCTCCCTCACTGCACCCCGGCCTCCCAGCCCCACAGAGCTTTACACTCAGAAGCGAGTGCTGAATCGGTGTTTCTGAGCGCAGTTGTAAGCTGACATAACTATCGCTGTCTCCGTGTGGCAGAGCCCGCCTGGGCAGCCCCCTCCCGCTAGTTCCTCACATTTCAACACCTGGATTTTAAACATCTCCTGTGTGCTCAGCCCTGAGCCAGACCCCAAGGCAGCCAGGGGAGGGGAGAGGCAGTTCAGATGGTCAGGGAGAGCCATGCTGAGCCACCAACTGTCCCAGGCACTTACCACACATTTTCCTGGGTTATTCTCAAATATCCAAGGTGGGTTTTAATTTTCCCATTTTTATGTACAGGAAAACTGAGCCCCAGACTCAGTGCAACCCAGGGAATGTCCTGGCTAGGATGATGGAGGCCCTAAGCAAAGACTGCCCAAGGGAGGGGACCTGTGCTGGGCAAATGAGGTCTGGTCTAGTACCCTCGATGTGCTTGGCCATTGGCCAAGGGCAGCCTGGGAGAGGAAGGCTGGGGGAAACCCTGCTGCAGGTCTTGAAGATGCAGTTATCAGGAGTGGTGGGCCAACGGGACCCCTTCAAGGGACGTCTGAGTGGTGCTCTCTGTGGCCACCATGCTGACTTCTTGGGGCAGAGTCCTTTCAGGTGCTAATAAATCCATCCCACACATAGGAAGGGGTCCTCCTCCTTTGCCTCAGCACCGCCTCCCTGGGCAGCCCCAACACATGCTCAGCTCCCTTGTTCCCTCCCCAGGATGGGACAGCAATGTTGGCCCAAAGGCAGTGTCGCCAGCCGGGGTGGAACAGCCTGGCTCAGTGCAGGACCCTGGCTCTCAGGCTTGCCCCATGCCACCCCCAGGTCCCAGAGCAACCCCGCGTCCACCCAGAGACTCATCACTGTGGACCACAAGGTGAGCTCCAGGTCTCTCATCCCCTCAAGTCACCCCCAGGCATAGCTTCCTGCGGTACATCCACAGACAGCTCCCCACCTAGGGGGGCAACTATCTGGTGTGAGGGGTGGCAGCCAGCAATGAGAGCTGTCCAGCTCCCCCTGCTCCAGCCTCTCTGCCCTGATTCGTCAAGAAGGGAGGGGGTGGGGGACTTCAGACTGCCAAGCGGTAGGTGGGCAGAGGTGTTTAGCTGAACAAGGGCCCTCAGATAGCTGAATGAGTGTGTCAAAGTCCCCACCCATCACCAAGAACTTCTCAGATGGCTAGAGCCATCCCAGAATGGTGTGGACTTCAGGGTCTGAGCGCCCATGACTGGAGGCATTCAGCACTCCCTGGGGGACTCCTCATCCTGAAAACCAGTGGCCACTTCCAAGTGTGTTCAGGATGTGGTGACCACCTAAACAGGAAAAGTGGGGTGTGCAGGACAATCCCAAGACTGTCCTGAGCAATGAGAAATCCTGGCTCTCCACTTCCTCACTGTAAATCATCAACCCCTCTGCCTCAGTTTCCTCATCTCTAGACAGTGTAATAATACTACCATGTCATAAGCTTGTTTTGAGGATTAAATGAGTAGCTGTGCATTGATTAGCCCGGTACCTGGCACCGAGTAAGCCCCTCATATGCTCTCAGTCACTCAGTTGTGTCAAGCTTTTTGTGACCCTATGGACTGTAGCCCTCCAGGCTCCTCTGTCTTTGGGATTCTCCAGGCAAGAATACTGGAGTGGGTTGCCATTTCCTTCTACAGGGGATCTTCCTGACCCAGGGATCAAACCCAAATCTCCTGCAGTTCCTGCATTGGCAGGTGGACCCTTTACCACTGAGCCACCTGGGAAGACCCAAGGCCTCCATCAACATAGGTTACTATCATTATCACTATAGTAGCTATGAGGAAGAGGGATGGGTGGGTGGTTGGATGGAGGGATGGATGGGTGGGTGGGTGGAAGAGTGATGGATAGAAGGAAAGAAGGAAGGGAGGGAGAGAGGGAAGGAGGAAGGAAGGATGAATGGATGGATGGGTAGATGGAAGGGTGGGTGGAAGGAATGAAGGGAGCATTAATCCCCAAGTCAGAAAGTCCTGGAAGATGGACACAGGATGAGTCCAGTTTGGGACATGCTGTTTCGAGTGCCTCTGCAAGTCTTTGTGTCAAAAGCTTCAGGGCAGCTAAAGATACAGGCTGAAGCCCAGAAATGTAGTGTGGCCTGGGTGTTTGGGAATTCTCAGCCATAGGGAAGGAGGAACCCTAGGATAGGCTGGGGAAGTGGGACAGGAGTCGACTGGGACAAGAAGCCAAGATGGCAAGCCAGTCAGGACTCTCTTTATTTATTTTTTTCAATTTTTCCTTTTCTAAAAAAAAATTTATTTATTTTGTATTGAAGGATAATTGCTTTACAGAATTTTGTTGTTTTCTGTCAAACTTCAACATGAATCAGCCATAGGTATACATATATCCCCTCCATTTTGAACCTCCCTCAGTTATAAATACCAATGGCTTCAGGGAAAAAAACATATGTATATATTGCTCATGTGACCAAAACATCAGAAAGAGTTGGGTCCAGGTGCTCTCCAGGTTGAGGGCTTGGGACTCTCTTCCTCCATCACACTTTCTGTGTTCCTCCTTGTTGGCCTCTTCCTCAGGCAGCCTCTCCCTGTGGGGGCCGAGGAGCCCTGGCAGCTCCATTTGACATCCCACCATCCTGCCAAGAGGAAAGACCCCTTTTCCTGATCCAACAAAAAACCCCAGGACAGGCTCCCCCTGGCCAGGCCTGGTCACACAGGGTCTCTGAAGCCCAGAGCTGGATCGGCCCCACCCAAACAGCAGGGACTGAGACGGGTAAGGGAGGAGCAGAGCGGCGCCCACAAGGCTTGTCTAGAAGACAGGGAGGAGCCTGGAAGCATTCAAAGTCTTAGACACCAAGAGAAGACCAGGTTGCCAGAAGAAGGGGAGCGGTCACTGTGCCAGCTGCTGCCCCAAAGGGGTCACCAGATTAGCCACCAGCGGTCCAGCATGACTGTGGCAAGAATGGGCGCTATCCAAGAACTGCTCCCCCTCCAAGAGAAGCCCTGGGGGAAGGGGGGCCCTAGGAGCCAGCAGCATCGGTGGGGGTGGGAGAGGAGAAGGACAGAGAGTCGGGAGGCTGTGAGAGGATGAGGGGATAGGACAGGAGGGCTGTGGGGAGGGCAGAAAAGGCGGGGACCCTGGGGGGAGGGCCGGAGAAGAACCGAGACAAAGGAAAGGGAGAGGGAAAAGCCAACGCCTGTGCCCTTGCTCCCCTCCCCCAATGCTGAAAGTTAAAAATAGGCTGTGCGGTGAAAGGCAGACAGAATGAGAGCAGTCGTCTAAAGAGAGAGGAGAGAAAGGAGCCGGGGACCCAGAGGGAAGCTCCCTCAGGCCTCAGCCAGGATGAGAGGGAGACAGAGAAGGCCGCTTCTCCCCCGCTACAGGCCGAGGCTCTGGCCTCACCTTCACATGTTTGGTCCGGGCTGGAGGGGCTGTGTGCCCTGTAGAGGGGGGCTGCCCAGTGCACCCCCACCCAGCTTGCGAGCCCAGGGTCTGGGCATCCATGGCTGGCAGGGTGAGAGTTACAACCCCACTATGCGGATGAGGAAACTGAGGCTCAGAGAGTCACGCGACAGCCCTTCTGGCTCCCAGCCTCCATCAAGGGGACTTGGCCACAGAGAGGACACTAGGTGGGACCCCAGGTTCGGGGTCCAGCCCCAGGCATCAAGGGCAGGAAGGGTGGTGGGGGGCGGAGAGGAAAGGATGGTGGGTGAGCCAGCAGGCAACCTGGCCACACACCCCATGATGCCTCACCCCTTCCTGCCCTGGCAGCTCTGGTGGGGAAACTGAGGCCCAAAGAGTTCAAAGTCTCTGCCCAGCTGCTCACCTCACCAGGGACCAAAGTAGGCGCTGAGAACTGGGAGAGCCTTCTGTTCCCAGCCCAACCCTGCCCTAACTGGCTGGGTGGCCGGGCCAGACCCCCCCCTTCCCAGAGCTTTAGCTCTCATCGCCCCATGCCCTTCCTGCCTGCCTCCTGGGCACGCCATGGAAGAGCTAATTAGTGGTTGGTTTGCAGAGGCAAGGCCCCACATAAACAAATGCAAAGGGTTATTAGCCCTTGGAGCCTGAGAGGAAGACCAGCTAGGAGCTGCCTCTGTGCTGACAGGGCTGGTTTCCCTGCCTGACTTTAGGGCGGCATTACTTTTGTTACCAGACAGCGCGATTATTGGATGTTGTTAATCTGCTACTTTTATGGACGGCCTTTCCTCCAAGGATCTGAAAGCTCTTCTGCATTTAGCCTCCCCTTGTTGCCAGGAGGTCAGCACCACAGCAAGAAGAAACGGTGATCGGCGTGTTTTTCTGAGGCACAGAGAGGTTAGGCCACTCGCCCGGGGCCACACAGCAAATCAGCAACAGAGATGAAGTCAGTATTCACAGTCTTCTGAGGCCCAGGAAGGAACCATGCTCTGGACACCCACTGATTCTCGTGGCCTCTCTCTTGCCAGCTCAGAATAGGCCCACCCCTTACATTTGTCTAGTGTTTTCTTTAGGATTTGATCCCCTTTGATCAAGGCAGGGCTGGTAGAATTATTACCATTGAGCAGGTGAAGACATGGAGGCTCAGAGAAGTGAAGTGACTTACACAAGTTCACACAGCCATGGTCAGGTAAAGGGCCTGAATTCAGGTCTCTGGACTCCCCTGGCTCTAACCATGGCAGCAGTTACCCACGTCCACCCCAAAGCCGGGAGGATCCAGGGGAGCACTGAGGTGGGCCCAGTACCTAGAGGAGAGAAGAAGATACTATCTGCTAGTCCTTCCAGCAGGAGAGGGGGAGGATCTTAGTCTGAAGCAGCCAGAGTGGCCATCTCCCTCCCTTGGCCCATAGGAGCTTCTGGAGGAAGACAGTGAGGATGAACGGGGCGACCCAGACCAGGGGGAGATCCTCAGTCTGCTGGTGACAAGGCAGGTGGCTCCCTTCCCTGTGCCCTATTCTGCAATTGCTAGATGAGGATGGGGCTGGGCTAGGTGAGCCCTAAAGTCTCCCAGGTTCTGAAGTTCCGGAGGTTTCTAAGAGCCCCAGGAATGCCAGCAGTCTCCAGCCCAGCAGAGACCCACCAGGACCTTTAGTGGAGGCAAGCCTGCCCAGCCCCTCCCGTGTCTGGATGACCCACTGCACAGGGAAGAACACAGGTAATAAGGCAGAAGACCAGGGCCCTGGTACACAGTGGCCTTAGGCAAGTCCCTCACCTCTGATCATCTACCTCTTTATCTACTGAGCAAATAAGGGAGCATCCTAACATCTCTGCCCTGGGGCAGCCATGACAGAGGCAGCTGGGGACGCCGACTTGACAATTCGGGCTGGTTTGGGTATACAGGCGTCTGATTCAGGCATCGATAAACATCGACTGCCTGGCCTCCCTGGGCCACTGGGCCACAAAGAGACATCAATTAGGCTATGATCATCTTCCTTCAAGCCACTGGTCCCAGAGCGCCAGCCCATGCCTGGCTCCCCAATCTGTAATCTGAGGCAGGCAAGAGATCTGTGTGCCCTTTGCCCCTGGCAACCCCTCCTGATGGCTGCTGTCCAGGAGGCGGGATGTTCCCTTGAGGAACAGACGCCTAAGAGAACTGCCCAGCCCTCTGTCACCCACCGTGATAACAGACAGGGGATTCCGCAGGGTGGAGGTGGGGTGGAAAGTGTGGAGGAAAAGTGATCTGTTCCTCAAGAGATGTTACGAGGTCAATCAAAAGTGACCGTGGCAGCACCAGGGTTGACTAAGTCGGCCCCGTCTAAGTTGGATTCTGAGAGGTGCTTGCAGCGTGGTGCCCCCCATTCATATAGAGAATGGGGCGACCAATCCACTTGGAAACTGGTGGGCGTCAGTCTTCCCCATGGGAGGAAGGGCTGGGCCTAGAGTGGACAAGGCCTGAGCAGGGCCCCAGGAGAGGAAAGAAAAGGAAGGGAAGGCAGAGTTGGTTGGAATCCCTGGTGTGTCACTTGCACAAGTTAGTAAAGGGGACCTTGGCCCACACCACCATCTCCACTCGCCACTGCACACTCATAGGTTCTCCCAGGCAACAAAGCAGGAATCGGGAGACCAGACAGCTCCCTCCCTCGCCCCTCACATCCTGGAGGCATCAGGGTCTGTGGATGCCACTCTGTCACACCCTTGCCCCCAGCCTTCCTCTGGGTTCTGTGGCCCTGCGACTCCAGAGGCCATGCTGGCCGCAGGCAGGAGCCAGGGCTTCGGGGACAAGCCAGCCTGAGTTTGATTCCAAACTTCAACTTCATAGCTACGTCTCTTTGAGCAGTTCAATCTCTCGAGCCGTGGTCTCCTCACCTATAAACAAACCCTCCTTCACAGGGCGTTCGTGAGGATTAACGTGACAAGACGTGTAGGGTCTGGTTCCAACCCCCATGGCTCCACCTTAGTCATGGCCAAGTCACCATAGCTCTGCTTCCAGACCTTCACGCGTGTCTCCCGGCTGATGCCCCAGTGCCGGCCCCAGTCCCCTCTACTTCCTTCTCCATGTGCTGCCAGGACAACGTTCCTGAAATGCTCATCTGATCCTGGCCATTCCTGGGCTGGATATTGGATGAAATCAAAGAATGGCTGTTAACTTTGTTCAGATGTGAGCATGGGAGTGCAATTGTGTGTTCTTAAAGCATCCCTAACTTAAACATACATCCCAAAATAGGTATATATGAAATGACATGTGGTTCGCTTCCAAGTAATCTGAGGGCGGGGAGGAATGGGTAGGGCTAGAGCAGACACAAGCTCGGCAGATTGTTCATTGTTGATCTGGGTAGAGGGCATTGTCCTAGCTCCCTGCTTTTGTCTGTGTTTGAAATTTTCTATAATAAAAAGCTTTTTTTTTTTTTTTTAATGTGGAGGGAGAAAGAATGAAAAAGTGGAAGACTGTGATCATTGTTGGCAAGCACATGGAGGGAGGTTCATTATATGATGCACTCTGGTATATGTTTGAAAATTTTCATAATGAAAACTTTGAAATGTTTTAAGGAAATTCTGTTGGGTCCTCCCCGTTGCCCCAGGATGGAGCTTCTTAGCACAGCTCTGGGACCCTCCTGAGCTGTCCGCACAGCCCCACCATACCTCACAGTTTCTAGCACCTCCACTCTAGGACCTGGGGCAACAGTCAGCAACCAGATACGGCTATTCCTGCCATGCCTCATGTGTCTGTCCCCTTGGGGTGGTGTGTCTTACTAATCCTGGCAACCAAGAGGGCAACTTCTTGTCTTGGTTCAGCTCAAGAATTGCTTCCTCTAGGAAGCTGGTCCTACTTCTCCGGCCTCTACCCTGACAGACCTGACCACAACTACCTTGCAATCCCCACAATCCACGTGGCCTGGGACACAGGCTGCAAATGGTGGGGGTTTGTCTTAGTGTCTTAGTGTCTTCAGAGCCAGCACAAAGCCTGAGGCTCCATAAGTGTCCACTGAGTACTGAAAAGTCTCACCTACCTTAGGATTTCACCTGACTGCTTAAATCCCAAAGAATGGATATTGTTTCCTAAGGTCATCCTGCCCCCTGTTGTTGGAAAGGAGCATTGCAGAGATGGTTGGAAGCAAAACTGGATCCCCTCCCCACCACCTTCAGCCTCCTGCTTCCCCCTCCCCCTCATCACTGAGCAGAACTCTGAACTAGGCTCTAGGAGGGAAGCCCACACAGAAACGTGCAGAGCCTGTCACCATCAGCCTCTCCCAACCCCTCCAGGTCCAGCTCTGACTGGGATCCCGAGGGCAGCCTTGATGAAGACTCACCTAAGGAACAGGCCACACCTGGCCTCAGGCCACCTGACAATTGCTCAGGCCACCCTCTCTGCCTGGAGAGCCCATACACCTTACCCTGACTCCCACATTCATACACACACACACACCCTGTTTCTAAGCCTGGCCAACTCCTAGTCAATCTCAAGGCATGCCGTGAACATCGCTTCTTTGTACACAATTCACCATCACCCACATGTGGAGTTCCTCCGTGTCACTCTGCGGCAGCCAGGCCGCATCCCTCTATGAGAGCACTTGTCATCTCCGTTAGCCATATGACCACCTCCATCTCTAGACCAGAGGGTCCTTGCAAGAAGGCCCTGGGTCTCAGTATGCCAGAGACTCATTAAGAACTGAACTTCTGTGTTTGGTTTCTACCCTTATTGTCAAAAACTCCTTTCTCTCCTTAAGAAGGAAGATTGACTTCTTTTCTAGATGACAGGTTTTGACCCCTTATAAAAGAAATTAGGGCTTTCTAATGTCTAGTCCTTACTATCCAGTATGGTACCCATCGGTCATATGTGGCCTTTAGAGAGCTGGACGTGTCTGACAAAGCCCTCGCCTGTCACCAAGAACTCCCACTCAGATGGCTGAAACTGTCCCAGAGTGGGGTGGACTTAAGGAAGTGAGAAGCCTGTGTCTGGAGGCATTCAGCACACCCCAGGGGCCACCTCATCCTGAAAACCAGCAGCCACTTCCAAAAGTGCCCGGGAGCCCTGGTTGCTCCTAACCTGTCTCTCATGCCTCATTTTATTCGATAACATTTATTAAGTGCCTGTCTGAACCAGGTACTCAGCTGAGCCTGGGATGTAAAGGCAAAAAAACCAGCTATCCCCTGAGGGACAGAACTACTTACTGTTACCACCACACCCACTAGAGAACCCCTAAGGGGACAGTGCAGAGGAGGAGCCCCCAGAGTATCTATTGCCCTTCCAGTCATTTGGGGTGGAGAGCTTCTGCCACATTCTAAGTTCGTTTGAGAATATTTTAACTGACACTGCCTGATTCCCAAGAGTGTGACGCATTGATACCTGCAACCATCACCTCAATATCTCCTTCCCACCTTTCTGGCATTTGGCACAGTGCTTGGTATGTGGAAATCAAACATGTACAGGGAAGAGGGAAAGGAGGGAGGGGAACTTGCCCTTGATTATCATGCAACTGGGGAGACAGTGTATGAAGAGGGACATAGCAACCAGAATTATGGGCTTGTGAAAGCTCAGAATTGGAAGGGCTGTAAAGACCATCCGCTAGAAAGCCCTGCTCACACAGCAGTCCCCACTGAAGCCCTACAGGGTCAGTGCGTTCAACTAACTGCCATCCGGGTACACAGAGCCTTTTGCTCTTGAGGAAGGCCCATCCCCAGTGGGACAGGCATGGTTCATTCAAAGTTCTTCTAATCCGCAGAAAAAATACTAGTCTAAATAGAGAGTTCATCAGCATGGCTGGAGACAACATAGCATCAGCTTTCACACCTCTCCCATATACCCAGCAATAGCCATTTAGAAACGTGATCAGAAAAGTGTCCCATGCACAATGGCTAACCCAGACTATAAAATACCGAAGAATAAACTTAATGAGAAATGTCCAGGTCCTATATGAGAAACACCATAAAACTTTACTGAAGGACATAAAGAAGCCCTAAATAAATGGAGTGATATATCACGCTCTAGGACAGGAAGACTCAGTAATACAAAGATGTCAATTCTTCCCAAATTAAATCTATAAATTCAATGCATTCCCAATCAGAATCCTAAAGGGGTTTTTATAGAACTTGACAAGCTGACTTTAAAGCTCATCTGAAAGAGTAAACAAGCAAGAAAAGCCAGAAACATTTTGAAAAAGAATAAGAACTAGATGAGATTTGACCTACGAGATATCAAAACACGCTATAAAATCGGAGTAATTAAAACAGGGCGGAGTGAGGGATCAAAGGAGCAGAACGAACAATCCAAGAGCCAGGCCACAGGGATAATAGGAATTTAGCATAATGCAAAAGTAGCAGTCAGATCAGTGGGGAAAAGATGGACCAGTTAATGTATTTTTAAAGTAGTACACGATGATTGTTTATCCTCTTGAGAAATAAAGTAATAAGTTGTTATTGTTATTGTTTCACATGATGCCCCAAAGTAAATTCCAGAGAGAATAACAATCTAAACACTTTTTTTACCAACTGTCAAAGTACTAAAAAGGCAGTAAAGACAAACATTTGTTAGGACTGGAAAAAGTCCTCTGGAAGCAAGGCATGAAACTCAGAAACTCTAAAGGAAAAGTCTGGAGGATCTGACTAAAAATTATGCATTTTTCTGTCACTGAGCTAAAAAGCAAGCAGGATTCAGAGAAAATAATTACATATGTGATAAATGAGGGGTTGTTGCTGTTTAGTCACTCAGTCGTGTGTGACTCTTCTGTGACCCCATGGACTGTAGCCTGCCAGGCTCCTCTGTCCACGCGATTTCCCAGGCAAGATTACTAGAGTGGGTTGCCATTTCCTTCTCTAGGGGATATTCCTGACCCAGGGATCAAACCCGTGTCTCCTGCATTGGCAGGCAGATTCTTTGCCACTGAGCCACCAGGGAAGCCCAAATGAGGGGTTATCATTTCTTGTTGACTTGTTACAAGGATAATCTTGAATAAAGGATAATCTTGAATTAAGGGGGGAAAAAAAGGAGCCAGCAGGCAGGTTAGTGGAGAGGGAGGAAAATCAAGAGCATGTGCGGCAGTGACCAGGGTGTCACCAGGGGCATAGGGCCTGGTAGCGCTGGGACCCTGGAGGCTGCTTACACCAGAACAGGGCACGCATCTGGACATTTGCACACTGAGCCCCACCCTCATTTGTTGCTGGCGGGTGGGTGTGTTAATGCCTCTCACTTTGTGGACAGCGTGCCTCCTACAGGCAGAGAATATCCTCAGGTAGAGAGTGAGGCAGAAAGGCATGATGCAAAGAGAAACTACGCAGGTGACCTCCAGCCTTACTTTCATGGTTTCTGAGTTTCATGCAAAAAAAAAGATATTTTAAATGCAATAGATTAAGCCCCTTGTCTTTTGGCACTCTAAATTTCCTTATGTCACATCCCTCATGTTTGATTGTGTTAAACATCGGGCATGTTTGGGGATCGTATTAAGGGCAAGTTGAGTTGGGGATGCAATTCATTTGGGTTTAGAGAGATACATGAATGAATGATTCTCAGTTATACCCATGTCTAGGTTAGTTACTGGTAATAGAAATTCCTTCAGGAAATACCTCCACCCCCCGCTCTGCAGACGCACCCAGCATTGTGAGGTGGTGTAAAGACAAAGGGCCAGAAGCGGTGATAGGAACGCATCACGCAACCCCTGGCAGAGACGCTGCGGGTAAAGGAGGAGAAACAAGGCCCGGTGTGTACACAAACAGCATCTAATCTCCGTAAATTTCTTTTAATCATTGGATGCGTGTTATTTGTAAGCAGATGATTTATTTTTATTTCTTTTTTTTTTTTAATTTTCAGTGTGGCTTCTATCACTTGGCATGCTTTTGAGAGTCTTGCATGTTGTTGCATGGGTTGGCAGTTTGTTCTTTATATTGCTGAGTAGTATTCCAATGTATGAACGGACCACATTTGTTTATTCATTCATCTGTTGATGGGCATTTGGATTGTTTCCAAACAGAGCTGCTCTACACATTTGCATATAGGGGTTTTGTGTGTGTGTGTGCGTACCTGTTTTCATTTTTCTTGGAGTGGGATTGCTGACTTATGAGTTTATGTTTAACTTCATAAGAAACTGTGAAATTGTTTTCCAAAGGGCTGAACCATTTTGTTTGTTCACCAGCAACACATGAGAGCTTCAGTGACCTCACATTTTTGTCAGTGCATGGGATTATCAGGCAGCATCTTTTTTTGATGAAGGTGAAGGAAGAAAGGAAGAAAGCTGGCTTAAAACTCAACATTCAAAAAATGAAGATCATGGCACCCAGTCCCCATCACTTCATGGCAAATAGATGGGGAAACAATGGAAACAGTGACAGACTTTATTTTCTTGGGCTCCAAAATCACTGTGGACAGTGACTGCAGCCATGAAATTAAAAGATGCTTGCTCCTTGGAAGAAAAGCAATGACCAACCTAAGCAGCATATTACAAAGCAGAGACATTACCTTGCCTACAAAGGTCTAAAGACATTACTTCGCCTGCAAAAGTCAAAGCTATGTTTTTTCCAGTAGTCATGTATGGATGTGAGAGCTGGACAATTAAAAAGGCTGAGCAGTGAAGACTTGATGCCATAGAACTGTGGTGCTGGAAAAGACTCTTGAGTCTCTTGGACAGCAAGAGATCAAACCAATCAATCCTAAAGGAAATCCGTTCTGAATATTCATTGGAAGAATTGATGCTGAAGCTGAAGCTCCAATACTTCGGCCACCTGACGGGAAGAGCTGACCCTCATGCTGGGAAAAACTGAAGGCAGGAGGAGAAGGGGACAACAGAGGATGAGGTGGTTGGATGGCATCACTGACTCGATGGACATGAGTCTGAGCAAGCTCCGGGAGATGGTGAAGGACAGGGAAGCCTGGGGTGCTGCAGTCCATGGGGTCACAAAGAGTCAGACACAACTGAGGAACTGAACAACAATTTTTTTTTCCTAGTCCTTCTAAGAGGTGTGTAGCGGGATCTCATTGTGGTACCAACTGGCATGTCCCTAATGATCTCACAGGAAGAAGGTGTCTCTCCACATGCCCCCTACATTCTTGCCCTTCTTCCGGTGGTACATTACTAGACCCAGGTTCATGGTAGGGGGCTGGGCTCTCTGTTGCCCTGGGTGCTGGAGCTTTCTCAGTGTTCCTGCCCATCCCTGCCCCACCCCTGCTCCTGTGGCAGCCAGACTGCCTCATGTCTCTGGCTGCACTTGTATGGGTTTCCTGCTTCTCCCAGAGGTAGCTGACCTCTCGAGGTACTGGCATAGGATCCTGTAGCCCAGACTGTTTCTTGCCCCTCCCCAAGGGCAGAGGTGTTTGTTTGTTTGTTTGTTTTCCCCCTACAGGAAATGAAGCCACAATGCATCTTTATCTGGGTCCCAGGAGTGACAGGATTTGTTGGCCTTCTCCTAGTGATTTAATGGCTTTTGCTCCTTTAAGACAAGGATTTGGAGAAGACTGCACTTTGGCATTTTTCCCACAGCAGCAGCCAATCTGCTGCTCAACTGGGGAGGAGGGAGAGCAGGAGTAGGGGATATTTGCTCCCATCTCTTTCCCTTACCCCACTCTTTCCTGAGCACTCAGCGGAGGTCCATAAATAAAAGCTGTTCATGTATGCAAACTCTCCCTGTGTCTCAGGACCCCAGCTGTTCAAGACTGCATGCCAGCACACAACTGGCTTCCAACATGTTAACATTTTATATTTCTTCTTACCCACTTTTATGGAGACCTTGTGTCTTCCCCCTCCCTGCTCATGCCTGGCACGGTTGAACCCCTCTGTGCATCCTGCCTCCCGTGGTTGCCCTGTGACCTCAACTCCCTGGCATGCTGAAGAAAAGTGATGACTTTGTATCATCTCCAGGCTTTTCTCATCCTTAGTGTGGGAGCAACACTCTTTCCGGCTGACTACACCCTAGGAAGTCTAAATTCTCCTGTCTTTGAAACCTCTCTTCCATCTTCTACCCACCAGTGTTCCCAAGCTGATGCTACCTGTTTGAGGTTGGTCTTAACACTCCACTTTCAGGGACCAATTTTTATTCAGGAATCTATTTGTCCTGTTATCTATTGCTGCCTAACAAATGACCTCAATATTTGGTGGCTTAAAAATGTCCTACTTTTCTCTGAGTTGCCTGGTTTTTGTTGGGCAGTGTTCTTGCTTGGGGTCTCCCATGTGATTGCAGTCAGGTGTCATTGGAAGGACAAGGCAGCCAACAAGTCTCACTCCTGCAACTGGTGGTTGATGATCAAAAGTCATAAGGCAGGAATCTGGGAGTCAAGTTTCACTGGAGGGCCATCTTTGTAGACTAGCTGGCTCAGTGGTAAAGAGTCCACCTGCCAAGCAGGAGATGCAGATTCGATCCCTGGGTCAGGAAGATCCCCTGGAGAAGGAAATGGCAACCCATTCGGGTATTCTTGCCTGGGAAATCCCATGGACAGGGGACTTGGTGGCCTACAGTCGATGGAGTTACAAAGAGTTGGACACAACTTGGTGACTAAAAATAACATCTTGCTTAACATTGCATACAAAAGGGATCTTTCATACTTTGGTCTTAAATTTATCTAACTATAAAATTAACAGAAGGAAAAGGGACAATATTTTTGTGACAGTGATTTGTCAAGTAAATCTTCAAAAGCATAAAGGTATAAGTAGAGGACAAAATATAAATCTTATTACACCAAAACATAGGATTTCTGCCAACAAAGGACATCATGGAAGATGTTATGTACAAATGGCTAAATGGGAGGAGATATTTGCAGTATCTAAAACTAACAATGTTGAGATATAAAGTCCTGATAACCAACTTAAAAAAAAAAACCACTACAAATTCTAAAAAAATGAAACCCTAGACTATAAAATATGTAAGAAAAATAGAAAAGTCTTTGTCACCTTGGATTAGACAAATATTTCTTAGTTACAACATCAAAATACCAACCCAGAAAAGAAACATTTGATAAACTGGATTTCATCAAAATCAAGAACATTTGCTCTTTGAAAAGCATTGTGAGAATGCAAACAAAATATCTGCAAATCAAAAATATCTGATAAAGGGCTCATATGCAGAATGAAGAATTCTCAAACCCCAATACAAAAACAAACTCAACTTTTGTTGCTTTTGTTGTTGTTAATGGATGGGCAATTTGAACAGGGAATCCACCAAAGATGGGTCATTGGCAAATAAGCACATGAAAATGAAACCATGTGGTCTTGTTTCGGGGGCTCCGAAGATCTCCAGGAACACAGTTCTTCAAGTCTCGGCACAGAAAGAACTCAGTGAGAGGCAAAGTGATGGATAAGAAGTGATTTATTAGAATAAATAATGTGAGGCTTACAAGCATGTGGGAGAGAGGATGCCATTCCCCAGAAGTTAATGCGCTACAGTTTTATAATCAAAGGAAAAGTGGGAAGGAGAACGTCTTTGTCTTTCTTGAATAGATGTCATCATCAGTTGCCATCATCAGTTCCTCCTCCAGGTTGGGTAGGGAGTTTTCTTTTCCCTGAATGGTTAAGTTAGGTTCACAAATTATTGTGGATTTTTTAAATCTGTGCAGATAGCATGTCCTAGGGATCATTAACTTACTGAGTTCCCTGGGCAGGATGTAGGTCTCCAGCCACCATTGTTTCATTGTCTGGGGGCATGTCTTATGCTTCTGTTCCATGGTTTTGCTGCTAAGTAAGCCTACTTGCTTTTGTGGTTAAGCAAACCTGCTCTCCTGAGTAATCATTAACTTACAGGGGTCTCCTATACTTTTTTCTACTTACAATCCCCTTGTGGGATTAACTATTTAATAACCTACTCTATCCCTTTATTCTGTCCCTAATCAAAGAGGTATTTAACATCATTAGTCATTAAGGAAACTCAAAACCACAGTGAGATACCACTGCATACCAATTAGAATGGCTAAAATTAAAAAGAACGGCAAATTTTTGTGTACCTGTGAAGGTGCAGGGGAACTTGAAGTCTCATACACTACTGATGGGGATGTAAAATAATCTGACCACTTTGAAAAGCAGTTTGGTAGTTTTCCTAACAAGTTATAAGCATATACCCCTGCATATGAAAGAAAAACGAAAGCATATATGAACGCAAAAGTTTACAGCAGCTTTACCTCTAATAGTAAAAAACCGGAAACAACCCAAATGTCAAATTGTAGCATTTCCCAAATGTCCAACAAACTAACATTTCCAACACAATGTAACACTATTAAATAACTTCTACTCGGCCATAAAAAGAAACTATTGATATATGCAAAAGCATAAATGAACCTCAAAGTAATTATGCTGAGTGAAAGAAGGCAGATATAAAGAATGGAATGTTATGTCCATTCACATATCATTCACAAACCATTCACATAGAAAATGCAATCTTATCTATAGGGAAACAGGTCAGGAGTTATTTGAGTTAGGAGGAGGCAATCTAGGGGGTATGGCTATGTTCATGATCTTCATCGCGGTGATGCATACCACGTGGTGATGCATGGTTGCACAGATGCATACTACGTCAAAACGCATCGAAGTGTACTCTTGAAATATGCGCAGTTTATCGTGGGGGTCAATTTCTCAATGAGGTGTTTGTAGGAAAGAAAAAGTAATCTCGCGCCCAGAGTCACATAGTAGGAAGCAGCAACGCGCAATGCAAATACTGAAGTCCGCGTTTGGAGCCAGCGTCCTTAACTGCCCCAGCTCCCTGTAACTTTGCCTCCGAGGAAAGTGCTGGAAGGGAACCTCAGCTGTAGTTAATGATTACCGGTGGGCGGCTCCTTCTCGGCCGCGCTCCCGCCTCGGGGCGGCCCGAGCGTGGCCCCGCCCGACGGCTTCCCAGAGCGCCAGGCGTCGTGCTAGTGGACCCCGCCGCCACCTGCTGCTGCTGCCCGCCCCCGCGTCCGGCATGGTAAGGGGGCTCACGCGCTGCCACCGTCTGGGCAGCGGGTTAGGAGCGGACGCGCGGGAGGAACGGAGGAGGGCCAGGGCCCCGCGCAGTATCCCCGCCCAGGCCAGAGAACAGCGCTAGGCGTGCGGGGGAGCCTCCCTCCCAGGCCTTAGCGAGGCAGCCGCGCGCCGGGCGGGGAGAGTCGGGGTCTCGGTCCCGCCTCCACCCTACCCGCGGTGGTGCCGCCGGGGACACTGAGGCCGAGAGACGGGCGGTGGCAGGTTCAGTGACAGCCAGGAGGGAGCCCAGGCCGGAGTCCGCTCAGGACCTCGGTGCCTCGGGCAGGGAGTGGGGCGGTGAGGCGGGGATGGGGAATGGCAGCATAGTGAGCCCGCAGACGCGGCCCTGTCTTACACTGGGGGCTGGCGCGGGGCCGGGTGCAGCGGCGAGGAGACCGATGCCTGTGTGGGTTTGCAAAGGAGGGGCGGCTGAATTTCCCGTGTGCCTCTGCCTGCCTGTTTACTGCCCTTTTCGCTTGCACTTCTGGGCACGAGGTCTAGCTGAGCCCCCTCTGCGGAGCCCGGACCTCAGGGCCAGCCTCTGGCGCCTAGTTTGAGGCCTGTGCCCGGCAGTGGGGACGTGATTGCTCAGGATCACACGCCCTCCAGGCTGAGCTTTCTGGGAGCAGAGTGTCAGGCCCTATGCTCAGCTATAGAGATGAAGGTGAACCTGCAGGGCAGCAAGAAGGGAAGCTTCTAGACCCAGACCTTTACTGAACAGCAAAAACGTTAGGCTGCAAAGCATCAGGAGCAGTTGGGACTGTGGTGACACCTGGGAGGGCGCCTGGGAGACCTTGGCTTGAACATAGGGGAGGTGGTGGGTGGGCCGATTGTGAGGCACACCCAGGCTCCGCCGCTGCAGGGCGTGGGTAATCAGTAACCCCTCTGCACACCCCGAGGCCTAGGCCTGGCCTGGGATTTACTAAGCAAACACTACCCCTGCTCCCTCTCTGAGCCCAGATCTCGGAGGGGTTTGTCAGTTCAGCCCCAGGCTGTGAAATGTGGGGATTCCAGAAGACTCTAAAGAGAAAGGGGAGCCTCCTAGGCGCCCGCTAGTAGCCATGCACTCCGTTCAGAGTCCGCGTACTAGGTGGTAGCTTCTGATGCCTTAGCTGCCATCTGGTTGCCTGGATACACAGATCAGGCTTATCAGCCACTGAGACAGGGCCAGGCTCTGGAAGAGAGACTGGGTTGAATGGTGATGCAAATCTCAACTGTACTTGCTCATCTTCCAGAGCCTAGGAGAGGAGACGGACCCATCCAGATCTGTCCAGAGAGAGCCCACGCTTTTTAGGAGGGAGAAAACTGTTGAGTTACCAGAACCCTGCTGTGTTTTGCTCAGTTTTAACCACACCTGAAGGCCTGTCATAGACCTGCTTGCCCCAGGAAGTCTCCTTTTAAAAATGCAGATAATATCCCCTAAATAACAATGGAGTTAAGTGTCTCCTGGCTCCCCTTGCTGATTCCTAAAGTGGCAGTTCTGCTACCTTTTACCCTTCAAGCCAGGAGAAATGAGTGCCCCCAGGCCACCTGGCTTCCAGTTTGCAGGCTGCCTTATCAAAACTAAATTAACCTCCCTCATATTCTTTTCCCAGACCTAACTAATTCACTTTTAGTTTAGTACCCAACGATGTCCATCCTTGGGTAGTTCTACTTCACAGGCCTAAATTCTAGGATCCCTTAAGCTCCTCCACCTGAATCTTTTTGAAGAGTCTGGAGAACGGACCTTTCCTTTCTTCTGTTTTCCAAGAGAAGGTTCCACTCATGGCCTGAATGGTGCCAGTTTGGGCTGCCCTGGGGACATTTTGCACAATAGGAAAATAGGCTGAGGTACTGCCCTGGCCGTTTGCCCTTGGCCAAGTTACTCCTGCTTTGGGCCTGAGCTCTGGCTCAAGCTGACAGAATAGAAAAGAAGGTGCAAATAAAAGAAGCATAGGCCTGGCAGCTGGGAACCAGAGGCTGTGTAGGAACAAGGTGGGGTAAGGAGTGCCAGTGGCTAAGAATCTCCTGGAACATGTTTTAAGTGTGTTCCTTTGCCAATCCCCAGGGATATGGACCCATCTTGAGAATGATGCCTGTGCTTTCACTGACTGGGGAGAGGGGTACAGTCATTTCCCCTCTCCAGGCCTCAGTTTCCTCTTCAGTACACAGTAACAGTAGGATTTGCTTTTATTCTCTCATGAAAGAAAGAGACCTGATTTTTAAATGGAGGGGTGCCCTCTGAAAGCTCTGAGGACAGGCGCAGGGAGGAACGTTTCTCTGCCCCGGTGACTGGCATTACACCTCAGGACTCTGTTCTCTAAGAACCTATCAGTGCCCGAGCCAGAGCCCCGCCTCCCAGTCTGTTGCGTTAGACAAGCTGCCCTTTGACTGTGTCACCACGGCCACCAGTGGAGGCTGGCTAAATTTCCCCAATGGCCCAGGGCTCTCTCTTTTGTCCTGTTTAAAGGGAAAAAAAAAAAAAAAAATAAGTGCCCTGAGCTTCTGTGTTTTCCCTCTCCTAGGCTGGCAAAGCACACAGGCTGAGTGCTGAGGAAAGGGACCAGCTGCTGCCAAACCTGCGAGCCGTGGGGTGGAACGAGCTGGAAGGCCGGGATGCCATCTTCAAGCAGTTCCATTTCAAAGACTTTAATCGGGTATGACGGGTGGGACACAGTTCTAAGACCGGGGCCGACTGGGTCACATTCCAGAACGTGTCCCCTCCCTGAGAGTCCTGTTAGCCAAGACTCTCAAGATGCTGGGCTAATCCAGTTTAGTTGTCTTCATCCAGTTTAGCTGAAGATAGGTCCTGGGCTGTCTCCATTTTCTGTGTGTGAGTCGGTCAGTCGTGTCTGACTCTGCGACCCCATGGACTGTAGCCTGCCAGTCTCCTCTATCCGTGGGATTCTCCAGGCAAGAATACTGAGTGGGTTGCCATGTGCTTCTCCGGGGGATTTTCCTGACCCAGGAATCGAACCTGGGTCCCCTGCATTGTAAGCAGATTCTTTAGCCACCAGGGAATCCTTGGACTCTCCATGCCTGGAACTTTTAGAAATAGTCCTAAGAGGAGACAGTTCAAGTGGGAAACAGGTGACTATTTGAAGACATTTTAGTAGATAACCTAAAGATTGGCCAAGATGCAAAACCTCTTTGGGATTTCCACCTTATTAGTGGTCCTGGTGATAAGACTTTCTGCTGCAGAAGGACCACCTCAAACTCCAGCCTCAGAACTAGTGGCAAGGCACCAGGAGGAATGCTTAAAGCTGGGAAGGTCACCTTGTAGGGAGCGGGGCTATCCTCTTCCTTCTGGGCCTCACATTGGCCATAAAGGGAGCCCAGCTGTCCTTTCTCTCAGAATACTAACCTGGGTCTCACTTCATTAAACAGGCTTTTGGCTTCATGACAAGAGTGGCCCTGCAGGCTGAGAAATTGGACCACCATCCCGAATGGTTTAACGTGTATAACAAGGTGAGTGATGCATGCCTTGAACTCCAACTCACTCTGAGGGCCTCTCCCTTGGACTTCCCTGTGGGCCCTCCTCCCTGACATAGTATCAGCTCCAGTTCCTTTCATCTCCTTCCTAGAATCGACATAAACGGCCCCTGGAAAATATTCAGTCTCACTACAGATAAAAAAAAAAGCAAACTAGAACACTAGTGAGATAATGTGTGGTTAAAGTAGACGTTGAGGAGGCAAATCCCAAGGAAGGAAAACCTGTGGGAACCAGGCATATTCATTGTTAATCGCTCTCAAGGGCTGAAATTTTTCTTGAGATATAGAAGAATGAAAAAGCAGTAATCTTGAACTAAGAATGCCCAGGCACACCAGGAAGGTCAGCCTATCTGCTGAAATGCCTGCCATGCGCCAAGCGCTGCGCTGGACTCTTTCTAAAACATTACGGTTGGAAGAGACAGTCTGTAAATGGACAGTGTTTAGGAGTTGAAGTTGGTCTGGAGTCTTGTCTTTAGCTTTTAGGTTGCTCTTGATATTTGGATCTTTCTTTTTGATCCTGTGCTGCAGTCACCACTGTTTATGGAGATGTAATAGAAGCCAGTTTTGCCCTGTTAAAGACTGGAGAGGCAGGAAGGCAGCCCCGGGGACAGCCAGTGTGCCTAGGTGCTCTTCATAGTATGGTTGAGCCCGGGAGCTGGTGACTCCCGCCTGCTCGTGGGTTCAGTTGGTGGAAGCAGCTGGTCTGGAATCTCTGGTTTTGTTTCAGGTCCACATCACCCTGAGCACTCACGAGTGTGCGGGCCTTTCAGAACGGGACGTAAACCTGGCCAGCTTCATCGAGCAAGTAGCGGTGTCCATGACGTAGACCCTGCCCTCTGTCAGCTCTTCCGGGGAAGGGTGGGGGCACTGAACTGGGATCCAGAGAGGGAGCTGGGGGAGCCCCGAGATGCTACTCTAGTCAAAACTGCCGAATCGACCCTGCTGCCTCTTTAGGGGCAAGTCCTTGCTGTTGGAAGGCCAATGTCACTGCTAAGACCAGGAACTTAGACCGGTTTTACCCCACATCACTTTCATCTTCCTTGAGGCTCTGTGATGTGTACGCTGATTTGAATAACCTCTTCTCTTTCATTACAACTCTCCAGCAAAAATAATGACTTTATTTCCAAGCTGTGTCTTGCTCCCTTTCTAATTCACTTCCCAAAAAGCTGTGATAAAAGCTGTGTCTAAGATAAACAGTCTTATCTTAGAAGCTAGGACCCTAGGGCCATCTTTATCCTATGTGACAGAAACCCATGCACTTTTATGCCTAAAATAAAACTGTTGTTTCACTTGGCTTCAGGCTCTAGAATCTTCTTTTCCACAGTTCAGTCGCTCAGTTGTGTCTGACTCTTTGCAACCCCATGAATCGCAGCACGCCAGGCCTCCCTGTCCATCACCAACTCCCGGAGTTCACTCAGACTCACGTCCATCAATTCAATGATGCCATCCAGCCATCTCATCCTCTGTCATCCCCTTCTCCTCCTGCCCCCAATCCCTCCCAGCATCAGAGTCTTTTCCAATGAGTCAACTCTTCGCAAGCCAAGCCAAATTGGAATCAATAGACATTTAAAGCACCTACTTTGTACAAGACAGTGTTCAGACTGCTAAGGGGAAAGGGGACCAGAACACCCTAAGCTCCTATTGTCTCTGGGAATTAAGTAGAAAAATAATTAAATATTACTAGGCAGCATGAATGAAGTTAATGCCAGATGCAAAGATAAGAAATGAGTTAATGAACATACAGTGATTCACACAGTTGAACCAGGAAGAATTTGACTTAATTCTTGAGGCAGAGGTAACTGAGGGAGCATCTTGAACAAAGATAAAGGTTAGCCAGACAGTTTTATGCATGATGGGACCTATGACTGGGTCTTCTTCCTGGCCTACAGCATCCAACATGGAGATTTTTTTTTTTCTTGAAGCATAGTTCTTTTGCCATATTATGTTAATTTCAGGTATAAATCAAATTGATTCAGTTGTATATATGGGTGAGTACATATATATATATACATACACAATATACAGGCATATGTTTTTTATACTTTTCCATTGAAGGTTATCACAAACTACTGGATATAGTGCCCCTTCTGTACACTAATCTTGTTGTTTATTTTATATGTGATAAGGTATAGCTATTAATTCTGTACTCCTAATTTATCCCTCTCCCACCTTCCCCTTTGGTAGCCATGAATTTGTTTTCTATTGCTATGTTTCTGTTCTCTAGTTAATTTCTTATATTCCACATATAAGAAATTATATTCTGACTGATTGCATGTAGTATGATAATCTCTAGGTCCATCCATATTTTTGTGAACAGCATTATTTCTTTTTTTATGCCTGAGTAATATTCCATTGTATATGTGTGTCTGTCTGTGTGTGTGTGTGTCTATGTGTGTTCACGCACACGTAAACGTGTGTGTACAAATGTATATACAGGGGTCCTCAACCCGCCAGCTGAGGACTGGTGGTGGTCCGTGGCCTACTGGGACCTGGGCCAGACAGCAGACGGTGAGTGGTTGGGCAAGTGAGTGAAGCTCCATCTGCTGCTCACCATTGCTGGCATTACCACCTGAACCTTCCCTACTCCATCTGTGGAAAAACTGTCTTCCAAAAAACCAGTCCCTGCTGTCAAAAAGGTTAGGAACCGCTGATATAAACTGTATTGTCCTTATGTTGATGGACACTAGGGTTCCTTCCGTGATTTGGCAATTATAAACACTACTGCTTGCATATTGGTGCATGAATTTTTTCCCCAATGTGTATCTATCATTTCTTTTAATGAAAAGCAGTTAGAGAAAAAACAAAGAGCATATATTTCCCTAAGTGCATTTTTATTTTTACATTTATAATAGTTACTGGAAATGTTTTTAAAATTTTTATTTTATATTGGGGAATAGCCGATTAACATACGATGTGGTGGTGGTTTCAGGTGGGCAGTGAAGGGACTCAGCCATACACACGCCTGTGTCCATTCTCCCCCAGACTCCCCACCAGCCAGGCCTGTGACACTGAGAGCATACCACACTGTAAGTTCCATGTGCTACACAGGACATCCTTTTTGGTTATCCATTTTAATACAGCATGTGTGTAGCATGTATATTTTTTAATTAGAGTTTTTTGGAGGGTATATTCCCAGTCGTGAGATTCCTGGATCATTGCTAGCTCTATTTTTAGTTTTTTAAAGAACCACCATGCTCTTTACTGTTGAGGCTGCACCAGTTCACATGGCCAGCAACAGGGAGGGGGATTGCTTTTTCTCCACTTCCTCTCCAGCATTTATCATTTGTAGCCTTTTTGACGATGGCCAAGACTCAGACCAGTGTGAGATGACAACTCACTTGAGCTCTCACTTGCATCTCTGGTAACTAGCAATGCTGCCCGTCTTTTCACGTGCCTGTCGCCCCTGTGTATGTTGTCTTTGGAGAACTGTCTCTTGAGGTCTTCTGCCAGATTTTAAAATTGGGTTGTTGATGGTTTGGTATTGATTATATGAGTTGCTGGTATATTTTGGAAGTGAAGGCCTTGTTATTCGCTCTTTGCAGATATTTTCTCCCAGCCCATAGCTTGGCTCTTGGTTTTGTGTGTGCTTCCCTTTGTTGTGTAAAAGATGGTGAGCTTGATTGAAGTCCTGTTTGTTTAGTTTTGCGTTTTAGTTTAGTTTAGTTCCTGTAGCCTTGGGAGACTGACCTAAGAAGACATTACTAGGATGTATGTCAGAGAATGTATTGTCTGTTCTCTTCTAGGAGTCTTGTGGTGTCATGTCTTGTGTTTTAACCCGGTAAGGCATTTTGAGCTTATTTTGTATGTTGTATGAGGGAGTATTCCAGCCTCATTGATTCACATGTAGCTGTCCAGCTTCCACAATACCAGTTGCTGAAGGGACTGTCTTTTCTCCATGGTATATTTTCTTGCCTCCTTTGTCTAAGATTAATTAACCATAGGTGTGTGAGTTTATTTCTAGGCTCTTGGTCATGTTCCCTCGACCCATAAGGCTGTTTTTGTGCCAGTACCATGCTGCTTTGCTTACTGTAGCTTGGTAATACGGTCTGAAGTCTGAGAGCTTTCATTTTGTACACAGGATTGCTTTGGGCATTCTGGGTTTTTCTGGTTCCATATACATTTTAGGGCTATTTATTTTAGTCCTGTGAACAATGTCATAGATAGTCTGATTTCAGTCGTATGAAATCTGTCATTTGCTTTGGGTAGTGCATGCACGCATGCTAAGTCGCTTCAGTTGTGTTTGACTCTTTGTGATCCTATGTACTATAGCGCCAGGCTATGTCCATTGTATTCTCCAGGCAAGAATTCTGGAGTGGGCTGCCATGCCCTCCTCCAGGGGATCTTCCTGACACAAGGATCGAACCCATGGCCTCTGCACTGCAAGCAGATTTTCTACCACTGAGCCACCAGGGAAGCCCCGCCCCCACACCCAGGAGAACAGGGTGGCTGTCAAATTTTGAATCCCCTTCAGTTGCCTTTATCCGTGTTCTATAGTTGTAAGCAGATGAGTTTCTCACCACCTTGGTCAGGTTTATCCTATGTATTTTATTTTGCTTTTTGATATGATTTTAAATGAGACTCTCTGCTTTACTTTCCCATTCTGTTAGCGTGAAGAAATGCAGATGATTTCTATGCATCGGTTTTGTATTCCGCTACGTTGCTGAATTTGTTCACCACTGCCAGCAGTTGATGTGTGACATCCTTAGGGTGCTCTGTGAATACTGTCACATCATCTGCATGGCATCACAATATCACCTCTTTCCTTCCAATCTGGACACCTTTTCCTTCTGGTTTTTGTTTTTTTTTTTTCTGATTGTTGTGGCTAGGATTTCCAATATCATGTTGGATAGAAGTGGTGCTAGGGGGCATCTTGATTTGTTCCAGATTTCAGTGGGAAGGCAATCAGCTTGTCACTAGTGAGCATTATGTTGGCTACGGGTTGGTCCTACATTGCCTCTTCCCATCCCTGCTTTGGGAAGAGTGTTTATGATGAATGGTGTTGAATTGTATGAAATGCTTTTCCTATGTCTGTGGAGATGATCATGTGATTTTTGTCTTTTCCTTTGTTGACGTGCTGGGTCACATTGACTGATGTACGTTGAACCATCCTTCTGAGCCTGAGGTGAATCCAATTTGATCGTGGTGTATGATCCTTTTTTTATGATTGAAGTATCTTTAATTTAAAATGTCATGATAATCTGTGGTATAGAGAGAAGTGACTCAGTTAAATATATGTATATCTCTCTATTGCTTGTCATAATGTTTCCATTATAGCCCCTTATAAGACATTGAATGGAGTTCCCTGTGCTATACGGTAGGACCTTGTCTTTCAGTTCTATATAGTCTGCCTCTGCTAATCCACAACCCCTCATTTATCCCTCCCCCACCCTTTCCCCTGTGGTGACCATGAGTTTGTTTTCTGTATTTGAGTCTGTTTCTAATTTGCAAATAAGTTCATTTATATCATAGTTCAGGTTTCACATATAGGTGATCTCATAGAATATTTGTCTTTCTCTGTCTGACTTCACTTTGTATGCTCATCTCTCAGTCCACATTGCTGCAAGTGGCATTATGTCATTCTTTGTTGAAGACTGAGTAGCATATTCATGTGTATAGGTAGAGATATTCATATGAGTCTATAGAGCACAACTTTTTGCATTCATCTGTTCATGGTCATTTAGGCAGCTTCCATGTCTTGGCTATTGTGAACAGTGCTGCTATGACCCTTGGAGGACGTATATCTTTTTGAATTAGAGTTTTTTCCAAATATAAACCAGGAATGGGATTGCTGGATCGTGTGGTAACTGTGTTTTTAATTTTTAAGGCACCTCCATACACTTCTCCATAGTAGCTGCACAGTTTCAAGGCCACCCCAAAGGGTGTTGGGGTTCTTTATTCTCCACGTCCTCTCCAGCATGTATTATCTGTAGCTCTTTCGATGATGGCCTTCTGATGAGTGTGAAGTGATAATTCATTGGAGTTCTGACTTGGACTTTAATAATTAGGGATGTTGGCCATCTTTTCACATGCCTTTGCCCACAGGCATATCTTCTTGGAGAGCTTCCCTGGTGGCTCAGTGGTAAAGAACTCCCCTGCCAATGCAGGAGACATAAGAGATGTGGGTTCAGTCCCTGGGTTGGGAAGACCCCCTGGAGGAGGGCATAGCAACCCACTTCAGTATTCTTGCCTGAAGAATCCCATGCACAGAGGAGCCTGGCAGGCTATAGTCCATGAGGTCACAAAGAGTCAGACACGACTGAAGTGACTTAGCATGCATGCACCCACATATCTTCTTGGAGAACCAAAAAAATTGGGTTGTGTCCAATTTTAAAATTGGGTTGTTTGTGGTTTTGGTATGGAAATGTATGAGCTGCTGGTGTATTTTAGAAGTGAAACCCTTGTCGGTCATTCTGTTTGCAGATATTTTCTTCTAGTCTGTTGATTGTGCTTTGATCTTGTTTATGGTTCCCGTTGCTGTGTAAAATATGATAAGTTTGATGAGGTTCTATTTGTTTAGTTTTGCTTTTGTTTCAGTTGCCTTGGAAGAATGACTGTAGAAAAACATTACTACGATTTATGTGAAAGAATGTTTTGCCTAATGTTCTCTTCGAGGAGTCTTGTGGCGTATTGTGTTATATTTAAGCCATTTTGAGTTTATTTTTGTGTGTGGTATGAGAGAGTCTTTGAAAATTTTTGACATGTGACTGTCCCGCTTTTCTAGTATTACTTGCTGAAGGACTATTTTTTCTTTATTGTATGTTCTTGCTTCCTTTCTCAAAGATTAATTAAGCGTAGGTGTGTGTGTTTATTTCTGGGATCTCAGACCTGTGCTGGGAAGATTGAGGACAGGAGGAGAAAGGGCCACAGAGGATAAGACGGTTGGATGGCATCACCGACTCAATGGACATGAGTTTGAACAAACTCCAGGAGATAGTGAAGGACAGGGAAGCCTGGCATGCTGCAGTTCATGGGGTCATAGAGTCAGACATGACTTAGCCACTGAACAGCAACTGACCTGTGCCTTTGATCCATATGGATGCTTTTGTGCTAGTTTCCTGAATGTTTTGGTTACTGCAGCTTGATAGTAGTGTCTGAATTCTGGGCAGCTTTTTCTTTTTGCACAGGATTTCTTTGGTTTTTGTAGGTCCTTTATGGGTCCATATACATTTTAGGATTATTATAGTTTTGTGAAAAATATCATGGTTAGTTTGATATGTATCACATGAAATCTGTAGCTTGCATTGAGTAGTAGAGCCAATTAAATAACCATAATTTTTCCATTCCAAGAGTGTGGGATGAATGTCCACTTCTTTGAATCATTTTTAATTGCCTTTATCAATGTTTCAAAGTTGTCAGCAAAGAAGTCTCTCGCCTCCTTGGTCATGTTTGTTCCTATGTATTTTGTTTTTTGAAACCCATTTTAAGTGGGATTGTTTTGCTTAACTTTTTTTCTGCAATTTAATTGTCAGCATGAAGAAGTGGAACGTTCCTGTGCGTCAGTCCCGTACCCTGCTACCGTGCTCAACTTGTTGGCCAGTGCTGGTGGTTGATGTGTGGTGTCTGGAGGCTGTTATCTGTATAGTATCATGTTACCTGCATACCATGGCTGTCATACC